>NC_080404.1:46626125-46938250 GCF_030265065.1 Corythoichthys intestinalis | reverse complement strand
GATCATCAGGAATCCAATCAAACAAAAGCCCGGTAAGCTAACGCTAGCAGCTAACGCTACAAGCAAAACGTGATGGAGTGTGGCTTAAGGGAGGTTCACCAAACTTTCAACCGACATTTAGTAGACTCTTGGTGGCATCCAGACGGGCTTTCACCCGCTGTCCTCCTTTGTTCTCACGATTTCCGGAGATGGTGCTTTCAGTGCTTTCTACTGGTAGCCAGGCTAACGCTAGCTAGCGGCTAACGCTACAAATGAACGTTATGGAGTCGGATAGAGGCTCTAACCTTGTCGAAACGGCTGAACTTAATGAGTGGATTGGGCACGGACTGCATCTAGCAATTACTATGTGGCGTTATTTTGTATCTGTCTGTGTGTGTGATTCCTCTGATAGCTTTTGTGATGGTAAAGAATTCTGCATAAAGTACAATCCAACGGCGAAACTTATAATGACCGAGAAATGGCCCCAGCTATTTTTATTGTGCGTGCATTTATGAAAAAATGCACTGGGGGGGGGAAAAAAACCCTTAAACCATAAAGTAAACACTTGTATTTAATAATTATATCACAGCAGCCATTAACAATAAGTTGTCTTTTTGAAGTGTACTGTTCAAGCTGCAAGTCATTTGTGTTACAATTACATGTTTGCACAGGCATATTGATTTTGACAGTGTACATTGTTCAAGTCATACACGCTGTTATAAATGTTCATACTTGAATTCTTATTGCTTACAATACATTTTTATTAGGGCTGTCAAACGATTAAAATTTTTAATCGAGTTAATTACAGCTTAAAAATTAATTAATCGTAATTAATCGCAATTTACACCATCTATATAATATGCCATATTTTTCTCTAAATTATTGTTGGAATGGAAAGATAAGACGCAAGATGGATATATATTTTCAACATGCGGTACATAAGGACTGTATTTGTTTATTATAACAATAAATCAGTTCTAAATCAGTTATAGAAATTTTATATTAAAACCCCTCTTAATGTTTTCGTTTTAATAAAATTTGTTAAATTTTCAATCAAAAAATAAACTAGTAGCCCGCCATTGTTGATGGCAATAATTACTTACACTATAAAATCAGTCGCACCCAAACGCCAGCAGAGGGCAGCAAAACTCCGCAAAACACAATTAACAGGTGGGCCTTTCACTCTAGTGACATTTAAATATGTCTGAGCTGGGCAAGTGCGTTAATTGCGTCAAATATTTTAACGTGATTAATTTAAAAAATTAATTAACGCCAGTTAACGCGATAATTTTGACAGCCCTAATTTTTATAAATTTAATGTTTAGACTGCATGTACAATTGTTAAATACAGTATATCAAATTGAATGCTGGTAAATAAATCAACAAGAAATAGTTAATCTGTATTTCATGCATTGATTCAGATTTTCAAATTATATAACAGTCCGCTTGGGCGAATTTATCGTCATTTATCGTTATCGAGATAAATCTGCTCAATTTATCGTTAAACATGTTTAAGGCCATATCGCCCAGCCCTAGTTCAGGTATTAGGTATTCAAATTGATTAATTTTTTTTTTTTTTTTTTATGTAAACCCGATTACTTGAACTAGTTCACCGATTAATCGACTACTAAAATAATCGATAGCTGCAGCCCTAGTCTCACCCCCCCCCAAAAAAAATCACATATTAACCTAATTTGTAAGCAGTATACAATGTTAACTCTACATACGAAGTTAATTCGTTATAAGTCGAAATGGTCGTATGTTGAGCAGGATTTTCTCATAAGAATACATTATAATGCCATTCATCCGTTCCACAGCCCGAAAACCTACACTAAATCCTAAATAAATACTGCTGGTACTATTGCAAATTGCAATAACACACAGCAAAACTAATAAATTATAAATAAAACTTCTGTCCCCC
Organism: Corythoichthys intestinalis; assembly: GCF_030265065.1. Lineage (NCBI taxonomy): Eukaryota > Metazoa > Chordata > Actinopteri > Syngnathiformes > Syngnathidae > Corythoichthys > Corythoichthys intestinalis. The sequence continues at coordinate 46,936,350 of NC_080404.1, read as the reverse complement.
CATAATCCCTTCCTGTTCGCTGTTTTGTCATAATAAAAAGGTATTTTGAATGATCACAATGGGAGTATGTCAGACTCTCAATGTGAAACATTAAAACTGTTCAGACTATCCGGGCACTTAGACTTCCATTCTCTGTGTCAAACAGCTGAACAGGACAGGTTTAAAAATAAAATAAATAAATAAATAAATAAATAAATAAAATGGGAAAAATAATAAAAAAATAATAACAATACCTCTAATAATGTAACGAATCGGGTTCTATCACGGCGCTTGTCTATTGCGTGGTGTACCTGAACGCACCGCGTTGCTGACGTAACAAAGAGAGGTGCATTAGAGTTTTTACTTTTACTTTTGATGTTCTGTTCTCGGCGTCAGCGGACAGTAGGCGTGTTGTGTTGCACAAACTTCTGAAATAAATTATTAAAAACCTGATGAAGCTGGCGATTTCTTTGGCAATGTTACAATAATGATAATTGTGACCTTAGCTTATAAAGACTGGCGAACGGAGGTCGGAGGAGGATCGTCGAGTTCATTGACATTCTACGGCGGTATTGTCGAGCCAGTTCATGGACGCGCACACAATCTATCTATCTATCCATCTATCTTCATTTTATTGATACCCATCACCTTTTCACCACATGCACTAACATCCTTGGAACCTTACAATTCTTCTCTCACAAGAAAATCCGCCGTGCAGGACAAAAATTCGTCGTATTTCGAGCATGTCGTCGGATGTAGAAACAAATGTAGAGTCAAATTTTACGTCGAATGTAGAAAAGTCCGTGTGTCGAAGCGGTCGTATGTCGAGGTACCACTGTACTTGTTGATGTCAAAACTGATAGAGAATAAAAAATAGATTCATTAATTTGTAGTTTTTACTGGTGCACGATAATTATTGGTCTGATAATTATCGGTCCGATTATAGGAATTATGATGTTGTCCCGATAAATCCAATAGCATTATTAATAGGACCGATAATATGTACTGTGCTGGCTTTACAGTTTACACACTAGTATGGGAAATCAGTTGACCATTTGCGGGGCATTGCTGCCATCTGCTGGTCAGAATAATTTGCTGCATCTATTTTTTGTTACAGTAGTTTGGTTCATTCCTTTACACATCGCGGTGTCTAGCGGTAGCATTGACAATCGTGAATACTTCGTTACGTTTCCACCTCGGAAATGTATGAGTATTTTATGTTTACTATAACATATTTATGTGCAATATATGTTTACTTCTGTTGTGAAGGGTCTTATGTACAGAACTTCATAATTTGTTGTGTTATAGAAGTCAGCTAATGCTTTAGTAGCTCAAGATAGTGTGCTATGCTATAGCTATAATTAGAGGTGTGCAAAATTTCCGATTCTTAGATTATTCGCGATTCGGCCGTGGAAGATTCGAGAACGATTCACAAACATCCAAATTCCGATTATTGAAATATGCCAAGTAAAGCGGAAGTACAACACACTCAGCGCGCCGCGCGGGCTTCGGGACGGAACGGAGCGGGAGTAGCTTCTCATTAACCGGCCCCTCGGGTAATGCCAACGCTCAACTCACGGCTCTAGCTCAACTCATGCCACGAGATAAAAAAACACAACAACATACCTGCCTGCTGCCGAAAAGCTGCTACAAGTACAGCTAAGCTACATAATGTTACGGTAGATATCATTTATATAGGACTAGATGGATTGTAGACTCGGTAGCGGTAGCAGCACATCTGCAAAAAGCTAGATGCAGGTGTTAGTAAACGGCCGCCATCTTAAAGCAGTAAACTTCCCTGCAATGCTGTTGTAGCGAACCTTCCAAGCAAACCTAATTAACTTTTTATCTAAAATACTTCTAAAATACTCCTAAATCGGTAAAATATTGACTTGAATCTATCTTTAAAATAGTTTTAAAACTTTCACATGTCAAAAGTAGACAAAAGGGAAATGATGGAATAACGGGAGCAATTTTAACAACTTTAACGGTTGATTCACAACATTAAATTAATTGAATGTAGTTTAAAGCTGCTGATACAGAATGGGGACTGGAGTTTTTTTATTTAAGGTTATTTTTGTATATTTGTTTACTGCTATATGTTAACTTGATACTGAAATAGTAGTTTGGTTTCGCCTGAGAGTATTTTTGAACAATTTTGGAACTAATGTACAAAACTTTATTAAAAAAAAAAAAAAAAAAAAAAAGGAGGGGGGTGCATCAATAATCGTTTTATAATCGAATCGGAGCCTCTGAATCGTAATCGTAATCGAATCGTTAGGTGCCCAAAGATTCCCAGCTCTAGCTATAATAGTTGTGTATATAAGTGTATTGTGCAGTTTGTTGTATATTGAGTATTGAATATATGTATTCTTCTGTTGTACTTTCACAATATTAAGACGAGTGTCTTCCCATAAAACCAAGAAAAGACCAAGCCTTGTGGTTTATGGAAGTACATTCATTCTTAACTGGCTGTCGGCCAGTGCAGAAGTGAAACGCACTGTTTTGTTCATGTTATTATGAAAAATCTGGTGACATCAAAGGCAAATCTACAGTTGTGGTCAAAAGTTTACATACACTTGTGAAGAACATAATGCCATGGCTCTCTTGAGTTTCCAGTTATTTCTACAACTCAGATTTTTCTCCGATAGAGTGATTGGAACAGACACTTCTTTGTCACAAAAAACATTCATGATGTTTGGTTCTTTTATGACTTTATTATGGGTTAACAGAAAAAGTGATCAAATCTGCTGGGTCAAAAATATACATACATGGATCTGAAAAAGCGAATCATTGACTTGAACAAGTCAGGAAAGTCGCTTAGAGCCATTTCAAAGCAGCTGCAGGTCTCAAGAGCAACAGTGCAAACAATTGTTTGTAAGTATAAAGTGCATGGCACTGTTTTGTCACTGCCACGATCAGGAAGAAAACGCAAGCTATCACCTGCTGCTAAGAGAAAATTGGTCAGAAGGGTGAAGATTCAACCGAGAATCACCAAAAAGCAGATCTGCCAAGAATTAGAACCTGCTGGAACACACGTGTCAGTGTCCACAGTCAAGCGTGTTTTGCATCTCCATGGACTGAGAGGCTGCCGTGCAAGAAGGAAGCCCTTGCTCCAAAAGCGGCACCTTAAGGCTCGACTGAAGTTTGCTGCTGATCACATGGACAAAGATAAGACCTTCTGGAGGAAAGTTCTGTGGTCAGACGAAACAAAAATCGAGCTGTTTGGCCACAATGCCCAGCAAAATGTTTGGAGGAGAAAAGGTGAGGCCTTTAACCCCAAGTACACCATGCCTACCATCAAGCACGGTGGTGGTAGTATTATGCTGTGGGGCTGTTTTGCTTCCAATGGAACTGGTGCTTTACAGAGAGTAAATGGGATAATGAAGAAGGAGGATTACCTTCAAATTCTTCAAGATAACCTAACGTCATCAGCCCGAAGATTGGGTCTTGGGCGCAGTTGGGTGTTCCAACAGGACAATGACCCCAAACACACATCAAAAGTGGTAATGGAATGGCTAAATCAGGCTAGAATTAAGGTTTTCGAATGGCCTTCCCAAAGTCCTGACTCAAACCCAATTGAGAACTTGTGAACAATGCTGAGGAAACAAGTCCATGTCAGAAAGCCATCAAATTTAACTGAACTGCACCAATTCTGTCAAGAGGAGTGGTCAAAGATTCAACCAGAAGCTTGCCAGAAGCTTGTGGATGGCTACCAAAAGCGCCTAATTGAAGTGAAAATGGCCAAGGGACATGTTGCCAAATATTAGCGCTGCTGTATGTATATTTTTGACCCAGCAGATTTGATCACTTTTTTCTGTTAACCCATAATAAAGTCATAAAAGAACCAAACTTCATGAATGTTTTTTGTGACAAAGAAGTATCTGTTCCAATCACTCTATCAGAGAAAAATCAGAGTTGTAGAAATAACTGGAAACTCAAGAGAGCCATGACATTATGTTCTTCACAAGTGTATGTAAACTTTTGACCACAACTGTATGTTGAATCCACCACTATAGTTTTTTTTTTTTTAAAGCTCCAGTAGTTCAAAAACTCAGGTTATACATTTAAAAAATTATTTATTATCCGTTATCGATATCGGCTTTGAGGAGCAGGAAGTTATCGGTATCGGTTTCAAAAAATGGATATCGTGCACTCCTAGTAGTTTTATGCATTTATTATGAAAGTATTTATTGGTTAAACAGTGAAAATTTAAGGAAAACTTAGCATGTCGATTTACAGCGTGCGCCCCTAAAATTTTAATTAAGAGGCCACTCTGCCTCTAGGAAAAAATCTTAGTCTGTAGCCCTGTCTCTATGCAATTGGTCTGTGAATGTGTGCGTGAAAGGGTAAATTTGTGCTAATGTAAAATGCTTTGGGCATTGTAACAATGTAGATAAAAGCCCTATAAAAGTACTCTCCACTCCACCCCCTTCCCCCCAAAAAGGCTCCTGAACATCTGCTTTACAACATTTAAAGTAGAGCAGGGCGGTAAACCGAAAATTTACCGGTACCGAAATTCTTTACGATGACCGACGTCATTTTGACCATGACGGTAAATTCGGTAATTTAATAAAACAAAAAAATATAGTCTTTTCATCCCGCTTTGACTGTGTTGTTCAGCTATGTTCATTCCCCTTTAAGAAAGGAGACAGTGTGCTTACGTATGGAATCACGTGGTTATCAGGAAGCCAATCAAACGAGGCCGGTATGCTAACGCTAGCGGCTAACGCTACAAGCAAACGTGATGGAGTTTTGCTTAAGGGAGGTTTGCCAAACTTTCACCCGACATTAAATAGACTATTGGCGGCACCCAGACGGACTTTCACCCGTTGTCCTCCCTTGTTCTCACGATTTCCAAAGAGGATGCTTTCAATGCGTTCTACTGGTAGCCAAGCCACAGGCTAACGCTAGTGGCTAACGCTACAAATGAACGTGATGGAGTCGGATAGCGGCTCTAAACTAGTTGAAACACTGAAACACTGGATTGGTCTCTGACTGCACCTAGCAATTATTCTGCATTTCAGAAAAGTGGGATGTCGGACTTTTCCGACCTCCGAGTTGGAAAATATCATTGGAACGCCACTCGAACTGGTAGGTCCAAGTCGCCAAGTCGGAGAAAAAATAACTACCCCGACTTCCAAGTTGTTTCAATCTGACGTCACTGGACAAATTGGCGCTCATGAAAACGTATTGAATGATAACACAATAATGAAGTAAATCAAGTTTATTTGAGGCGCCATGTAGTTTTTTTCTCATACAGTGAATTATCTTTGTTGTGCTATGTTTTTATATTGACGATCAGCAAAGGATGTAACTAAAAAAAAAGGCAGTTTACAGTGTGGGCTATAACGCAGCTGGCGTTTTTCCTCTACTATTTGATCGCTCTTAGGAAGGCAGGTTCGCTGGAGGTCAAAATGTATTTGGATGGCCAAAATAAAAAACACCTCGTCGCGATCAGCCATCTTTGTTGTTTACATTTGCTTGGAACGCTTTGAGATCGGAACTGGTACCATCCGAGTGGGATAAATCCGACTTCCCACTTCTCTGGAATGCAGCATTAGTTTATCACGTTATTGTGTATCTCTTGTCTGTGTGTGATTTCTCTGATAGCTTTTGTGATGGTAAAGCATTCAGCATAAAGTACAATCTAACAGTGAATATTATAATTTAACCGTTTAATGGCCCCAGCTATTTTTCTGTATGTGCTTGATTCTGTGTCATTAGATCAATGCAGCTTTAATGTGTGTGTATGTATTAAAAAAATGCACTGGGAAAAAAAAACCCTGAAACCTTGCAGTAAACACTTGTGTTGAGTAATTATGTCACAGCAGCCATTAACAGTAAGTTGTCTTTTTGAAGTGTACTGTTCAAGCTGTAAGTAATTTGTGTTACAATGACGTTTGCACAGGCATATTGATTTTGACAACGTACATTGTTCAAGCCATACAAGCTGTTTTAAATGTTCATACTTGAATTCTTATTGTTTACAATACATTTTTGTATACTTAATGTTTAGACTGCATGTACAATTGTTAAATATATTAAATTGAAAGCTGGTAAATAAATCAACAAGAAACAGTTAATCTGTATTTCATGCATTGATTCAGATTTTCAAATTATATAACAGTCTGCTTGGGTGAATTTATCGTCATTTATCGTTATCGAGGTAAATCTGCTCAATTTATCGTGATACGTGTTTAAGGCCATATCGCCCAGCCCTAATTTAAAGTAACCATTTTGCAACCTTTGACCTTTCAAGAATTTAACACCGTTTTTGTGTGCTGTGCATGTAAACGAGAGGTGTGATAAATAATAAAATACTGACATTAAATTAAACATTGTACAGTATTTAACGGACTAGCCTTACCTTTGATGAGGGAATGTAGAGATTCCAAAGCATGCTGGACATTAGGGACCTTACACGTTGCCAATCCCAAGTAAGCTGCTGTCGAACTGAGAGGTGATTCAGAAGTAACCTGTTGGCCTGTCTCACTACTGTTCGTTTTTCCCAAACTGTTCAATATGTTTTTGATCTTATCACACTCATTGTTGTCTAGATTAGCAAAGACTGAGCTTGAGGCTGACAGACCACCCCCAAAAGGGAAATTTGTCTTATCATAGTAATGTTGTTGACTGCCCAGATCAAAGTTCTGCATTTCTTTACCCTTTTCTTTGACCAAGTCACCAGTCATGTCTGTTGTAGATGTTCCACCGTCGAGTTGGTTTTTTGTGTCTTTTTCATCTCCATACAAGAAGAGCTCTTCATCGTCAACCTGATCAGCTTTTGAAACCTCCTGATTTTGGGGCTGAAGCCAAGAGAAGTCACTGCCAACTCTTTCGTGAGGCAGTAGCATGCTGTCATTATCCAGAGTTTTTGAAGTTGTCAGTGTGTCAGAACTGTCAGGTTTCTGTTTGTCCGGCACACATTTTTTGCTTTCGTTAGAGTCCTGTAGCGAGAAAAGAAAGTCTCATTTGTTACCAATTGATAAAATCACATTTTGATTATTTTTATATGCAGCGTTTGTACATTTAAATACAGCTGTACCATGACTTCCGAGTTTCATTCTGTTACTACACTTATAATAAATGCTAAGAAATGCTATCATTCGTTTCCAGCCCCCCAAAAGACAACAATAATCACAAGTTGTCACATCGCGCTTCATAAAAACACATTGTAAACAATGAATATCGATTGAAAAGGGGAAAAAAAATGACATTTGTTCCAGACTTAGGCTTTTAATATCAGTATTGTTGACAACAATTGTCAAAATCAAATCAGCTAAATAAAGTATATTATGAAAAGCCTGCAACTTTATCATTAGTAATAGCAACAAAAATAAAAGCAGAGCAAATATAGAAATGAGATTATCTACCTGAATAGTTTGTGTTGCATCCCTGCGGGAAGGCAGTTTATCTTCCGTGTCTTTGTTCTTTAGGGCCATCTTAAGTCCTTCTAACAAACTACTGCCCATGAGACCAGTGCTAAAACTGTCACTGACTTTTTTTTCAATGTGGCTCAGGTTTCTTTCCTGCTTTTTTTCTTTGGCATGGCGTCTGTCCATACTGCTACTTCTTGATGATGACCGCCTTGGTCTGCTTTTGCTCCGTGCGTGACGTTTCCTCGTTGGGCTTCGACTGCGGGCCCTGCTTTTGCTTCTTGCTCGACTTTTTCCACGAATGCGACTTTTGCTCCTTCCCCGGCTTCGGCTTCGACTTCGCCTGCAGCTTTTGGCTCGAGATCTTCCGCGGCTACGGTCAGGACTTTTGCTCTTACTTTTGCTCCTGGTCAAACACTTCTGGAAAACGTGGTCCGATTTGATAGCTTCCTTCAGGATACTGGCCGACTTTAACGCATCAGCCAGGTTGTATGCCATGTTGCCTCGAAGATAGTCTGGGAAAGGTTTATTTGCAGCTATACATCTCAGGAATTCCTCTCCTGCACTGTCACTGAAAAACATTATCGATCAGCCGGTTGAATCATAAAAATGCTTAGATTTTCACTCGCAGATACGACCTCTTACCTGTTGTCTGGTGTATGGTGTTGAACAGGCGTGGAATTCCATTGGGAAACTGAAAGGTGTGATGGTGGTGCCTGAGAGGTAAGCTGCTGGCCTCCCAGAGTAATCACTGTACTACGGTCTATGGAGAATGAGCTGCAGTGGGGCTGAGAGTATTCAAAATTTAAGTTAGTAGTACTTTGCATGACATAATGGTGACAGGTAGGGCATGTAAGCAAAACTTATATCACAATCAAAAAAGGATCTTGACTTACAAATTCATCAACTTACCATTTGTCGGGATAGGAGCCTTCACTTGGTCATTTTTTAAAAAGGTATTATAAGGAGTTTTAAGTGTTATTACTTTTTTACACCATGCATGCTTGCTCCACACAGAGCCCCGGGTGACATTTTAACAGAGAATGCCCAACAAGCCCTTTTTCTTCCTTTCAATATCGTCTTCGAGTCCAACACTCTGGGCGTTCGGCGCCTATGTACGTCCATGTGCATCCCTGGGCCAGCAGGGCTGTTACACTGAGCTTGGCAAAAGCACTTTTCTAACCCACATAAGACTTCTTACAAACATTAAACAATCAAATTTGTCATTTTTACATTTCTGGTGCTTATTTGATGGGTGACAAGTAGGCCTGAACGATATTGGAAAAAACTAATGCTGCGATGTTTTTGGGGTTTGCGATATTATATTGCGATATTAAAAAGAAATACAGTGGTACCTCTACATACGATCGCTTCGACACACGAACTTTTCGACATCCGACGTAAAATTTGACTCGCCATTTGTTTCTACATCCGACGACATGCTCGAAATACGACGACAATGGCAGCACCGCAGACGAATGCACGGCGGATTTTCTTGTGTGACAAATCAACACTGGTTTCAGAAAAGGTTGGTACAGGTGGTGAAAAAAGGAAAAAGTTGACGCTTACCTTCTAAATGAAGATGCAAATGACAGAAAAATATGAGCGTAGGGTGGGCATCCGTGAAATGGCTCAACAATACATCTCCACGGTCCTCCTCCGACCATCGTTCGCCAGTCTTTATAAGTTAAGCTGACAATTCTTATTGTGGTAACATCTCCAGAGAAATCGCCAACTTCGCCACGTTTTTATCATTTATTTCACAACTTATTCAAAACAAAAACACCTTCTGTCTGCCGCAATTGACGGTGTTCTCAAGAAAACATTCAAAGTGAAAGTGAAACTCAAGCTCACCGGTCTGTCTCTGGCACGTCAGCCCCGCGGTGCGTTCAGGGTCAGCAAAAAACGTCCGCCACATTAGAACCCGATTCGTTACATTAATACAGGAATTATTATTATTATTATTATTCCGATTTTGATTTATAATTTATTTGTTTTGCTATGTGTAATTGCCATTTGTAATAGTACCAGCAGTATTTTTTAAGGATTTAGTGAAGGTTTTTGGGCTGTGGAACGAATTAATGGAATTATAATGTATTCCTATGGGAAAATCCTGCTCGACATACGACCATTTCGACTTACAAACAAGGTCCTGGAACGGATTAACTTCGTATGTAGAGGTACCACCGTATATATTTTTTTTTCTTAAAGAAATTTTCACCAGATGACTTGAATAGCTGTTTGGAAAGACTTTGGATGACTCACAATGACCAGTGTACAGTGATCCCTGGTTTTTCGCGGTTAATGGGGACCAGAACCCGCCGCGATAAGTAAAAAACCGCGAAGTTGCGCACCCCGCCCTCCAAATTTTTATTTTTTTGTGTGTGTGCTCAATGTATTTATTTAGCATTGGAAAGAGATACATATAAGGCATGTTTTTTTCTCACTTTTTTCCCCAAAGTATGATGTAAAAAACGTATATATAAATATATATATATATATATATAGATATACATAATGTATATATACAGTGGGGAGAACAAGTATTTGATACACTGCCAATGGGATTGGCAGTGTATCAAATACTTGTTCTCCCCACTGTATATTAATAAATGGTTTTAAGCACTTCAAATGTAATAATTATGATCAGTTTTAAACATAACTGTCCAACCAAATCATTTTTGAACAAGAATAAAGTACTGTAGTAGAAAAATGCTTGGCTTTATTAAATACTTCTGTTTATCTACCTTAGCTGTGACTTTTGGTGGACATGTTGAAATTACAAACTCCTCATGATCACTTCTGGCATTTAATTTATATGTCTCAAACGTCTCCACACACACACACATTCATTCCAAAGCGGCTTCCTTGCAGAAACTGTTTAACAAGTTAAACGATGATTGACAGCTACTGCGCTGTGATGTCAGCTTCTTTGGCAAGATCAAAGATACTAGCATCGTTAACTTTAATAAGCAAGTGCTGCAGTGACTGTGAGGTTCAAAGAGCTGGGAGAGGGAGGGTGTGAGGCTCTGCGCAGAGCAGAAAGCAGGGCGTATGTGGATTAAAAAAAAATAAAAACTATCGCACGTCCTTGCGATGGGAGTATCGCGCACACGCACATCGCGATGGCGATGTTTAAACGATATATCGTTCAGACATAGTGACAAGTATGCACACCATGCACCAGCTGCAATTACGTTTTAGGCCGGAGGTGGCAACAGCTAATAAAAAAGTGACCAGTGTTGTTAATAGCGGCGTTAGAATATAACAGCGTTACTAACGGCATTATTTTATTCAGAAGTGAGTAATCTAATTAATTACTTTTCTCATCTTGGCAACGCCGTTACCGTTACTGAGGCGGGAAAGGCGTGGATAACTACCGTATGTTGGTTGACTGACGCGAGAAAAGTCTGAGAAAGACCGACTCACGGAGACGAGAGAGCACAGCAGGAGTGGGGAGGAGGCAAGGGAGGGTGACACCGTTGCAAATACCATGCTACTATGCTAGGTGGCTCCAATAATACCTGACTGTAGCCGATAGCCTTTAAAACTACGCCCACATGATGCTTAGGTAGATATCAAATATATACAGAACTAGATGCAAATGACAGACACGGTTGCATCAGCAACATGTATAATAAAGAACTAGATGCGTTAGTAAACAGCTGGCATCTTAAAGCAGTACCCTTCTCAGGAAGGCTCTGTTGTAGAGAACCTTCCTAGCGAACCTAAGTAACTTTTTGTCTAAAATGCTCCTAAATCAGCAAAATCTTGACTTAAATCTACCTTTATATGATGAAATAGTTTTAAAACTTACACGTCAAAAGTAGACAGAAGGGAACTAATGCAATAACAGGAGCAGTTTTAACAACTTTAACGGTTGATTCACAACATTAAATGACTTCCACACATAGCAAAGGTTACTATCTAGTTATCGCAATATCAGCAATACCCCTGTGTCGAGTTAAGTTTAGGGTAAAGAATTGGGCTTGTCCCAAAATACCCTTTAAACCTCACATTGTGTTGTTGTTTTTTTTTGTTTTCTTTTTTTTTGAGAAAAAAAAAGCATGAAAATTATCACCAGTTACTTTGCAAGAAACTAATTACCGTAATTTTCGGACTATAAGCCGCTACTTTTTTCCCTTCATTTTGAATCCTGCGGCTTATTTGTTGATTTACTTGGGTTAATAGTAGGGCTGTCCCAAACGACTAATTCTCTCCCGATTAGTCAGCCGACTATTTTTACGATTAGTCGACTAATCTAATAATTTTTAAAAAATTAAACTTTTGTTTTTGTTTACTAATTTAACAATGAAATTTTTGTTGACGCTTATCAATTCACAAAAAACATATTGGAACACTTAAATTATTTATTAAAGTATAAATAAACACATAAATAACAATAAATCACAAATAAACAATTAGTTCAAACGCTGATAGAATCTACTAGTGTAGCATCCCTGATTGAAAAGGTGGTCTCTTAAACTGATGGTTTACAACTTTTATTCCATCCTTGATGTAATCACACCATAAGAGCTATGGTGCACACAAATAAAACAACACAATTAGAAATTAACAAAAACGTTTCACCTTTTTCCTTTTAAACCTTATTTATATATCAATGAATTGCCTTTACCTTAATTTATTACCTTATCATTGACAATCTCTCCCTTGAGTGCAATCACTGTATATACTGTATATATTTATGACCTTTTAACCTTATATAATTTTCTATACCATAAACCATAACATGAAATAAACCTTTCAGTTAGCATTAAGGACAATACTAATAGCACTTATAGGCCCATTGTCAATGAAACATTATGATTCAGTAAGGCGACAGCACCCTCTGGTGTACAAAAAAAAAAATAAAAAATTTACAAACGGTGACGGCGCTTGAGGTGTTTATTCACGGCCGACCTGCAGCCAAGCTTGGCATTGAACAGACAGGACAGAAGAGTGTACCCTCCGTTGTTTCTTTGAAATAAGTCAATGTTTTGGACACTCTGGTGCGCTTTTTTTGGCACAATCTTTGAACTAAGTCAATGTTTTGGACACTCTGGTGCGCTTTTTTTGGCTTTGTGCCGCTTTCCCCGCTTGCATACAGAGCATCCGACATTCTGAACTTTCCACGCATGTATTTTTTTTAAACCCTTCATTAACCGTCGACGGGATGTTGTGCTCGTCGACGGATTTACGTCATCGATGACGTCGACTATGTCGACTAGTCGGGACAGCTCTAGTTAATAGGTAACACTTTATTTAACAGCAGTTTAATAACACTGTCATAAGACCGTAATAATAATGACATGACTATCATGGGTGTTACTGAATGTTTATGTTACTAAGTGTCATTCAGCAAATTATGTCGCTAACACCATTTATGTCCAGCTTGGATCTTTTACATCCATGCATAAGGGAGATAATTTGCCGGTTAACACTAGATGACATCTGTTATAAGCCTTCATAAATGCTCATGACAGTGTTATGTCATAATTATGATTGTCTAATGACAGTCTGATGGCGCCACAGTCAAATAAAGTGTTACCAAATACCATAACTAGCAAATAATGAAACAACTGGAAACGTAACTGAAGAAATAATTAGCACAGAAAATGAATTATGATTGTTATGTACATCTGTAGCGCTGCAGGGCATGCTAAGAGGAATGTTGGACAACAACAGTGCTAATAGCAGGTGGCAGCAGAGGTGGACTGTCTCCCCCAAGGGAGCAGTGATGACCAAATGAAGCTTCTTGAAGCAATGAACCAATTGTCTGTAAAGCTTTATGGTGGTGGTTCATTTGGTCTTATGACAGTCGTATGATGCCGCTGTCAAAAGAAGTGCTGTATCCCATAATACACTGAGGACAGCTGCGGCTTACAGTCCAGTGCGGCTTATCTATGAACATTAACAAATGCCATTTTCGTGCCAAATTTGATGGGTAGCGGCTTATAATCAGGCGCGCCTTATAATGCGAAAATTACTGTACTCTTACATTCAGGTAACTGAGTTACTAACGCAATTTCTTTTTGGGAGAAGTAATTTGTAACTGTAATTAATTACTTTTTAAAAGTAAGATTAACAACACTGAAAGTGACAAACTATAAAGAACTTTTAAATAAAGTCAGTCACTAGATGAAATGTGATTATGAAACTGACAAGAAGAGCACACAAATCACTGATTTATGGTTCATCAGAGGCACTGCTGACCCCCATTTAACATAAGGTGGTTAATTCTGAACTCTAGTTTGAGGGAGGGAGTGCACCCATGTGGTGCCACATTATGATGTATTTTTTGTTACCGCTTTGCACGTCCTAAAATCACTTCATTAAACATGTCATCCAGGTTATAGGTTACTTTAATGGAGTAAAGTGTTTTGAAATAATTTATCATGTTCATGAGCTAGTATTATGGTCACTAAAGAGTAGACACCTTTGGGTCTCTCCTTATGCTAAGCTAAGATAACAACATCAACATCGTGTTCTGTACGTACATTCATAAAACTGGGTTCTGGAGGCCTGTGTAGAAATTGGTTTCCCGGAGGCGTTGAAGATGAAAATGGTCCGGACGGTCCAGGAGGTAAATGTCTCGGAGGCAGCGGCACACCAGGAGCTCCCACATTGAACGGTGGGCCGCGAGACGACGGCCTACCGAAGGATGGCCGATTACACGGATTTTGATTGGGTCGGTACATTATAGTGTTTTGATCAAGCAATAAAAGACGAGACGCGTTGGCTCAAACGGAAAACATTTGAAGTTTACAAGTCTATCAATTGCGCAGTTGCAAATGCATTGAGCACAAGACACACACGACAGCCAACAACAGACTCTTTTTCTACGTATAAACCGGAGCGCAATTCACAACACTGCTCCCTACAGGATAGGAGGGTACTGTGTTATTTATATTTTAAGTGGGCTGTTTATTCTATTCAGTAAAATACCGTCGTTTTTAAGCGTACACAAGACGCTGTAATTACTACAACCTGCTGTTTTGTTAACCCTTTAAGGTCTGGGCCTATTTTGTCTGATTTTGCATGCCTTTGAAGTTGCCTTTATATTTCAAAGAAAGAATTGTTTACGATGGCCTGGGTGTCCCCTGCCTACTGCCCGAAGTTAGCTGGGATAGGCTCCAGCACCTCCGCGACCCTCGTGAGGAATAAGCGGCATGGAAAATGAATGAATGAATGAATGGTTTGGTCCCTTTTTTTGTGACACCTTGAACTTCATGTCCAAACTGTTGTTTCCTTCACTGACCAATTATAAATCATCATTTTGGGCCCAAAAAGACCAAAAATTCCAAAATCGTTTTGTCAAAGTTTTTAATATTGATGTCCAATTGACAACCAAACATGCGTAACGAACCGTTTTGAAACTTTGTAATATTTATTCAACATGTTAGGATGAACATTCAACCAAAAAAATTTAGAATAAATAGTCTTATATTTGACAATTCAACATAAACAACAGGTATAGCCATAGGCGTTTTTTGCCTTTATACATGCTCTAGTCAAAACAGGTTATATACAGCAGGCAGAACAGTGAAAAAATATATACCATCTAACACAAAAAGTGTTTAGAGGCCATCTCTTTATGAGTTTAGGTATTGCGGCCCATCACTTGATGAAAACTATGTACACACAATCAAGCTTCTTGAACACACATTTATATACACAAATTGAGAAGACTGATTGTGGGAAAATATTTATATATATATATAACATTGGGGGGAAAAAAGTATTTTCAAAAATATTTACAATAAACAAGTTAATTTTTTTTCAGGCATGCCACTCCGAAAAGCAGTTTCGTCCTGGAATTAGACACAGGGCGACATCACACAGCCCACACTTCCATGGGGTGTCGGTCCTCTTTCCACCCTTCCGCCCTTCCATTTTCATTTCACTTTACTTTCATTGTCACTATAAATGTACATGAAAAAAAGTCAGTATTTATGAAAATAATAAAGTATAAAAAAATATATATATATACAGCAATAAATAATAATGGAAATCTATATATATGACAATAGAAAGAATACCATAGCTGAATATGTGCTACATCCCTAATCTTCATATAGAAAGAAGAACACCACAATTATAAATTCCTGCCTTGGATACACACAGTGCACGTACGACTTTGATCTGATATGCACATTTTATTATTATATACACAAACACACACTTATATTGCATCAGAATTAACTTTGTCTTGCAATATCAAAAGAAACTTTCAAAAGAAACTTTTTCAGCATCAAAAAAAAAAAGTGAGTTTGCTTACCTCTGCTCGTCGATGGCGTCACCCACGTGTTCAAATCCGTCACTATCTTCACTCGAGGACTCTTCCGAAGAAGACGATGATGACGAATTTGGACCATCCTCTTCCTCAAGTTGATCAAAAAGCACAATTGCCTGCGCTAAATTTAGTTTTCCGTTCATTCTCAAAGTCACACAAAGTCGCTGATCGAGCCACACGGCCGTCGCTCGCCACCTCGCTGCTTCAGAACACTCCTCCCTCTCGTTCGGTGGAACCTCGCACGGCAGTTATATTTATTTAAAAAACGCATTTTGTGCTTCCACTGTGACTTCGAAAGGGTTCGTTTGATTTGTGTTTTTTTCATGGAGCTTCTGTTTTGAAAAAGGACAAGAAATGATGGAAATATAGACATAAACAAATGATCCATGCAGCGTTTTAATGTTTTTTTGAGAGGACAATAAAACTATAAAACTTAAATGACAATATCTCACGTTTTAGTTGGTCGATTGACTTCAAATAATAACGAGAGTAAACCGCAACTTCCGCACTTTAAAACGAGACCAACCAACGGCATGTGGGTGACGTAATTAAAACGTGAGGGCGCTTCAAAGACGACGTGCGCTGAGGACGCGCCGGCGCGTCCTTCGACTCTCAAGGGTTAACAGCTTCTCCAAGTTTCAACTTAATTGGACGTCTATCTCCGACAGTGGCATTGATTTAAAAGTGCTAACGTTGAAATTGTTGAGGATTACAATTTTTGTGTGGTTATTAACAATAAATGTGTTTGGGTTTTGGAACCTCATTATTATTTCTAACAGGGGCGTTACCAGGGGGCAGTGCCCACCCTCGGACATGCTCTGCCCATCTAACGGCAGTCTGGGCACCGCGTATGGTATCCCATTCATATAGTACTGATGTGTTCTAAGTTTTAACCTTTGTGTTGTTACCTCCTCTTTCACCTAAAAAAAAAAAGAAAAAGAAATGAAATATTGTTTTTTGTTCCTAGGAGGCGCTACACACATGTACGCATATTTTGATTTTTTTTTTTTTTTTTTTTTTTTACATTTTATCAAAGTTTTCACCAGTGTTCACCAGGCTATTGAGTTTGGTAAGTTTTGAAGCATTCTGAGGGGGTCAAAGTAGGGCTCAAAGAGTCGGCGGGACAAACAATTACTGCTAGGGGGCGCTACATAGTGTATTTGGAATTTGTCTTTACAAGGTATCAAAGATTGCACCTGTCTTGACCTGCCTGCCGATTTTGGTGCATTTTGAAGCATTCTAAAGGGGTCAGATCGAGCTCAAAGGGGCTGCGGAACAAAGAATAACTATAATAATAATAATAGTAAAACAGAGGAACCACAATAGGTTACCTACAAAAAAAAAACATTGTCACCTGCATGCAAAAATGAATGAAATGAAAAAAAAAAAGTATATTTTTATAATGGGTCAAAATTATTTTTAAGCAGCTGTCTAAGGTGCTCGTCACATGATCCGTTTAAAAATAATTTATAATAAATAATAATTTTTTTGATTGAAGCAACTCTTTTGGGGAATTGAATGATTTAGACACAAATGTCCTACCTATAATATGGCCCAAACACAAAAGAGATTGCTTCAATCAAAGAAAACTTTTACATTGAAAAATTAAGTTATTCAAATGCAAATTTTACAATCTCAAATATTTTTTCGCATTCAAAAACGTTTTCTATAATTGAATTTTTTCTGTTTTTGATTGATTTTTCTTTTTGAAAATATACATTTTTTGAAGCAACTTTGTTTTTTGAATGAATAAAAAATACAAAAAGGTCCTAGCCAAAATGTGGCCAAGACACAAATCAACATTACTTCAATCAAAAAAGTTGCTTCAATAAAAAAACTTGACTCCAGTCAAAAAAATAAATAAAATAAATAAAATAAAAGAATAAAAGAAAAGAAAAGAAAAATAGCTTTCACATGCATTTTTCTGAGTTTCAAATGTATTTTTGCATTGACATTTTTTTTTTTTTTTATCGAAGGGGCATTTTTTTTGTTGAAAACATATTTTTATTGTAGCAACTTTTTTTATTGAAGCAACTTTTTTTGATTGAATAATAAAGACACAAATCTACCTCCATATGACTCTGCCCAAGGGATACAACTTTTGACTGGGGTAACTACATTGGCACGACTCCGGTGGGCGTACCATATTCAACGAATTACGATCTTGGCGAAAAGTGTTGCCTAAGCAGCCTGATTTAGAATTCCCCTCAAGAATGATGGGAAACAAAAAAGAATCACTGTCAACTTATTATTATAAATTTTCTTGTAAGTTAATTTTATTGCTGACACTGCGTGTCGGGGTCATCAACATTTTGTGCCCCTCTTGCCCCAAAAGTCAAACTCCGCCTATGGTTTTAACTTTAAGGTGCAGTAGCCCTACGCTGGAATTCAACCTACTTGAGCATTGTAGCGTTTTTTTTTTTTTTTTTTTTTTTTTAAGCCCCCCCAGGTAAGACTAATGCCCACCTACACCTGGCATCCTGGTAACACCACTGATTTCTAAAAAGGTGAAGAACATTAGAGCCATTCATTCACAAGATGGCGGTGTTTCGTAAGTTCGTTACATTGCTGAGCCGCAATAATTCCAGCGAAGAAGAACTCACACGCCGTTAAGCGCAACTGGCCCACTTCAGTGTGTTTGATATTCACTCGATTTAGGGCGAACGCAAGAATTATTACCATGGAAAATGATATTATTGTCGCGCTTGAGGATTTAGGGTAAGTCGAGGGGGGAAAAACTAGTAATTTTATCAAGTAATGTGCAGTGGGAATTTCAATTCCTAGCCATGCCTTTTTCTATTTAGCACTGTGACGTGGTGGGCTGAAGCTAAACAGCTGACCCGGTGTTTCGGCTAAAGTCCGTTTGACAGTCATTTTAACGTAAAGCTAATTCATGGGCTTTGTAATGTCGCAATACCTGTTAATGAGAAGCCATCTATCACATCTTTCGCTATTGTTTCTCGTGAAACGAAACTGCTCTAAGTCAGTGCAGCTGCCCCCTAAGCCCCCCTTTTTTTTGGGGGGGGGGGGGGGTGTCAATTCTAGCAGCATATCTTTGCTAAGGCGCTTTCTGTTGCTGTGCATTATCTATTTATTTTAATGATAAAAAAAAAAAAACGAGGTGTGCTGACCTGGCTTGAATTGAATTGTAATGATAAGTGTGCTATTGAAGGTATCAAGGCCCACTGATGGAGGACGGGGCTCTGGACGCAGCTGTGAATGGTGGGGCTGCCTCGCCGGAGTTTACAAAGCTCTGTGCTTGGATTGTCTCGGAGCTCAGACTTTACACCAAACTGGAGGAGAATGTCCATGCCACAAGCTGTAAGAGTTCAAATGTTTCTTTAGAATAGCTACACTTGCTCTCAAATCCCACGATTTATTTTGTTTTGATCGTCACTTGCCCATTAATAGTATCTTAAAATAAAATTATATCCAATGAGTTTGAATAAAATGCAATTGATTTAAATCATTCAGACAGTCCTATACATATTTGTTTGCAACGCATAAATATTTTCAATTTCTTGCAGGTCCAAGTGAAGCAGAGGGCTTTCAGCTGGAGATGAGTGGTTTGTTGTCAGAGGTCGCTTGCCCTTACTCTGCCCTCACAAGTGGAGATGTTACCCGAAGACTTCTCAGCAAGAATGACTGTCTGCTGCTGCTCTGTATGACTTCAGTATTATATATCTAAGCTTACATTACTGTACATGTTAGTGACACCTTTTCAATTTAAAAAAACAAAACAAACAAAACATCTTCCATGAGTCCAGTCCTGGAATATAAATCCAGCCAACAATTGGTTGTTGAGAAGCTCACACACAGTGGCGTACCGCAAGCAACATGTCACTTTTGCTCTCTAATATTCATGACGTTAGCAATTGTTGCTAGGCGGGTCAACCTCCCGTTTGTCCCTCAAAGTAAATGCATGGAAATAGTGAATGAACGAGATGTTTACTGAGTTAAACCTACCAATTCTGTCCGAAAATGATGTCCTTGGATGCCAAATTCACTGGTAAAGATGTGGAAGAATATACAAATGTTCAGTTAAAGGGCAGCTGAAGAGCTTTTCGGATTTCGTTCTTCAGTGTTTTACTCTGTTGAATTGTATTAAATGCATCATTCGCTGTCTCAAAAAGTCACATGAAAAAATAAATAATTGACCGCGTAGTTTTTGAGTTATGGCCATAGCAACACCTTAGCAACGAGGGACGCGCTGCCCTGCCGACCGCTACCTGATGACTTAACTTCCAGGGGGCCTCGCCACCACTCTGAACACGAGTGCAAAAAAACTAAAACAAAACGCAAAATATCCTTGTAATTACGAGTTAATAATGACATGGTTGTTATGACGAACTCGTCCAAAGTTTATATTAGTAAAATTACACCAAAATCCGAAAAGCTCTTCAGCTGCCCTTTAAAGAGATGCTTGAGTGTGGAGGGCTGAAAAAGACAGGAAAAAGAACCGACCTGATCCAGAGGTAGCTTTTTTATCGACACCTTTTTCTTGTGTGCATTGCCTTACGCCACTGACGATGACATTCTCCTGTTTCAACAATCTACCCTTTACCACCATATGCCCTGTCTTTCATATATATATTATATCCTCTGGTTGTCTTACGTCTCTCACCGTTCATGGGGGTAAATTTATATTGCTATTTTTGTGGAGCGATCGCAAATGCTACTCAGTGACAGCCAACGAACACTTAATTTTTTCATTTGTAACAAGTATTAATTATATAATTTATTTACACTTCCCCTTTTACTAAAGTTGTTTTTTACAACAGAAAAGGTAACAACATTGTCAGTCAAATACTATTTTAATTTTTTTCAGGTCATAGTCAGAAGTTGCACGGCAAAACGCCACACTAAAAAATAAGTAATAATATCAAAATGGCTTACCTCTTTGTCCTCTGTAGGGCCATGGCACCCAACAAAATGTTTACTGCGTATGAAGTTGAATAGCTTCACCTTGCTGGCGTTAAACTGGTCTTCTGACGTCCGTGCAATTTGATCCATTCTTCACATTGTTTCCTCCAGAGTTTTTTTGCTTTGGGAAACGTATGAAGAAAACTTCCTTCATATGTTGTAATGTCTAGAGTCGTTTCTACAAGTTCCATAGCAGTAGTGTTTACTTGGCATGTTCTTTTTTGAAAGATTACCGTCAGAAAACAAACAGTAATAACAGTTTGTATGCGAGGGCGTGTCTATGTTGACCCACTTCCTGGTTAAGATGGTGATGTACGGTCAAAAATGGCATTCGTGCGGTACGCTATTGTCACAGCAGAATAAGGGTAGATGGATCTTACTAAAAAACAAAAGCAAACTCAACTCTGAATGGTTGTGTGTGTCTGTGTGAAGTTAACTTTTTAAAATTTGAGACGACTATTGTGTACTAAGGTCTAGTAACTACTAGACCATAGGGAACTATTTGCAAAAGCAAAGTAAACATTTTAATTGACTGAAATAATAACCATATGTAACTTCTCAGCTTTTCTGATTTCGGAGCTGGAGGCTTCAAGGATGATCTTGATAAATAGACCCCAGAAGAAAGCCCAGGAGTCTGGTAGCCCTGCCTTCCAAGAACTGAAGGGCATCTGCATGGCACTTGGCATGTCCAAGCCTCCAGCCAACATTGCGATGTTCCAGTTCTTCAGTGGCATCGAGAAGAAGGTCTGTTTGGCAAAATAGAATATGCACACATTTTTTAATTGCTAAATAAAACGAAGCCGCTATATAGGGACTAAGTGCCATCAGTGGCTATTTGGAGCAGTTGCAACTTCTTCATTCATAATTTAGCCATCAAGCTATGCCTTCAAGTTACAACTCTGTTTTTATTTGTGTCTTGATCACAAGTAATCTACATGATTTACATATCCCCATTCCTGCTTTATGGTGTGATATATAATGCGGTAGCTGAGAAGTGTCAGGTGACCTGCAAAGTCCAAACTCTTTGTAAAAAGAAAAAAAGCACAAATGAAAATTACAACAACATGCACATAATTCCAAACGCTTTGCAGAAGAAAAAATAACGAGCAAGTTGCCCAAAGCATGGTTGCAAATAGCCACGACACATACCCCAATTGCCCGCAACACGAATGCAAATTGCTCGCAACACAACTGCAAAAAGCCACAGCACAAATGCAAAATAATGACTCGGAAGTAGACATAAGGACTACCAACTCCCGCCCTCTGCTGCCACTGTAGAGATGGTCACAAAGCAATATATTCTAAACTATAAATTTGTGAGCGAATTTCTGTAACTTATGTTTTCAAGCTCTACAAATGGGGGGATGTGACATGATAAGTTGTCGTTACGCGGCAGCAGGAGTTGTAATCATTATGTCTACTGCTGGCGAATTGGCAGTTCGCCTGACACTTCTCGGCCGCTATTGCTAAGATGTGTTCTCACACTTCATGGTGTCTTCTGTCTTGTATGGTAGCTGAAAGAAGCCGTCAGTCGAGTACCACCAAATCATATCGGAGAGCCTTTGTTGAAGAAACCTTTCGGCCCTGTGCACATGGTAACTGCATGACAATTTGAATTACTTTTTGAGGAAGGAATACAATATACTCACTAAAGTATAACGTTAAACTTTTTTTTTTTTTTTTTTTTGACAGGAGAAAATTGAAGCCATCAACCAAGCACTTGTAAATGAGTATGAAATGAGAAGGAAGATGTTGTTGAAACGTCTGGATGTGACAGTGCAGTCTTTTGGTTGGTCAGATAGAGCAAAGGTATGCAATACCCTTGAATTACAACATTACAAATTCAGGCTTTGCTATTTGGTTTAGTTGTCCTCAAATGAAATGATATTAAGAATCTTTTCTTTTCAACTGCAGACGCATGCTGGGAATTTGGCTAAAGTTTATCAGCCTCTACGTTCCGCCCTTGTTACCAAAAGCAAAATATCAGTTGCACACCTTCTTGCAGCTCGACAAGACTTCTCGAAAATTTCACGCACAAGCTTTGGCAGGTTGAGAGAGAAGACAGCTTGCGCCATTAATAAGGTCAGTAAATCAGTAAGATAAATGTGAACCTTAAGTGAATTGTCCGTTTTTTCTTAACAGACCTGATAAGACTGCTTATAGTAGAGGTCGACGGATATGAGATTTTCAAATGCCGATGCTAATTCCGAAATCTAAAAAAAAATTCAGATGATATCCAAAGCCGATTTTGTAAGCCGATATTTGAGGCCGATATACTTTTTAAATTTTTTTAAAGCACGCAAATTATCAAAGGCGTTTCATAAAAGCTGCAAATTTACCATGATGACCTGAGACTTAAAGGATTAATTTGATTGAGTGCTACCAAACCAATGAACCCAGCATTTGTTTTTTATAATTCTACACATTCTGCAAGAACAGTACATAATTTTCAAATAATTAAACCCACCCGGACTTCACGATGAGATGTAAAAAAGATAGTCTAAGAGGATACTCCCCTTGCTAAAGCTAATGCTAACGCGGATGTTACGCTAACGCTTCGAGTTACATTTAGAGGGTGAGGATCACTCGGTAAACACCTTAAAAGGCCAAACCAACATTGCATGCAAGATAAAAAACATCTTACAATATTTACAAACTAGGCATGTGCCGGTTACCAGTGTCACGGTTTACAGTGGTGTGAAAACCTCGCGGTTTTAAAAACCACTAAAATTTTCAGTCAGACCGTAGGTACGGTATTGTCTATTTTTCATGTGTCAAAAATGCAGCCAGAAGTGGCTTGGCGCGGCAGCGCTCATCCCTTCCCCTGTTTGTTGCTGTGTGTGTCAGTGACGCTATTCTGCTAAACAGCCGGCGAACCCAAAAACAAACACTCCAAACACAAGGCGTACTTTTCTTCTATTTACTGAGCTCTCAAATTGTGGTGTGTGAAATATACAAAATGAATACATTTAAAACGTTGTACAGTTGTATTTTTCCACTTGTGAGTAGGTTCAACAGGTTAGCACCATGAAAAAGTTAGCCAAAAACAAAGCACACATTTTCCTTTAAATTCAATAATCGAACTAAAAACTTAGAAAGACGAATGTTAGCCTAGGCTTAGCTAGGAGAGCAACTTCCTCGAGGTTTTACGTCTCCAGCCACTGAGTGAGAAACAAGCTTGAATGAAGGGGAAAAAAGGATAGCGTCAAAAGATCGCTAATGGCGAAAGATGATCTTGCTCTAAGCACAAATCCACGTTCGCTGGATGAGGAAAGGTCGCGCTCTCAATTATTTTTTTTAGATGAAACCTTTCCACAACAATATTTACATTTTGACTAACTTATACATTTTTAACTAACTTATTAACTCATGAATTCTTTGTTCTTTTTAACACAAAGGCATGACATCATGTAGACTAGAGTTGACACAGTGGCTGAAAATGACGAAACTTCACTTGAGCCACCCTCCCCCTCAAAAAAAGTCATGCAGTATAAATTTTAATTTATTTTAGAAGCGTTTTTACTTTTTTTATGGCAATTACTGTGTTCTTCCTCTAATCTTGAGCAACTTGAGCTGTGGCTCTGGTATAGTCTATAAGTTCTATTTTAATTTTATTTAAATATTTGTTATTTGTTGTGAATTTATTTAACATTATGTTCCAATTCGCAAATATGTTCTGAAAAAAAAAATCCTGTTCAATGGAAAAGTTTTTTTATAATTCTTTTTTTTTTTTTTTTCAACCCATACATCTCAAAATAACACATTTTGGAGCTATACTGTGAAACCGTGGTATTTTTACTCACGGTTATCGTACCATCAAAATCTCATACCGGCACGTGCCTATTACCAGACAAGCCTGAAGCATCCTATAGCAGCCAGCCTCCAAGCTGCTGCAGGGTCTTTCTGGGGTCCTACCATCAGTCAGCAGAGAGCCTGATAAAAATCTTTTTTTATCTGCTGATTCTTTTTGTTGATCTGCTGATTTTGGAAAAAAAGTCCATATATCGGCCCGACGATGTATCGTTCGACCTCTACTCTATAGCGCAGTTTGGCACAAGCTGGCAATACAATGTATGGAATTTAGGGGGGGGGGCAAAACAAGCTATGTTGAGACAATTTTCATTTTTCAATCTGCTGCAAAAAGCTGTGTGATGTTTTTGTGCGTGTATGTTCTGTTATATTGGGAGAGGGGAAAAAAAAAAGGAAGTCATTTTTGCAGATGCGATTTAATGTTATCTGCTCCCCCTAGGTTTTAATGGGGCGAGTGCCAGACAGAGGAGGCCGTCCCTGTGAAATTGAGCCTCCACCTCCAGAAATGCCTTCATGGCAAAAGCGGCAGGATGCCCCCCAGAGCAGTGGACACTATGGTGGCGGTGGGCACGGTGGCAGCAGAGGCAGTTATGATCATTATTCCCAAGGCAACCGGGGGGGCTATGAGAGGGGTGGAGGAGAAAGGGGCGGCAGGGGAGGAGGCAGAGGTGGTAGGATACAAGGAGGCTGGGGGGACGGAGGTGGAGGAGGGAGAGGTGGTTACAACAAGGGCCAGTATCAAGATTCAGGGGTTCATCAGGGGGGAGGCGGAACGAGAGGTGCTTACAGAGGAGGCGGGAACAATCAAGGAGGCCCCCAGGAGTCCAGCCACCATTCAGGCTACAATGACAATTACCACCAGAATGGAAACTGGCACCAAGAGAGAGGCGGCAGTAGAGGAGGCAGGGGAAGAGGAGGCCGAGGAGGCTGGGGAGGGAGAGGAGGCCAGAATTTTAACCAAGGAGGGCAGTTTGAACAGTATTTTCAACATGGCGGCCAGAACTACAACCAAGCTGGCTTTAATCAAAGCCGTCACTACACTAGTTGAAGATAGTTGTTTGGGACATTGCAGTACAGTCCACAGTCGTTTAAACAGCAAGTGGAGAAGGCCTTATCAATCCTTGCATTTTCAGCATGTTTGCTCAGACTGGTCAACAGTGTAAAACATGTATACTTAAAAATTGTGTGTAAATGTACACATGAATGTTTGTGTGAAGTGTACAGTATTACTCAACAATGAGGATGGAAAAAGGGACTTTCAGTTAAAAATTACTTCCTCAGTTTACAAACCATAATGTTATGCACAAACGCCTAATATTACATAAAGGGTTTTCAAAATCCCTTTGTTTCACTTATTTCAAATGTTCTTGTGACCAATGTTCATTTTGGTCATTAGTAACAAATATAATTGGTTAAAAAATAGGTCAAATTTTGTTGCTATTAAAATAAGCCTACAAATGTGGATACTGTACTTGACTGCATGAATGTTATGCGGCGCAATAAAGTTATCAAAACAAATGGAAATAATTTTGTTCACTAAATGCCTGATTAACATGTGAGCATGTCTGCATTGGAATTGATTGTCGATTTTAATCCCTGTTTCAACCGTTGCCAACCAGTTCCCATTAATTTAACGACTATTTTTGAGGGCTCAGCGATCGGTGCGGAAAGGAATACTATTCAAAATTGGTAAAAATATGAGGGGTTCCTCAGGGAAAATAACTACACTATGCAACCCTCTCGCAGTATTTTGTCTCAGTGGTTTTTCCAGAGCCAAATATCTTAAGTAAAAGTAGCGTTACTTCAAAATAATATTACTCAAAAGTAAAAGTAGTCATCCTAAAGTGTTCTCAAGTACAAGTAAAAAACTTAGTATCGGGTGAAAAGAATACTAAAGTAATGAGTAACATTGTAACTGCCTTTTTTTTAAAAACTTTTTTTCTCAGCACAAACATATCTATATGAACTGTTGTTATGATACTGTACAATAACCCCTTACATAACCATATTAAGCTATAGAAAAAATTCTAGTGAGAGAAGAAACCCCGAAAGAAATGAAGCACTATTCGTCCAAAGACCATGAGTGCCCTCTAGTGGAGAAAATAGTTCCTAGCTTGAATAGTGAATAGTTCCTTCATAGTTACTATTATGACATTAATAGGATATCTCCGATTTTCCGTGGTCAATTGGTGCCAAATAAAAACTGGGAGAGTTTTAAGTCTGCGCTTTCAAGTCACGTTGAGGGCAGCGATCAATGTTAAATACTTAATTTTTTACGGTGCTTTAAAGACACCGTATGATTTAACAGGCTGGTGTTATCATAGAACGGCAAGCTTGCGTCAGATTGGTGTAATGGAGTCGTGATTATTGTTGCGACATCTTGTTGGTGAAATTGGTAAAGCTATTCTTGGCATTGCAGGCAAAAAATAATAAACCTAATATGTACAGGGTGTTCATAAAGTCTCTTTACCATTTCAAAAATTTATTAAAAATGCAATTGATTAGATATTTTATTCAGATTTGTTCTATTGTATTCCGCTGTAGCATAGCCTCATCAATTGTGCCAATGGCATCAGTAATCCTTCGCTTAAGGTCAGTAATGTCCCTTATATTTGTTCGATACACGATATCTTTAACATAGCCCCATAGAAAGAAGTCCAGGGGAGTGATATCTGGTGAATGTGGCGGCCAAGGAATTGGCCCATCCCTTCCAATCCATCGGTCTGGAAATGTCTGATTGAGGAACCCACGAACATGCAGCCCCCAATGTGGTGGTGCACCATCCGTCTGAAAAATGATGGTTGGTTGAAGGTCATTCAGTTGTGGTGCCACGTATTCAGTTAAAAGGTCAAGGTAAACATTTGCAGAAATGGATGACTCGAAGAAAAATGGACCAATTATTTGATTTAAAAAAAAAACTTTAATGAACACAATACAATAGAACAAATCTGAATAAAATATCTAATCAATTGCATTTTTAATAATTTTTTTAAATGATAAAGAGACTTTATGGCAGTACTTCTCAAATAGTGCGATGCCAGGGGTGGCGCATGTGACCTCGGGGAACATGCTTTTTTTTTTTTTTTTTTTTTTGCCTTACTAGAATAAAGTGTACTTGCACATCCACTCAGTGGGTGGCAGTGGCGCTCTCATTTTCAAAGTGCGCGCAGTATTTTTGAAGTAAGCAAGAACACACAGAAGCGCAATATGAAGAGCTGCGCGCCGTTTTCGAAAGCCGTTTTCCGGCCAGACTCACGCAGCGACCCACTGTCTTCTCCGGGTCTCACGTGTCTGCCCGAGAGGGTGCCATTTTCGGCTTGGGATCGTCACGACGACCGCCCTCACCTACGGTTCTCCCTCGGCCGCCAAGAATGCGCTTTTTTCGGGCCGTTTGCCTTTTGGCTTTGACATTTAATACAGTAGTCGATGAGGAAAGACCACTGTTTACTGTGTCTAAAAATGATTATAGTGGACAGCCGGAAGCCAAATCAGTTAAGACGCCACTTAAAGCCATTAGACCCCAATCTCATTGATAAACCGCTTGGCTGTTTTTCAGCGAAAACAAGCCGAATATTGCCAACAATCGTCCCGCTTTGTCAGTGTTATATCAGTAAACCAGTGAGCACTGTTAGCATGCTCAGTGCAAAAATAACCCCACACCATTGCAAACTGGAAGTTATACTGTGAGCAGCGAGCAGCGAAAAAAAAAAACTGTCCTTCTGTCCAAAGACGCTTTTTTTTTTTTTCTTCTATTCAGTTTTGTTTTTTCGGTCAATTTTTTTTGGCATATTGTCCTCATGAGTTAATGTTTCTAATCAATTTGAAATTGTTATTATTTACTGATTTTATTTTTCAGTATGAAATGGTCAAAAATGGACCTTGTGTGTATTTTTACAGTTTGGATGTGACTTTTTTTTTTTTTAATTCAGGCAAATTGATGCGCGTTAAGTCTTTTCTGTTACAAACAAACCAATGTTATTAAAGTTATACTTTATAAGTTAATCTCTGTTATTTTCTCTAATAGAAAAAAGGACAATGTGAGGCAGAGACGTACTTATAATAGTAATATAGACAAATGATACTATTTACAGTGGCGGCAGAGTTTGGGGGGGCGCGAAACATTTACGTCTTCCTTGGGGTGGGCGTAACAGAAAATAATTGAGAAGCACTGTTTTATGGACACCATGTAGAATAAAGAGGAAAAATGTAACTTTTGTGTAGCCCAAAGTAGCAAATTTTTCTTCACAAATCTACTCATGTGAAAGTAAAAAGTATGGCTTAATAAAACTCTTAGAAGTATATTTTTCAAAAAAAAAATTATTCAAGTAAATGTAACAGAGTACATGTAACGCGTTACTACCCACCTCTGATTATTTGTGTGCAGCCATACTGCTGCCCTCAAGGCGGCGGGACTGAGCACAGGTTTGCTAGTTGGTTCACTACAGGAATTTACAATACATTTACAATAAATAATAATAAATTAAACTCAAGTCAACTTAAATTTATCATTCGTGTCTTTGGCAGTGAGTTATTTTTCAAAAATGAAAAAAACAAACAAACAAACAAAAAACACTTATTTGAAAAAAAAATAAGATCTAATCAAATACTTAATCGGTGCGTCTTTGTTTCCTGTCCTGACAATGACGATTTAATTTAGAATCATCCCATCGGATGAAAACAAAATTAAGATTATTGGAAATTTATGACTTCTAAGCACGTATTTCAAATAATGATCGTCACTGTAAATCCTTTCCGAGGCACGTCAACAAAATTTTGATAAATCTTGCATTTGTTTTGAAAGGGCTTTAGCGGATGTCTTGCTCTGTCTTCACAAAAAAAAAAAAAAAAAAAGTTCCACAAAGTGGCAAACGCAGCCAAGTCGGGAAAGGAACCAAGTAATGGAAAGAAGCCGACAATCGTGCTTCTCCGATCTTGTTTACTTTTCTTCCCTCGAAGAAATGAATTAAGATAATCGATTAATTCACTGAATTTCGGAAAACGATAGCACGACATCAAGCCATAATGATATATTCGCCAGTTTGTTATAACAGTGGGGGCTTCTTCTGACCAACATACACACCGTTTGGGTAAGTATCTTTTTATAAATGTGCAAGTTCGTTGTGTTTTGACATTCGTGACTGGCCGTTTCGTGTTTTCTTCAATCGGAGTGTTGTTGAAGGATTTGAGTAAAAGTTCCAGTTTTGTGGTGCGTTTATTGCCTTACGTTCAAGGAATCCTGTGGGACTTGCTGTTCAACCCGCCACCACCTGTTTAGTTGTTTATTTACCGTCGATCAGCGACGATGTGGCACATATGACCACAAAAGTGATGTGGCACATCACAATCCGTGAGTGAAGTTGTCTATAAAGACGGGAGAAATCGTCCTGAGTTGGCATGCCAACCATCTCCACTTACCGTACTGCAAAATGAAACACTAGCGCTTAAACACTGCGAGACACCGAAATTAGGTTTTTGTAATTACACTATGAATGAACATTTTGTTCTGTATCGTTTGAACGGGTTCGTTTGTTTATGAGATTCGATGTATGGTTGCCCTCAGCTACCATTACTTCTCAAGGATTTTAAAAGTTGAGAGTTATTATAACAACATCCTATGCTAAAAACAACATATCCATTTAGCAGTTTTAAAAATACAGTATATAATATATGTCCATCACCGAAACCCTTATAATTTTGTAAAGTAATTAAAATGCTGCTTATAGTATTTATATAGTCACTTTTAAAGCAACACTTAGTAACTTTTCAGTTTTAGTCGATTTTAGCGACGCCGATGGACAAAAGCGGTAGTGTTTTGCCTTAAGGAAGATTGCGTTTCACATGAGGACAAGCACACGACTACATAGTAGAGGCGTGCGAAATTTCCGATTCTTAGATTATTCGCGATTCAGCCGTGGAAGATTCCAGAACGATTCACAAACATCCAAATTCTGATTATATAAATCAGTCCCCTCCCCACTCAAACTCGCCACCATCACACTCCTCCTGAAAAAACCTGGCCTTAACCCCGACAACCTGGACAATTTCAGACCCATTTCCAATCTCCCACTTCTCTCAAAAATTCTGGAACGATCCGTCATAACCCAACTTCAGCACCATCTCCACTCCTCCCATATGTTTGAAACATTTCAATCTGGATTCCGTGCACACCATAGTACTGAAACAGCTCTCATCAAAGTAACCAATGATCTTCTCCTTGCCGCTGACTCTGGTTCCATCTCCATCCTCCTCCTCCTTGACCTTTCTGCCGCATTTGACACCATTGACCACAACATCCTCCTCCACCGTCTTCAGTCAATAGGGATATCTGGCACTGCACTCCTCTGGTTCACCTCCTATCTCCCCGATCGTCACCACTTCGTCTCCATCAATAACCATAAATACCACACCTCTCCAGTCACCCATGGTGTCCCCCAAGGTTCGGTCCTCGGCCCCCTCCTCTTCATAATCTATATGCTTCCCCTCGGTCAAATCATTCGCCACCATGGACTCAATTTCCACTGTTATGCAGACGACCCTCAACTGTACATTTCAGCTAAATCCATCACCCCTGTCATTCTCTCTAAAATCTCAAACTGCCTGTCTGACATAAAAACCTGGATGGACAATAACTTTCTCAAACTCAACAGTAACAAAACAGAAATTCTCATCACCGGACCCAAAGCTCTCCTCCCTTCTGTACAGAACCTCACTCTCCTCATTGATGGTCACCCTGTCACCCCCTCCACCTCCGTACGCAATCTTGGCATCATAATGGACTCAACACTGTCATACCAATCACACATCAGCCACCTCACTAAAATCTCCTTCTTTCATCTCCGCAACATCGCCCGCATCCGTCCCTCCCTCTCCCAAGCCACAGCTGAAATACTCATTCACGCCTCCATCACATCCAGACTCGACTACTGCAATAGCCTCCTCTATGGTCTTCCATCCTCTCATCTCCAAAAGCTGCAATACGCCCAGAATTCTGCCGCCCGCCTCCTCACCCACACCCGCTCCAGAGAGCACATCACCCCCATCCTCCAACAGCTTCACTGGCTTCCAATCTCATACCGGATTCAATACAAACTCCTCCTCCTCACCTACAAGTCCCTCCATAACCTGGCCCCTTCCTACCTCACTAACCTTCTACAACAGCACTGTCCCTCCCGCCGCCTACGTTCTGCCGACTCTAATCTCCTCACACCCATCACTCGCACTAAGCTCCGAACCTTGGGGGACCGAGCCTTCGCCGCTGCTGCTCCCTCACTCTGGAACTCACTCCCAAAACCCATCAGGAACTCGGACTCGTTACAAAACTTCAAATCACTTCTAAAAACCCACCTGTTCAAACTAGCTTTTCCCACCTCTTAATTCTGTCTATGTGTTATGTTATGTGAAGCGTCTTTGAGAGTCCAAAAAAGCGCTATACAAGTTTGAGGTATTATTATTATTATTAAATATGTCAAGTAAAGCGGAACTAAAGCACTGTCAGCGCGGTCTTCGGGACGCTATGATGAACGGACCGAGAGTAAACATCATGCTTGTCATTACCCGGGTAATGAGAATGCTCAACTCACGGCTCTGGCTCAACTCATGCCACTAGATAAAAACAAAACAAAACAAAAAAACAATAATACCTAAGTGCTGCCGACAGCCGCTACAAACTACGTCCACATAATGCTACGGTCGATATCGCATGTATAAAGAAATAGATGCGAAATGACAGACTTGCCGGCGTTAGTAAACAGCCGCCATCTTAAAGCAGTAGACTTCACTGAAAGGCTGTTGTAGCGAACCTTCCAAGCGAACCTAATTAACTTTTTTATCTAAAATACTCCTAAATCGGCAAAATCTTGACTTGAGTCTATCTTTAAAACAGTTTTAACAACTTTTACGTGTCGAAAATAGACAGAAGGGACCCAGATAGCAGACCGACATTGAATAAACGTTGATTTTCCATCAAAATCATCAGTATGGTTGACGTCGAAATTTTCGACGTCAACTGACGTTGAAACAATGTTGTTCTATGGTATGTCAGGTGATGGTTGGGTTAACATTGTTTTATAGTTGATAAACTAATGTAGATTAGTATTTGATTTATGATTGATCAGGAAATATGATTGAAAAGTCATTGAATTATGGATGAGCGGGCGTTTTGGCTGAAAACATGACATTGATTCAGCGTTGTTCCAATATTATTAATAATCGAAATTCCGTTTAAATTTTTAAGGATTTCAACGTTGAAACAACATTAACTGAGGGTGCAAAAGTGACGTTGATTCAACGATATAAGATCAACAGCGGAATGTTGATCCAACATCTTTTCAACGTTGGTCTGCTCTCTGGGGAAATTATGAAATAATGGGAGCAATTTTAACAACTTAAACAGTTGATTCACAACGTTAAATTAAATGAATGTCGTTTAAAGCTGCTGATACAGAATGCGGCCTATTTTTTTTTACTGTTTTTAACTGTTAACTTGATACTGAAATAATCGTTTATTTTTGCCTGTAAGGATGTTTGTACAATTTTTGTAACTAATGTACGAAACATTAAGCCTCTGCGTCCATTCAGCCTCTGAATCGTAATCGAATCGTTAGGTGCCCAAAGATTCCCACCTTTATCGCATAGTGCCGTAAAATCATGATGGTCGTCTGCAGATGCATTAAACAACATTTCTGTTTCCAGCGGCTATGTGAAGGATGAAAGTAATAAGGTAATGAATCCAATTGTGTCTTAACAATAGCATATGACTCTAAGCAACCATGTGGCTTAGTGTGGCTGAACCTGAGCTCGTCAGCGCTGACTCACGCCAGCGAGTGAAAGCCGGGCCAATGTTTATTCTGTATATCCTGGTAGTCGCCCTTTCTTTTCTCTCCTCAGACAAAACTTTTTGTCTCTGTTGCTCAGCCATCTTTGAGGAATTTGCGAGAAAGCGTAAGCATCGACTTCTGTCTTTATAATGAATGGGTAAAGTGACGTATGCTGTACAGCAGTCAGCACATTTGTAGTTTATTTTTGTGTGGCAGGGTTCCTGCCAGCCTCCTCAAAGTTAATTAGTGCCGTTGAAAGCGATACCGACTAGGTGTGTGCCATCTTGGGCACCCCACGATTTGATTCTTGAACGATGATCATGGTATTGACGATGATCACGGTTATCATGGTTATCACGATTATCACGATTATCGATGCATCGTACATTACTAATTAATATATTAGAAAAACAATTTTTTGTCTATTTTTTATTTAAAATATCCTGATGATTCAACAGGAACGATGGAAACATGCCCATACAACAAAAACCTGCCCTTAAGCTGCTTTTTTTATTGATTTATTTTTACAAGAAAGTGCAAAAACATTAACCATTTTAAAGGGAGTACTTATTTCACTCAGCAATACAATAAAATTTACACAGGTGGAATGAATTCCACATTTTCTGGAAACAAAGTGTCTTTAGAATTAAGCCTTCTTTTAACCAATATACTTTGTTTCCACAGATTTCTGTACTTTTTCGCATGTCTGTAGTGTTACCGCTGTACTTAATCATGGTTTTACACATTCTGCATATGAAATACACGTTAGAGAATTAGCTAATTAGCTTAGCCCTCGGCCCTAACTATTAACACCTCAAAAACAACAACAATACAGGCTAAACAGTAAAAGAGGTTTGTGTACTCACCTCTTGTAGATGCACACGGGTCTTAGCAACACTCAGGATATTTTTCATTTGACATGACTTCAAACTGCAGCTGGACATCTTAAAGACGAGGAGCAACGAACTATTTCTCTTCCCCTCTTGTGCTAAAAAAAAAAACGTGCGCACTGCCTGTCTCATACACAAATTTATTTTCCAGTCTTTTGAAAAAGAGTAAATCTCTCACTCAGTTACAGGCAGCATCCATTATAACGTGTTTGCGTCCGCCAAAGGTGTCCGGGCGGCAGACGTGTCTTGAATTTTGTTCCGCTACGAGCGGCTGTCATAAAGTTATGAGGGAAAATCATTGTTTTTGAGCCTTTGTGAATCGTAATCGAATCGTCACGTGTCGAATCGCAATTCATGTAATAATCGATTTTTCCCTCTAATGCAGGCCCCCTCAAGATATAAAAGAGGTGTCATTCAACTAGTTGTCAGTCAACATATCAAAAGCTTGTGGAAATATTTTATAAAGGTTGAAAAGTTACCAAGTGTTGCTTTAAGTTTCGATCTTTTGTTGATTTTATTCTTCTTTATATTTTTCAATCAGCAGGGGCTGGAATTTCTTAAACACATTTTTAATCTACTCAGAAAGTCGAAAATCTGCTAATATGCTTAATTCTCACTGTTGAGGAAGCAGTGCTACGTATGCAAACTCAAACCTAAATGACCTACTGGTCAGGCATTCAACAATACTGTAATATAATAGCCTACTTTCTCTCTTTATATGTTTAGCATTACCTCAAAAATACAGTAGTTGTGTGACAGTTGCACCAATGCTGAATTTATAAATCAAGAATGTTCAAATTGTAGGCCGTGTATATATATACATATATGTAAGGACTTGGTTTTTTTTTTTTTTTGGAGCCCAAGGGTGACATTTCAAGCCTCCCTGCAGACAAATGTAAACATTGGCAACAAATTGTTAGAGGGATGCTGGTTTGCTTCTTAGCTACTCCCTGGGTTCCCCTGAAAAAGAACCCGTAATGACAAAACGCAAATCCTGTATGCAGTGCTTAGTGTGTGAGTTTCCATTTTGAGGAAATAGAATGAGTATAATACTGTAGTTTCCAAACAATGCCATTCTGATGAAATCTTCAATTGCTTCATTTTTTATGTATACAAATTTCTAAATTTGCCTTATCTGGTAGATGAGACAAGTACTTTTTTTTTTTTTGCACATGGAAATAATGTCTGTACTATGACCAAGTGTATTTTTGTTTCTGTCTTTCAGATTAAATAATTAATATGTGATTGAAATGTGGCATTGAAAAGGATTTGCATTGCCTTTACATTGCCTTTAGAAGTGTTTTATGACCTACGGCAGGAGTGTCAAACTCATTCTGGCCACTTTCATGGTAATTAGTAGGGTTGTTCCAATAATGTTTTTTGCTCCCGATCCGATCCCGATCGTTTTAGTTTGAGTATCTGCCGATATTTCCCGATCGGATTGCTTTTTTTTTTGCTCCCGATTCAATTCCAATAATTCCCGATAATTTTTCCCGATCATATACATTTTGGCAATGCATTAAGAAAAAAATGAATAAAACTCTATTTAAACTGTATTTGTTTATTATGACAATAAATCCTCAAGATGGCATTTACATTATTAACATTCTTTCTGTGAGAGGGATCCACGGATAGAAAGACTTGTAATTCTTAAAGGATAAATGTGACTTTGTATATTGTGACTAAATATTGCCATCTAGTGTATTTGTTGAGTTTTCAGTAAACGATACTGCAGCCATTTAACTTCTGACCGAATGCATGATGGGAAGTGCAACCATGACTGTGCGTAGGGGCACCAATTGATATATCTTCTCCGCGTTGGGAAAAAACATAGGGTGTTAAGAAAATGATCAACTACTACCTTTCTTCCCCACATTGCCTCCCACGTTATTTTTAAGTGCTGAGAGAGGTAGAGTAAGGCTTTAGCCACAAAAAAAATGGCTCCAAAGGCTGTCAAAATTCTCTTTACTCATTATATGCTGTCTTATAGCGCTATCTATAGGTAAAACGGTGTCTTTATAGATTGAATGCGTGAGTGGGTCGTGCAGCGCATGCGTTAATTATTAGACGTGATTGATTAAAAAAAATTAATTACTGCCGTTAACGCAATAAATTTGATAGCCCTACTTTAAGCCAAAACTACTCTGGATGAGTGTAAGACATTTTGTCTGTAACGTTAAATACAATTAGAAAACGATAAAAAAAAAAAAAAAAAAAAAATATATATATATATATATATATATATATATATATATATATATATATATATATATATATATTTATTTATTAGGGCTGTCAAAATTATCGCGTTAACGCGCTGTAATTAATATTTTTATTAATCACGTTAAAATATTTGATGCAATTAACGCACATGTCCTGCTCAAACAGTATTCTGCCTTTTGGTAAGTTTTACAGCAAGGCTTTTTGTGCTGTCTAACAGCGAACTCTTGTGGTCGCTTTGCGCCATGGTTTATTGTTTTCTTGCCAGTTCAATATGGCTGCACGACGTCTCTGTTGTGCTTATATGATCCTTGGACAAGATTTGTCCGTAAGTACGGTTGTTGTAAAGAATGTACATATTATGTTAATAAGCGAAATGTTATATTTTTTGTATGAGACACTTTTTGTTTATGTTTAGTGAACCTGTATAGCGTGCTAAGCTAAGGTTGTTGCTAATGCAATGCTTGTGTACTTTTTTTTTTTTTGTAGTTCTATGACGGTCTAAAGACGACAATGGTTTGAGGCTATTTTATTAATAAATCAGATGAAAAAGGAAGAAGTCTGATTATTAAGGCGTCGTTCACTAGCTGTCTAGCTTTGGAAAAAGTAGACGCTTCGGATAAGGACAGCATAGAAAGATTTAAATGACAGTAGAGTGAAATGCCCACTACAGTCCTTATGTACCGTATGTTGAATGTACGTATATATCCATCTTGTGTCTTATCTTTCCATTCCAACAATTTATTTTACAGAATATATATATAATTTACAGAAAAATATGGCATATTTTATAGATGGTTTGAATTGCGATTAATTGCGATTAATTAATTTTTAAGCTGTAATTAACTCGATTAAAAATTTTAATCGTTTGACAGCCTTAATATATATATATATTAAAAAAATGGATGTCCGATATTTTTTTGCCGATTCCGATCCTTTGAAAATGACGTGATCGGACCCGATCGATCGGGACATCTTTAGTAATTAGATATCATGTGGCCCTAACCAGTTTATTTTTGGCCAAATAAGTTAATTCACTGGCTGCCATTGACGGCACTCGAAGTCAAAGTGCAATCCACTTTGACTGGTAGTAGCCAATAAATGTTCGTTCATTCGCTCCTTCCAGTCAAAATTATTGGATGTTCGTGCCGTCAATGGCTCTAAAAGATCAGCCAGTCCGTCCAGTTTAAGTGAATTGGACGTCTATTGGTGTCAATGGCAGGCAATGAGTTCATTTTGCGTCACTTTATTGTAATTTTCAGATACTTAAGTTATCGGTCACTTCCGGTAAATTTTGGATCATTTCCTGCTGATTTTTTCGACGTTTTCCGGCTGCTTCCCGTTGATTTGGAGGCTTATCCAGATTATTTCTTGTTGATTTGGTGTCGCTTCCTGTTGGTTTTGGAGCATTTTTGGGTCACTTCGTTGTCCACTCATTGGCATGTTTGACACTCTGACCTGCAATATAATGGTTATACTAAAAATTTGCAGTGGTAGTGCTACCAACCATAGAATTGCCAGTTTTTCTTTGATTTCAAATGAATTCAAATGATAGTTATTAGCTTAAACCAACGAGTTCATGACTCTGATTAGGACTTTGGCTGCAGAGTACAGGGTGTGTCTGGAGGTGTAATGTACAGTGTGAATGGCTTTGATAGTCACCAGTCCTTGTGTTGTATGTGTGTTCAGATGGAGTAGTGGGAATTTTGCATTCTTGCCATTCATGTCTTAGAAGACAATTTATTATAGCATAGTCATAATTTTAGAAGCAATTTTATACTGGTCACTCAATATCTCAGAGTACAGTGAAGAAGATTGGATGAACTGATTGCGTAGTGCGAGGTCAGCAACCTGCGGCTCCGGAGCCACATGCGGCTCTTGAAACCCTCTGATGCGGCTCAGTTTTATATTAAATAAATTAATATTTTTTTATGATTATCTTCCCTTTAGTAGGTAGATCAAGTCAGAATTACTGTTTTCAGTGTTTGTTAACAGAACACTCATGCAGGTCATGCCATTCAGAGGCGAAAAGACTTACAGGTAGAGATGCCGATCGATCGGGTCCGATCACGTCATTTGTAAAGTATCGGAAACGGCAAAAAAAATACCGGCCATGCCTTTTTTAAATATTTATATATATATATATATATAAATTAATTAAATCGTTTTCTAATTGTATTTAACGTTACAGACATAATATGTTACACTCATCCGTCTTTCCTTCGGGTAAAA
Source organism: Corythoichthys intestinalis (assembly GCF_030265065.1). Lineage (NCBI taxonomy): Eukaryota > Metazoa > Chordata > Actinopteri > Syngnathiformes > Syngnathidae > Corythoichthys > Corythoichthys intestinalis. The sequence goes on along the minus strand of NC_080404.1, from coordinate 46,897,808 downwards.
TTCCACACTCTGAAACTGTCAATGATTTTGATGATGATGACAATGACAATAAAATTCTTTCATTCATTCATTCATTCATCCAGAGTCTTTAGTTAAGGCTTAACGTAGGGTTATCAGATTTATTCCAATCACAGTGGTAATTAATTTTTTAACAAATGTATCACGTTAAAATATTTAACGCAATTAATGCATGCGCTGCACAACCCACTCACGCATTGTTGCGCTCAATCTGTAATAGCGCTGTTTTACCTATATAGAGAGAATAAAGGCAGCGTAAAATAGGTAGAGTGAATTTTGGCAGCCTTTGAAGCCTATCTTTAATTGGCTAAAGCCTTACAATCCCTCTCTGTAGGATTAGAAATATCATGGGAAGCAATGTGGGGAAGCAAGGTAGCAATTGATCTTTTTCTTAACAGCTTATGTTATTTCCCAACGCAGAGAAGATATATCAATTGGTAGCACTACGCACAGTCATGGTTCCACTTCCCATCATGCATTTGGGCATGGCCACAGTATCATTTACTGCCAGCTCAACAAATACACTAGATGGCAATATTTAGTCACAATATACAAAGTCACAAGTCTTTCTATCCGTGGATCCCTCTGACAGAAAAAATGTTAATAATGTAAATGCCATCTTGAGGATTTATTGTCATAATAAACAAATACAGTACTTACATACTGTATGTTGGATGTATATATTCGTCCGAGTTTAATTGATTTTTTTCTTAATGCATTGCCAAAATGTATATGATCGGGAAAAATTATCGGGAATGATTGGAATTGAATCGGGAGCAAAAAAAAAAGCAATCGGATCGAGATAAATCGGGATCGGCAGATACTCAAACTAAAACGATCGGGATCGGATCGGGAGCAAAAAAACATGATCGGAACAACCCTACTTACAGGTACACTTCCGAGTGGCTACCGTGACTTTACATAGTTGGTGAATTTATGACCTGCAAGAGTGTTCTGCGAATAAAAGTGTGTAAAACTCATTTGTTAAGTGAATTATGAACCGCAGAATTTATAAACTGTTCTGTATATACATACAGTAAAGCTGACGTAATCATTTCAAGTGTAAATATGTGCGTGCGTCCCAGTGTTGCCTTTTCTGTGGAAGCATGGTCGAAATGGCTCTTCGAGTGTTAAAGGTTGCCGACCTCTGGCAGAGTGCTTATTTTCTTTTGACAACCACAAGGCACTTCCTAGTTTCCTGGTCTGTACTTTGAGTCACATACATGGCTCACACTAATAGAAACACAGACTTCAGGCCCCTGAACTCGCAAAAATGGTCAAAGTGCATCAGACATGTCTCATTTAAGAGGAAAAGAAACCATAACTAATAGCTTTAACCTAATTAAAAGTGATTTCTTAACGCAAGAATCTGTACCTCTTTTCCTTACTAGGGTCAGAAGGTGTGCTGTGACATAACCTAACTGATTATATGTATTTATATTTAAATTGCTTCAATGACTATCTTTGTTCCTAAAAAATATTGAATTAGATCAACAATTAAATACCATATTTTTTCAAACATTGTGTCTGAAAAATACAATCATCTTAGAATTTTTATCATCATGATTTCGTTTGAGGAAAAAATGTTTTGCTATTTTTATTTTGCAGGAAGCCACCCAGAGGTCCAACAAGATGTCTAACCATAACATCCACAAACGGGAGAGGAAAAGCAGTTTCTTCAAGGTACGTCACAGCATTCACTACTGTTTTTCAAAAAGGAAGTAAGTCAGCGACTCTCTTGGTGTTGCTTTTTTTCTGCCTGTTTTTCCTGTAGGTTCCATATTTTCTTAAGTGCTCCTCTCAAATGTTTTTCTGTAAATATATTTTCCATGCCTGATCTCGGTGTTATGACAACAATCTCTGGCAAAAATGATGGAATCACCACCATTTTGGTGTTTCTTAAAGCCAGAAAGTTGCCATTCAAAATGACTTTAGTTTTGTATCATGTCTGTGATCTGCTACTACTCTCGGATCCATGCGGGCTCCAGCAGTCTCCACAGTCGCCGCAAGTATAGCAAGAGACCTACTGGAGCCAGCATGGATCCGAGATTCGCTCAGAAAACAGTGAAGTTTGGTGGTGGCAAAATCATGGTCTGGGGTTACATCCAGTATGGGGGTGTGCGAGAGATCTGCAGGGTGGAAGGCAACAAATAGTCTGAAATATCAACAAATCTTAGCTGCCTCTTACATTCCTAACCATAAAAAGGGACAAATTCTGCAGCAGGATGGTGCTCCATCGCATACTTCAATCTCTACCTCAAAGTTCCTCAAGGCAAAGAAGATCAAGATCCTCCAGGACTGGCCAGTCCAGTCACCAGACATGAACATCATTGAGCATGTCCGGTGTAGGATGAAAAAGGAAGCATGGAAGACGAAACCCAAGAATGTTGATGAACTCTGGGAGGCATGCAAGACTGCTTTCTTTGATGATCCTGATGACTTCATCAATAAATTGTATGAATCCTTGCCGAACCGCATGGATGCAGTCCTTCAAGCCCATGGAAGTCATACAAGATATTAAATTAGGATCTCACAGCACCACTACTTAATTCGCTAATGTTATGTAACATTTTTTGTATTTGAAGTACATTTTTTGGAATGAGTGTGTGCGTGAATGGTTGTATGTCTCCTTGTGCCCTGCGATTGGCTGGCAACCAGTTTGGGGTGTACCCTGCCTACTACCCGTAGTCAGCTGGGATAGGCTCCAGCACCTCCGCGACCCTCATGAGGAAAGAGCGGCATGGAAAATGAATGAATGAATGAAGTACATTTTTTGTCCAATTTTCCCACTACTTTCTGTAGGCGACAAAACTTTTGTCTTGCCAAAATTTGACCTTTATGTTTCATTAAATGATAAATCTTTTTTCAGTGAAATAAATATATTTTTGTACATTCAACATCATTTGGGAGGGTCTTAGCTTTCATATGAGCCATTTCTGAAACCAATTGAATAATTAAAAGTCACTTTACATATACTGTACATATACCTGGGTTGGCAGTGAATGAGTTACCAAATATACATTAACTATCAGAGATGTCCCGATCGATCGGGTCCGATCACGTCATTTTCAAAGTATCGGAATCGGCAAAAAAATAGTGGCCATGCCTTTTTTTAATATATATACAGTATATATTTTAATTAAATCGTTTTCTAATTGTATTTAACGTTACAAACATAATATGTTACACTCATCCAGAGTCTTTAGTTTAGGCTTAAGGTAGGGTTATCAAATTTATCCTGATAACGGCGGTAATTAATTTAATTTAAAAATGTATCATGTTAAGATATTTAACGCAATTAATGCATGCGCTGCACGACCCACTCACGCATTGTCGCGCTCAATCTGTAATGGCGCCGTTTGACCTATAAAGAGAGATAAAAAACAGCGTAAAATGAGTAGATTGAATTTTGGTAGCCTTTGGAGCTGTTTTTAATTGGATAAAGCCTTACAATCTACGAATAGAAATATCATGGGAAGCAATGTGGGGGAAGCTAGGTAGCAATTGATGGTCTTATGTTATTTCCCAACGCAGAGAAGATATATCAATTGGTAGCACTACGCACAGTCATGGTTCCACCTCCCATCATGCATTTGGGCATGGCTACAGTATCATTTACTGAAAGCTCAACAAATACACTAGATGGCAATATTTAGTCACAATATACAAAGTCACAAGTCTTTCTATCCGTGGATCCCTCTCACAGAAAGAATGTTAATAATGTAAATGCCATCTTGAGGATTTATTGTCATAATAAACAAATACAGTACTTATGTACTGTATGTTGAATGTATATATTCGTCTGAGTTTTATTCATTTTTTTCTTAATGCATTGCCAAAATGTATATGATTGGGAAAAATTATTGGGAATGATTGGAATTGAATCGGGAGCAAAAAAAAGCAATCGGATCGGGAAATATCGGGAGCGGTAGATACTCAAACTAAAACGATCGGGATCGGATCGGGAGCAAAAAAACATGATTGGAACAATCCTATTAACTACTGTTAAATATTTCAAATAAACTGAACATCTACTAGTGATGAACTCATGTCTACTAGTGATAAACTCACTTCAATTCACAGTAGGAGGATTGGACGCAGCATTATTGGATGTTTAGCATTGTCAATGGCATTGAAGGAGTTAGATGGAAATTCAGACATCAAGGGGTTAACAATAAAAGTGTAACTCTTTGATTTTAGCAGAGAAACAATGTTGAATGGGAAACTAGTACCAGCCTTTGCATCCTTTCTACCTCCTATTTGATCATCTATTTCAACATTTCAACATGTTTTGACATCCTTCCATTTGGTTAGTGATTATCCAAGTATTTACATTTCTTTTAGTGAATGTGTTGTTCTTTTTATTTCTTTGTAGTTGATTGAATCCTTTGCTTTGGAAATCGGCACTTTGAAAAAGGAGATGGGGAAAAAGCCAGAAACAAAGGAAGACCACGGCATGGATGCAATACAAGGGTAAGCTCTGCTTTGTTTACTGTCTGAGACTGCCTGATGACTAGGAAAGCAAGTTAATCCAATACAGTGCACTAGCACAATACAGACAGCAGAGAGCACAATTGAGAGTTTTGTGTATTTCAATGGATACGTGTAATGATCACCAGATGTTTACACAAATCTGTTAATATTACTGTACTACTTTATTTACTAAGTCAGGGTATCTAGTGACAGTTATTAGTTTTTCGTTGCTCAACAACAAGCAACCACACAGCAAATATGTCATGTCTTAAATAGATTACTTTTCTTAAATCTGGTCAAATCATTTTCTCCCTCCTGTTTTGAGTGTTAAAGACTAGTGAACAGATTAATGTGTCAGATTATTGCAGTTACTTTTAGTAAATACTGTATTACTATTTGTTTTTATTAAACCTCTACATCTAAAAGTTGGTCATTTTTCACCTAAATCAAGAACAATTTGGTTTCAAATAATGTTTTGAACAATACAGGTAGTCCGCGGTTTACGAACGGGTTCGATTCCTGCGCGGGCGATGTAACCTGGATTTTCGCATAAATCGGAATTAACACTTTAAATACCCCAAAACACCCTCTAAAAAAACTGTTCAAAAACATGTACGGTATTATACGTCATTGTACTGTGTCCTAGTCCTAGCTACACAGTGAGCTAAGCTCCGAAATGACGATATCAGATGTTGGTGTGGTTTTCAGACTTCATTCAGCTGCTCACTACGGCAACACTTGCAGAATGAAACTAAAATAAAATGAAATTAAATCAGTCTCATCTTCAATAACAGCAATTCAAATTTGCGTTTACAAGTAGCTGCCAATACAGCAGTAACAAACGATTAGCATGTATCAGTTAGCGTCCGCACATCATCAAAGAAAATTACATAAATTCCCCCCAAGTATTCGACCACAATTGAAAACGCACAATAAACAGTACAAAAGGGGTTATATACAGCTGTCGCCTCTGGATGCTTCACAAGCAACAAATGTGCGCGCAGGCTGTCACCCCTGTCACTTGGCTGCGTGTGTGGGGTGGGCACGTCTGTACATGCGCTCGCTTCCTGTTCTATGCTTCCTGCACCCAAAAAACACAAAACAAAATTCAACATAAAAAAAAAACAAAAAACGACAAGACTCAGGCATGTTCGCTTAAGTCGGGTCCGTCGTAACCCAGGGACTACCTGTATCACTTCTTGAATTTATAACATTTCAACATTTTAAAGCTTGTTTTAAGATTAAATGCACTATTTTATTGCTTGAAACAAGTCTGTTAAGTTTATTTCCAGCTATCTATTTTTCTTATTTCAAGAAGGCGCTGCCAGATGATTTCACTTATTTCTAGTTGACTTACACTGAAAACAAGGGAACTTAACTAGTTTTAAGGAGGTGTGTTTTTGCAGTGCAGGACTTTGGCCTACCTCTGTTGATGCTCGTATGTGGGCTTTACTGAATTTGACTCACACCTTATTCTCAAATAAGCTCTCGGCACTTATGTTGCTGACATATGATACACTGTACATGTTCATTATATGTATTCAGACCATTAGAAGTGTTAGGAAAAATTTAGAACTGAAGAGAGTGGTGCTGTTGTAAACACAAATCAGATTAGCAGGTTGTCTGTTTTTCCTCTTCAAACATGCCTGCGCCTGTTTTTCAACTATTGATAAGACAAAATCAAGTTAAAACCTGGGAGAACAGAAATTCCTTTGCATTATATCCTTCCCTTCCTTAAAGCGACACTAGTTAACTTTTCAACCTTTATAAAATATCATCATAACATTTGTGATAAAGTCGACTGGCAACTAGTTGAATGACACCAATTTTATATCTTGAGGGGACTGTATCGCTTTCGACGGCACTAATTAACTTTGAAGAGGGTGGCAGGAACCTTGCCAAACAAACAAAAAATTACAAATGTCCTGACCTCTTTACGGCATACGTCACTTACGCCTTTCCCTATTCATCATTAAGACAGATGCGAACGCTTTTGCACAAATTCCGAAAAGATGGCAGAGCAACTAAAGAGACAAAAAGTTTTGTCTGAGGAGGAAAAAAGGCAGGCGCAACCAGAGCCAAACCATAAACATTGGCCCGGCTTTCACTCGCTGGCGTTAACCTTAACCGAACTCGTCGGTGAGGTTAGCCACACTCAGCCACACGGTTGCTAACCGTCATATGCTATTTTTTAGCCACAACTGGATTCATTACCTTATTACTATTCATCCTTCACACAGCCGCTGGAAACAGAAATGTTGTTCAATCCATCTGCAGGCGACCGGGAGATTGATTTTTGGTTCATTGATGATTTTACAACACTGTATGGGTGTGCGCTGGTCCTCATGGGAAACGCAGCGCTAGTCCTCATGGGAAACGCAGTCTTGCTTAAGGCAAAACACTTCCACTTTTGTCCACCAACGTCGCTAAAATCGACCAAAACTGCAAAGTTACAAAGTGTTGCTTTAAATGTAAAATTTACCAGGAACCTGTTACTAGGGATGTCCAGTTCCGATACTGTAAAGAAAAAAAAAGGTCACACGATCGGATCGGGACATCCATACCTGTTACTATTATTTATTTATTTATTTTGACCAAGCATGTGCACCTTTACACCGCTTAGACTCTTATTTAGCTCATATTTTTTGTCTTGTTTTTTTTAGACTGGGTGAAGAAGTGGGGGGACTCTTTCTACAAGAATCCCCTTGTGCTGACATGGAGACTGGACTGGCTGGAGTGAGAGATTCCGGCTATGACTCTCTCCATCGGCGACTCAGTGTTTTGGATAGACTGATCAATACACATCCGGTGTGGCTCCAACTTGACCTCGGTCATCAGGATGCTGTACACATACTACAGAAGCAAGAAGCTGGAGTAAGGAAACAGTTAATAACAGTACACTCGAAGTTAATTAAAAAAAAAAACAAAAAAACAATGTCTGTACAAAAAAAGATACAACCAGGCCAAAGTATTTGTTGTAATTTGAGAAAACATTCATCCTACTTGTCATGTTTTACTGTAAATTGAAAAGCAAGCGAAATAATCTGACGATAAGCACACAAACAATTACCTTTTATTAGTGTTAACAAGCTAATTATGTTAATTAAGATACCTATTTTATATTAAGTACAACTACATTTGTAGTAGAGCAAATTACCCTATAAAAGAACACACCCCTTGTCAATCATTATCATAACTGAGCTTTAATAATCATTCTATACAGTCCCTGACAGAACTCTTTTCGCCTATCCATTTTGTAGAAACAATTGCTAATAACCTGGCTTTTATTTATTCAATTGTTTTCAGAAATGGCTCATATGAAAGCTAAGACCCTCCCAAATGATGTTGAATGTACAAAAATATTTTTTTTTCACTGAAAAAAGATTTATCATTTAATGAAGACATAAAGGTCAAATTTTGGCAAGACAAAAGTTTTGTCGCCTACAGCAAGTAGTGTGAAAATTGAACAAAAAATGTACTTCAAATACAAAAATATGTTATATAACATAAGCGAATTAAGTAGTGGTGCTCTGAGATCCAAATTTAATATTTTGTATGACTTCCATGGGCTTGAAGGACTGCATCCATGCGGTTCGGCAAGGATTCATACAATTTATTGATGAAGTCATCAGGAACATCAACGAAAGCAGTCTTGCCAGTGTTCATCAACGTTCTTGGGTTTTGTCCTCCATGCTTCCTTTTTCATCCTACACCAGACATGCTCAATGATGTTCATGTCTGGTGACTGGGCTGGGCTGGCCAGTCCTGGAAGATCTTGATCTTCTTTGCCTTGAGGAACTTTGAGGTAGATATTGAAGTATGCGATGGAGCACCATTCTGCTGCAGAGTTTGTCCCTTTTTATGGTTAGGAATGTAAGAGGCAGCAAAGATTTGTTGATATTTCAGACTATTTATGTTGACTTCCACCCTGCAGATCTCTTGCACACCCCCATACTGGATGTATCCCCGGACCATGATTTTGCCACCACCAAACTTCACTGTTTTCTGAGTGAATCTCGGATCCATGTGGGCTCCAGTAGGTCTCCTGCAATATTTGCGGCGACTGCGGTGTAATTCAATGGAAGATTCATCTGAAAAATCCACCTTTTGTCACAAAACAGTGAAGTTTGTTGGTGGCAAAATCATGGTCTGGGGTTACATCCAGTATGGGGGTGTGCGAGAGATCTGCACGGTGGAAGGCAACATAAATAGTCTGAAATACCAACAAATCTTAGCTGCCTCTTACATTCCTAACCATAAAAAGGGACATATTCTGCAGCAGGATGGTGCTCCATCGCATACCTCAATCTCGACCTCAAAGTTCCTCAAGGCAAAGAATATCAAGATCCTCCAGGACTGGCCAGCCCAGTCACCAGACATGAACAGGATGAAAGAGGAATCATGGAAGACGAAACCCAAGAATGTGGATAAACTCTGGGAGGCATGCAAGACTGCTTTCTATGATGTTCCTGATGACTTCATCAATAAATTGTATGAATCCTTGCCGAACCGCATGGATGCAGTCCTTCAAGCCCATGGAAGTCATACAAAATATTTAATTTGGATCTCACAGCACCACTACTTAATTCGCTTATGTTATGTAACATATTTTTGTATTTGAAGTACATTTTTTGTTCAATTTTCACACTACTTTCTTTAGGCGGCAAAACTTTTGTCTTCCTAAAATTTTACCTTTATGTCTTCATTAAATGATAAATCTTTTTTTAAGTGAAACAAATATATTTTTGTACATTCAACATAATTTGGGAGGGTTTTAGCTTTCATATGAGCCATTTCTGAAACCAATTGAATAATTAAAAATCAGGTTATTAGCAATTGTTTCTAAAAAATGGATAAGCGACAAGACTTTTGTCATGGACTGTAGAGGCTAAAACTGAAATGCAATATAAACACAATGAAGTATCACATTTATAATTCATATTTTGTATTTCTTTCTAGATGTTTTTGGTGAGGAAGTCATCAAGCCTTCAGAAAAAGGTCATATCTTTACGCATGGACAAGAATTTCCCTGTTCCCGTAAAAAATTTTGTCGTCAAGGAGAGCCAGTACAGTAAGCCACTTTTGAAGCTTGACTCTCCTTTGCAGCCTGACATTAACAGAAACCACACGAGGAGTTGTGAGTGAGTTAGATATTGTAAGCCTACAGTGGGGCAAATAAGTATTTAGTCAACCACTAATTGTGCAAGTTCTCCCACTTGAAAATATTAGAGAGGCCTGTAATTGTCACCATGGGGAAACCTCAACCATGAGAGACAGAATGTGGAAAAAAAACCCCAGAAAATCATCATAATTTTTTAAGAATTTATTTGCAAATCATTCATTCATTCATTGATTTTCCATGCCATGGTGGAAAATAAGTATTTTGTCAATACCAAAAGTTAATCTCAATACTTTGTTATGTACCCTTTGTTGGCAATAACGGAGGCCAAACGTTTTCTGTAACTCTTCACAAGCTTTTCACACATTGTTGCTGGTATTTTGGCCCATTCCTCCATGCAGATCTCCTCTAGAGCAGGGATGTTTTGGGCCTGTCGTTGGGCAACACGAACTTTCAACTCCCTCTACAGATTTTCTATGGGGTATAGATCTGGAGACTGGCTAGGCCACTCCAGGACCTTGAAATGCTTCTTACGAAGCCACTCCTTTGTTGCCCTGGCTGTTTGTTTGGGATCATCGTCATGCTGAAAGACCCAGCCACGTCTCATCCTCAATACCCTTGCTGATGGAAGGAGATTTTCACTGAAAATCTCTCGATACATGGCCCCATTCATTCTTTCCTTTACACAGATCAGTTTTCCTGGTCCCTTTGCAGAAAAAAGGCCCCAAAGCATGATGTTTCCACCCCTATGCTTCACAGTGGGTATGGTGTTCTTCGGATGCAATTCAGTATTCTTTCTCCTCCAAACACGAGAACCTGTGTTTTTACCAAAAAGTTCTATTTTGGTTTCATCTGACCATAACACATTCTCCCAGTCCTCTTCTGGATCATCCAAATGCTCTCTAGCGAACCGCAGACGGGCCTGGACGTGTACTGGCTTCAGCAGGGGGACACGTCTGGCAGTGCAGGATTTGAGTCCCTGGCGGCGCATTGTGTTACTGATAGTAGCCTTTGTTACTGTGGTCCCAGCTCTCTGTAAATGGTGTTATACTTATACTGTATAGCGCTTTTCCACCTTTCAAGGCTCAAAGCGCTTTACACTATTTCGCCCTCTACCTACTGGTGACGCAGCACCAGGAGCAACGTGGGGTTCAGTATCTTGCTCAAGGACACTTAGACGACTTTATCAGGGCGGAGAATCGAACCCACAACCTCTGGTTTGGGGGACAACTACTCTACCACTGAGCCACGCCACCCCTGTAGGTTACCCCCCGTGTGGTTCTGGGATTTTTGCTCACCGTTCTTGTTATCATTTTGATGCCACGAGGTGGGATCTTGCATGGAGCCCCAGATCGAGGGAGATTATCAGTGGTCTTGTACGTCTTCCATTTTCTAATAATTGCTCCCACTGTTCTTTACACCAAGCATTTTACCTATTGCAGATTCAGTCTTCCCAGCCTGGTGCAGGTCTACAATTTTGTCTCTGGTGTCCTTCCACAGCTCTTTGGTCTTGGCCATAGTGGAGTTTGGACTGTGACTGACTGAGGTTGTGGACAGGTGTCTTTTAAACCGATAATGAGTTAAAACAGGTGCCATTAATACAGGTAATGGGTGGAGCCTCGTTAGACCTCTTTAGAAGAAGTTAGATTTCTTTGACAGCCAAAAATCTTGCTTGTTTGTAGGGAACCAAATACTTATTTTCCACTCTAATTTGGAAATAAATTCTTTAAAAATCAAACAATGTGATTTTCTGTTTTTTTCCCCACATTCTGTCTCTCATGGTTAAGGTTTACCCATGTTGACAATTACAGGCCTCTCTAATCTTGCACAATTGGTTGACTAAATACTTATTTGCCTCACTGTACATTCTTGATAGATGACAGAAAATCTTCTTGTTAGATGTTTTTTTTTTCAATGGCGCTTACAGGCTTGTTGATTATACACAATAACCAATTATACAGGAAGAGGGAGGACATGATAGATTACAGTATGATAGGGTGACTTTTAATCAAATTAACTTTAACTATTAGTTAAACTATTATTCAATTAGTTACAAAAGAGAGGTTTGTTAACAAAAAAAGCTTTGAAATAGTGTTAATAGGAGTGAAGACCAATTCTCTTACAAATTGAAGCAAGAAACATGATTTGCCTCATGAAATTGTGTATCCAGCCACATCTGGCCCTCGGGCCCTGAGTTTGACATCTGTAGAAAAACTAAATTGTCAAGTCAAGGTTTTTTACCTTCCTGTCGTTGAATACATGCAAACATTAAAAAACAACAACCTAATATTGTCAGAACCTATGCCACTTAATTTTGTTCTGAGAAAAATCATCTGTTGTGTGTTAAAAATAGTCCAGCCACACTGTAATTTTAGGTGGCATTGACATCAAAGGTTCAGTGCATTTCATCATGCCTAGGTAATTAAATTCATGATCATCTAGCTGTTCTGTTGTTCTCCTACAGCCTTTTCTTTAGAAGGATCTGGCCTGAGTTTTGCAGACCTGTTTCGTCTTATAGCATTCTGCTGCATTAGCAGGTGAGTCGATTCTTCAGAATTACTTGTGGAGCGCTTTCTGGGCTGTTTTTTTGGTCATGCTAGCTACACAATTGTATTGTGAAATACTGTTTTTGTTTCTTAAGATGTGTGTTTTACTTTTATGCAGATCTTCCTACCAGATATGTTTAATTTTTGCTCTTAGACAACATATTGTGATATTTTCTAGCTATGATTCTGTGGGTTCTTGGAGGCAAGAAGGCTTTAAAAATAAGTTATAGGTTTGCTCAGAGTAGGATATTTTGCCCTCCAAATAAGTACCGTCGTAGAATCAATGGTTGTGTCAAAACTAAACCATCTTAAGCAGATTGATTCACTCATGTCCCACCTGCTTCAACTTGATTAAACAATTTCTTCCTGCGTTTGTTGCTTTTTCTCAGAGACGTGCTTCCGTTTACCTTGAAGCTGCCAGAGACCATTGCTTCAGCCAAAACACCTGCTGAGCTCGCGGAGGTCGCTAAACTTGGAGCAGGTTTGTTGGATTTTTTTTTTCTTCGTCATAAAGTAATCCAAATCAACATGATTGTATTTGAAAGATACCTATGACAAATACAGCTGTGAGACACAGAAATTGCTGCGTGGAATGCAGCACGTCCACTAGTGCACTGCAAAATCACATCTCCTTCAAATTAGTTAAATTCCTTCGTTTTCTGTGTAAATATACTAGAAATTCGTTAAATTATCTGCCAGTGCTTCAAGCAAATTTTACTCATTTAGATTTCTTGAAATAAGAAAAATAGCTATCTTAATTTAGCTTAATAAACTTAACAGATTTACTTTAAGTAACCAATAAGTATATTTAATTAAAAAAAAAAAAAAAAAAGCTTGTTTGTCAGAAATGTTCTTAATTCAACAATGGATATTGTTCAAAACATTTGAAAGACATTTTTTCTTGATTTAGGTGAAAAATTACCAACTTTTAGATGTATGGGCTTAATAAGAACAAATAGTAATATTGTCTTAAATTGAATTGAGTATCCCGACGCGTTGATCGCTAGGGTTGTTCCGATCATGTTTTTTTGCTCCCGATTCGATCCCGATCGTTTTAGTTTGAGTATCTGCCGATCCCGATATTTCCCGATCCGATTGCTTTTTTTTTTTGCTCCCGATTCAATTCCAATCATTCCCGATAATTTTTCCCGATCATATACATTTTGGCAATGCATTAAGAAAAAAATGAATAAAACTCAGACGAATATATACATTCAACATACAGTACATAAGTACTGTATTTGTTTTCTATGACAATAAATCCTCAAGATGGCATTTACATTATTAACATTCTTTCTGTGAGAGGGATCCACGGATAGAAAGACTTGTAATTCTCACCAGTAGGTAGATGGCAATATAGTGTAAAGCGCTTTGAGCGCCCTGAAAGGTGGAAAAGCGCTATATAAGTATAACACCATTTACCATTTACCATTTAAAGGATGTGACTTTGTATATTGTGACTAAATATTGCCATCTAGTGTATTTGTTGAGCTTTCAGTAAATGATACTGTAGCCATTTAACTGCTCTGCCCAAATGCATGATGGGAAGTGCAACCATGACCGTGCATAGTGACACCAATTGATATATCTTCTCTATCTTCTCTTCTTCTTTGAGAAATAACATATGGTGTTAAGAAAAAGACCAACTACTACCTTTCTTCCGCACATTGCTTCCCACGATATTTTAATTGTTGAGAGGGGGATTTTAAGGCTTTAGCCAATTAAATAAAGGCTCCAAAGACTGCCTAAATTCACTCTACTCATTTTACACTGCCTTTTACCTCTATATATAGGTAAAACGGTGCCTTTATAGATTGAACGCGACAATGCGTGAGTGGGTCGCGCAGTTAATTGCATTTTGTCTGTAACGTGAAATACAATTAGAAAATGATTTAATTAAAAAAATATATATACCGTATTAAAAAAAGGCATGTCCGATATTTTTTTGCCGATTGCGATACTTTGAAAATGACGTGATCGGACCCGATCGATCCCGATCGATCGGGACATCTTTATTGATCGCTTAACTAGTCTTTAACACTCAAAACAAGATGGGACAATTATTTGATTAGATTGAAGAAAAAAATTCTGATTAAGACGTTATGAATTTGCAGTGTGATATTTCTGCACTGCAAAAACACACCTGTTTAAATTCCCTTGTTTTGAGTGTAAATTTACGAGAAATAAGTCAAATTATCTGCTAGTGCTTCAAGTAAATTTTACTCACATTTCTTGAAATAAGAAAAATAGCGAGGCTTTCATTATACTGAAAATAAGCTTAACAGACTTATTTCAAGCAACAAATTTGTATATTTAATCTTAAAAAAAACTTTGAACACTCATTTTAAGTAACATTTTGTGTATAATAAGCCAAAATCACCTTTTCTTAGGAGCAAATCAAGGAAATCAAATCTTTAATAAAAAAAAAAACAAACAAACAACCAAACAAACAACAACAAAAAAACACTCCTATCAAGCTACAAAATGTCTAACAGACTAGCATCAATCATTCTTCAACATATTTACGAAAAATAAATATTAACTGCCCAGTTTTTTTTTTGCTTTTAACCAAGAATCAAGACTGTGTTACGTCCATATCTATGGAGAATTCGGGGATTTAAGCATTTACTCACAAGAATTTTCACCGGAAAAGCTCTGTTTACATAAGGGGGCCGCCACATTGACTGACAGACTAGCATCGTACTTCGACTTATTTACGCAAAATAAATGCTAACTGCACGTTTTTTTGGGGGGCTTTTAACCAAAAATCGAGACTGTTTTACGTCCATATCTATAAAGAATTCAAGGATTTAAGCATTTATTCACAAGAATTTTCAGCGAAAAAAGCTCTTGTCTGTGATTCCAGTTGGGCAGCTTTGACGCCACGCCAACAATGCAGGCCCCATTTTAATCGGCCCTGTGCCCCAACATCATTATGAAGTCTGATTAAGTATATTCAATCTAAAAAAAAAAATTAAATACTCACTCTAAGCAACAAACCTAGGCAATTAAACCTTAAAATGCTTAAATTGCCCATTCTAAGCATCAGAACAACTCAGTTAAATGGTGAAATAAACTAAAAACACTTGTTTTCTAAGATTAAAATGTCTTATTTGTAACTCGTTTTAACATTAAAATTTCTGTTTGGAAGTTTTGAGATGAACTCTCGATAAAATTGACTTGTTCAGGTTATATTGGATTGCTTATTTTATGGTTTGGGGGGGAGGTAAATGTGTCAGAAATGCTCTTAAATTCAGAATAGATATCATTCAAAGCATTATTTGAAACCAAATTTTTCTAGATTCTGATTAAAAAAATAGCAACTTTTAGATGTAAAGGCTTAATAAGAACAAATAGTAATATTTACTTAAAGTGGATTAATCTTATACATTAATCTGTTAAAATAGTTTTAACACTCAAACAAGATGGAGAAAATTATGTGTCTAGATTTAAGAAAAAGAATCGTATTAAGACTTTATAAATTTGCAGTGTGTCCATTCAGGCTATCACGCTATGACTCAAATGCGATGACAAAACCTGCTTGACTTCCTCTATCTGACATCATAATAGGTGTCCAGTGTGACACGCCATCACAGCCATATTATTAATGTTGTTTCTAGGGATTTAAAAGGCAATATTTCCCTGTTTATGACCTAAATGGCTTCTTTTAGGTAAGGTGACAACGGAGAGGTTTGTGAGGTATATAAAACGGTGCTCTTATGTACACATAAAGGGGTTTGTGTGCGTGTGTAAGGTCAAAAGTAAGTTTATCTAGTGTAATCAGACTGTGACATCGCAGAGACGTATACAGTATGTCATTTCTGCTCATTGACTCACTACCATTGACAACAATGGACATTCAATCCACTTTAACTAAGTCTATCTGTCTATCTATCGTTCTCAATGGCAGCCAATTAGTCATTTCATGAAAACACATTAAAGCTGTTAGAAATGTAAGAAGTTTTTGGATGTGTTTCCTTAATTCCAGTGATAATATGCCAAAGTTACTTTTTGGTCAATGTAAAAATAGGACAGTTTTAGAGCAAGTCTGGCTCATCTATAACTGTCTCTTGGCAGCCAGTCAATCATCATTTAATGAAATTGCATATCATCTAGTGTTAAAGACTACATTAATCAAAACTTTCCTGAGACCAGACCTGACCGAGATCTAGACGAGATTAATTATTATTTAATAATATCTCGGTCTGCAGATTTTGTATATGGCGGAAAACACTCAGGTGACTTGAAGTTCCGCTCTGAGACCCTACTTGCCCAACTTTCAGAATTGTCCGATATGCATGTGTGATACATCATTGGTAAGATTAAAATCTCAATTATCTGGGGGAAGAAATTTTTTGAACAGGAGGGCGTTTAAAAAAAAAAGTTTTTTAAACAGCAAAACCCTATCTGGAGGTGAGAGCACGCGAGAGCAGAATACAGACGCCATGACTTTAACGAGATATTATCGCGTACTTACCTTGTTTCGATCCAAAAACTCCATGTAGCATACATCACCGAGTATCAAGGCACAGCTGTGAATGGCCACAGCTGGATTTTTGGGGGGATTTTATGGGTGAAACATGGTAATATAACAAGGGTCGCGATGCAGAAATCGAAGACATCAAGGAGTGGTCGAGGTTTTCTTTTTCATATAATTACCAATTTAAACATTTTTAAAAGAAAAAAAAAATCTTTGGATCAATTATTTATCATCTAACATATTGGAGAAAGTGCGACAGTAAAAAAAAAAAAAATACAGTTAAGCGATAGTTTTGAGGTAGATATCCGTGACTTTTTTACTGACGCCATTTTTTTCATTTTGACATAATTTGTTTAAAATAGGGCTGTCAAAATTATCGAGTTAACGGGTGGTAATTAACCTTTTTAATTAATCACGTTCAAATTAGGGATGTCAAAATTATCGCGTTAACGGGCGGTAATTAATTTTTTTAATGAATCACATTAAAATATTTGACGCAATTAACGCACATGCCCCCGCTCAAACAGTTAGTCCACTTGTTACTTGTGTTTCGGGGAGTTTTGTCGCCCACTGCTGGCGCTTGGGTGCGACTGATTTTATGGGCTTAAGCACCTATGAGCATTGTGTAATTATTGACATCAACAATGGTGGGCTACGAGTTTATTTTTTGATCGAAAATTTTCCAAATTTTCCAAAACGAAAACATTGAGAGGGATTTTGATATAAAATTTCTATAACTTGTACTAACATTTATCTTTTAAGAATTACAAGTCTTTCTATCCATCAATCACTTTAACAGAATGTTAATAATGTTAATGCCATCTTAATGATTTATTGTTATAATAAACAAATACAGTACTTATGTACCGTATGTTGAATGTATATATCATATCGTATGTCTTATCTTTCCATTCCAACAATAATTTACAGAAAAATATGGCATATTTTATAGATGTTTTGAATTGTGATTAAGTACGATTAATTTTTAAGCTGTAATTAACTCGATTAAAAATTTTAATCGTTTGACAGTCCTAGTTAAAATATTTGACGCATTTAACGCACATGCCCCACTCAAACAGATTGAAATGACAGCCCCAAAACATCAATGCTCTAGAGGAGATCTGCATGGAGGAATGGGCCAAAATACCAGCAACAGTGTGTGAAAATCTTGTGAAGAGTTACAGAAAACATTTGGCCTCTGTTATTGCCAACAAAGGGTACATAACCAAGTATTGAGATGAACTTTTGGTACTGACCAAATACTTATTTTCCTCCGTAATTTGCAAATAAATTCTTTAAAAATCAAACAATGTGATTTTCAGTTTTTTTTCTTCCACATTCTGTCTCTCATGGTTGAGGTTTACCCATGTTGACAATTACAGGCCTCTTTAATATTTTCAAGTGTGAAAACTTGCACAATTAGTGGTTGACTTAATACTTATTTGCCCCACTGTATACAACATCCTTCCAAATGCCATCCAGGATATTTTACAAAACCTTCTACTGAAAAACTTCATGAAAATATTTTCAAACTACTGCCGTTGAGGAAAGTAAGGAAAATAAAACGTCAACATGTAAAACCAATGCATTTAGAAAAGAAGACAGCGATTGTAAACAAGGATAGAGTGGGAGCACAGACGGGGGTTGGGCATGTGTCCATGAAAGAATTACAGGCAGAGAGTTGAAAGGGAGGGAAGGAGGCGGGGAAACTCTTCTAAAAGCCCTCCCAAAAACACATTACCATGACGGAGTCATCACAAATATTGAGTAGGAGTTTAGCTCAAGACAGAGTTTCAGCCTACGTGGACATAACAGTGTTGTTACCACATTAACCATTCAAAGGGTCCTGAGACTTCGGAACAGATACATTACAAATCTCTCATCTGTTTCGGATCACGGTAAGTATTGCTGTCATCTATTTTCTGTTGTTGGGAGGAGATGCTCTGTTTACATCAGTCTTTTTATTTCCCATTTCACTGCCTGGCACATGGGGGCTTCAGAAGGTTATCAATTTGCAAACAAATCCCTTGAAGGCGATGCCTGTAAGCTTGAAAAACTGAGCAGCTGCACTTTTGGATTGCGTTCAAAATGTATTTCGTATTTGGTTTAAGTTGACTCATCGTATTGAATATTTAGTTGATAATCCTTAGCAAATACTGCGCTTGGTAAGAAACTGATTTAAAGCGAAGCTAAAATGGAGACAAAGATGAAAGCCTAAACTATACACGTTTTGAGGGTTGAAAAAAAGCATATTGTTGTATAAGGAATAATGTTTTTCCGGCCGTTTTTTTGTCTCAGATGTGGCTTTAAGTTGGTCAGGAAAAAATCCAGCTCCATCAGGTTTTTTAAAGGCATGATTCAGTTGGCTTGATCTGGCTTGTGCGTGCATGTGGGAAAGATCTAATTGAGCATGTGTGTTTATTTACAAAGAGGCCATCAACCTTTGTAGTTTATAGGTGATCTTAAGTATTGTGTTCTGGTGATATGTGGAATGTCGTTTCTGAAATTTTGAATTTAATATCTTCTTTCATAGTGAAGAATGATTCATTTTACAGTGCTAATGATGCAATATCCACTACTGTATTCAATGTCACAAAGCTTTGATAGCAAACCACTTTGAAAGTGATGTCAACATAACCTGAATTCCAGACAAAAAATGTCATTGTTTTCTAATAAATCAAAGGGGGGGAAAGCACTTTAGTTCATGTTGACTATTTAATAGTTCTTAGTCCAGTAACTAAGTGCAAGACAGAAGTTGATCTTAGATTAAGGTTAGATTAATTCTGTGTTCTTGCAATAATTATTATTTTTCAAACATAATTAGCCCTGATCTTAAAAATGTAGTGTTGATTCTTCTTTTAGTTAATGATTATATAGTTCTACATATCTATTGCACTGCAAATCAACTTCAAATGTTATATTCTATCTTCCAGGTTTCTGGGACACTGAACTGTGCCGGAAGAAGGGTACTATTTGTTTATCGGGATCCACAACTCCTGACAAACTGCCTCCACCTGGCCAGCGACCACTCTCAGTTGCCACCACAAGCCGCTCTCGGCTTCGGACTCGCAGCCCATCAGAGCTCGAGTGTATCCAGTCGAATGGTGCCCTCTGCTTCATAAATCCTCTTTTCATTAAAGTTCATCAACAAGACAGCAACGACAGCCCGGAATCAAATTCTTCTGGTCTGAATAACAAACTTCTAAATCAGAACCCAGAAACAGAAACACTGCAAGTCACTGGTGACAGGCCTGCTGATATCATTGACAGCCCACTGTCAAATGAAGTAAAATCTCATAGCCTCGGTAGCAACACAGAACAGCGGGCTGAAACGAAGCAAAGTCCTGTAGACACTTCTTCAAGGTCTGTACCTACCCGTCCGCCACCGCCCCGCTTTGGAGCGCAGCAATCGCCTCGGCAACACAGTATGCCAGAAAAAATTCCATGGCTCAACGTACCCAAGGAGAAGACGGAAGAAAAGGAGCGTAGCAATAGTCTCCTATCACGTCTTGGTTCTTCATTAAGTACCAGCCCCTCATCATCCCCTCCTAAGAGACTCAGCATTAGCAGCCCCATTTCCATTCCCAGACCCTCTCTGCCCATTTCTTGGTCGTCTCTATCCTCCTCACCTCGGAGGGGCAAACCCTCACCATCTTGTTCCCTGGAGGATGCCCAGTGTCACTTGGCACTAGAAGACCAAACTATCGAAAAGGCCCTTCTAAAGGCTAAACTATCTCAGCAGAATGGCAGCAAGGCTTGCACCCAGCCCAGCAGCAGTCTTCCAGAGTCCTCCAGTAAAGAAGGAGCAGAGCGAGGAGAGAGTGGTGGAGAAGCAGCAGATGAATGCAAGGGGCTTAGCCAGCGTCTGAGTGACATGAGCTTTTCCACGGATTCTTCAGACTCCCTCGATCTCTCTATGTCCTCCGCTTTCTTCCTTCCTCCTCTACATGACCCAAGTCCACCTACAGTGGCTGATTTTAACACCCACCTCCCCCTTTCATTACCCTCGTCCCATCTACTTTATTCCAGCATGGAGGAAGACGATGACGAGGAGGATGATGACGATGAAGAGGATCCTGACTATGGGGTTGTCCTAGAGAGTGACCAGGAGCAAGACCAAGACCTGACTATGATACCGCCCGGGCACAGGTTAAGACGCCGGCCAAGCGCCAGCGCTTTGGTCCTACAGAAAGCACTGCGAGGCCATCTACGGAAGATGAGCGGTGTTTTTAACTCACTATTGACACCTGAAAAGAGAGCCATTCGACGAGTGATGGATTTGTCCAGGGATAAAAGTTCGTACTTCGGATCACTGGTGCAGGATTTCCTGAGCTACATGGGCGACGGGGCGGGCACCCCGACTTGGCAGAGCTTTGCTTCTGGCCTGGAGCTACTTCAGACTCTTCGTCAGTTTATCACTCAGATGAAGAGTTATCTGCGACAAAGCTCAGAGCTGGGTTTGCCCATTGAGAGCCTCATACCTGAAGACCAAATAGGTAAGTGTGGGAATTTTGTTATTTTCTCCTTAGGAATAAGTTTTTGCAACCTGGCAAGCCAGACTGACTTTTGCCATGTACAAGAATCATGGCAAGTCAGTCTGCTATGATGTGGTTTTGATTGGATTTCCACTCCAATCTGGACCGACGAATCATAGCGCGCAAGGCGGGACTCCAGAGCTCTTTTACACTCCTGGGAGTTTTGGAAGGTGGTGTGCATCTTTTCTTTGTCCCCTTAATATCAAATATAAGTCAATGGCACTTTTTTCATCATCCTGATGACTGCAGTTATAGTGACTGCATGACATGATTGTTTAAGAACGACAAACACACAACAACCAACATCGTCAGTCTTACTCAGTTTTGTCACATCCTTGCTTCTGTGATCGGTTCTTTCAGATACAGTCTCTGCTTGTTAACCCCACCTCTTGCATCCATTTTGAAATCCAGCCCAAACCACAGAAGACCAGGCTGACTTGTGATGTGTAATGTACATTAAGCCTGAACGATATATCGTTTAAACATCGCCATCGTGATGTGCACGTGCGCGATAGTCCCATCGCAAGCAAGTGCGATAGTTTTTTTTTTTTTTTTTTTAATCCATATACGCCTTGCTTTCTACTCTACGCACAGCCTCACACCCTCCCTCTCCCAGCCCTTTGTTCCTCTCAGTCACTGCGGCACTTGCTTAATAAAGTTAACGATGGCTTTGATCTGGCCAAAGAAGCACACTTCACACGGGCATCTGTCAATCATCGTTTAACTTGTTAAACAGTTTCTGCAAGGAAGCCGCGCTGGAATGAATGTGTGTGTGTGGAGACGTTGGAGACATATAAATGCCAGAAGTGATCATGAGGAGTTTGAAATTTCTACATGTCACTCCAACTGTCACAGCTAAGGTAAATAAACAGAAGCATTTAATAAAGCCAAGCATTTATCTACTACAGTACTTTATTCTTGTTCAAAAATGATTTGGTTGGACAGTTATGTTTAAAACTGATCATAATTTTGATGTATGAAGTGCTTAAAAAACATTTTATATACATTTTTAAAATCACTTTGGGGGGAAAAAGTGAGGAGAAAAAAAACGTTTTATATGTATCTCTTTCCAATGCTAAATCTGAATAAATACATTGAGCACAAAAAACACACCAAAAAAAAAAAAAAAATGGGGGGCGGGTGTGCTACTTCGCGTTTTTTTTTACTTATCGCGGCGGGTTCTGGTCCCCATTAACCGCGAAAAACGAGGGATCACTGTACACCGTGGTGATGGGGAGTCATCCAAAGTATTTCCAAACAGCTATTCAAGTCATCAAGTGAAAATTTCTTTTCAAAAAATTATATAATTTTTTTTTGATATCGCAATATATCACAAACACCCCAAAAAATCGCAACAATAGTTTTTTCCAATATCGTTCAGGCCTAATGTACATGGCCAGAGTCGGGCTGGCTTGCCAAACTAAAGTGTTTGAGTACAATTTCTTGTGAATGTGCTCTGCTTCCCTAAGCTAAGCTCAAGTTTTTGGTTTTAGTTGCAGCCAAGTATCGTCATTTTCGGACTACTTTTTTTCCCCCTCTTTTTGAATCCTGTGTTTTAGTGTCTAGTGTGGCTTATCTGTTGATTTATTTCGGTTAACAGGCAACACTTTGACAGCAGCGTCATAAGACTGTCATAATTATTACATGACACTATCATGGGCATTAATGAATGCTTATGAAGGTTGTCATTTAGTGTCGTCCAGCAAATTACCGTAATTTCCCGAATATAAGGCGCACCTGTGTATAATGCGCACCCCAAATTTTCTACGGAAAATGATTGTACCCGTTTATAACGCGCACCCTAATTTTAGCACCAATAAACAGAAGACTACAAGAAAACAGAGCTCGTGTACAGATACAGAAATATAATTTTACTGACTGGTGAAACACAGCACAAGCATAACGTTACCATAAACTAAAAAAAATATTTACGGTAATAATATGATTTGACAACTTCTCCAACTTACCAGAATATAGGAGAAAACAAAACAGATGTGACTTTTCTTTTAAAGGCTGCTGTATAACTTGCTCCTTTCATCATGATGAATAAATGTTTCTTCCACGGATTGATACGGTAAAATAAAAGTGGGGACTGAAGTCGCTATTGTTATTTGGGGAGTTTCTCGAGGGACAGATATAGTTGACGGACACAGGAACTCTGTGTTATGTTACGTTTGTTATGGTCCGAGTTGCCGAGTTGCAATAAACGTTGACTCAAATGAGTTCAAGAAACTAAATTCTGTTCTTTATGATGAGTGAAAAAAGCAGAATTTAACGTAGATGAAATCATTCGACCAATCAGTGTGGTATTACCGAAACAAGTATTACCGAAACAAAATGGTGACGTCATGTACCGTAATGGTTGGCAACGGATCGCCGCATACGTTTTCTCAACACAACATGGCCGTGTCAATAAGAAAAATCTGTCTTGAGAAATATATATAATATAAATATTTCTGTCTCCATCCATGTACCCGTGTATAATGCGCACCCATGATTTTAGAAGTTGATTTTGGGGGAAAAAAGTGCGCGTTATATTCGGGAAATTACGGTATGTCACTACATTGATGTCCAGCTAGGATCTTTTACATCCATTCAAAAGTGAGATAATTTGCCGTATGACACAAAATGACATCTGTCATAAGCATTCATTAAAGCTCATGGCAGTGTCATGTCATAGTTATGATGGTCTTATGGCAGTCTTATGGCACCACTGTCAAATAAAGTGTTAATAAATACCATAACTAGAAATTAATGAAACAACTAGAACAATAACTGAAGAAATAATTAGCACAGAACATGAATTCTGATTGTAATTTACATCTGTAGCGCTGCAATGCATGCTAGAAGGCATGTTGGATAACAACAGTGTTGACAGCAGGTGGCAGTAGAGGTTGACTCATGGCCAAATTAAGCCTTTGAAGCAATGAAGCTTTGCAGGCAATTGGTTCACAGCTTCATGGGATGCATTTGGTCTTATGAGTCTTTTGTCTTTGACAGGTTTATAGTCCAGTGCGCTCTATAGTCCAAAAATTACGATAATCTCTATTTTCTCTCATACTTTCCATTCAGACTATTCAATTATACGAATCTCAGAATTCTCATTCAGATTCTTACATCTGTAACAATTGACTTTAAATAAACTCTTTGCCATTGACAGCAATTGACGTCCAATCCGTGATAACTGGGAGGGCCTGCAGCGAATGAATTGTTTATTCACTGTGCCACTACAAGTAATACATTCATTTAAATTCACAGCAGCAGGATGAAAAGAGCAACATCACTGGCAGTGAAAGAGTTAATATATGACATTTTGCAGTTTTATTATTTCTACTGTATAAGCATAATGACTTTATCATCAAGGATTAGGGAGTGTAGGTGTGTCATGTTATATCCAGTAATGTTTAGTCAGTTAGGAAGTATTTTTTTTCTCTTGTTCAGTTAAATTATTTTTAGAGTATATTTAGTAGTTTTATTAGTTTAGTTTTCGTTAAGTCAGGTGCAGGATTAAAAAAGAATAAATTGGTATAACCAACATTTTAAGTTTTGTCAATAATGTAAACATTAAATTTAGTGCTGCAATGATTAATCGATTAACTCGAGTATTCGATTAGAAAAAAACATTCGAATTAAATTTTGTTGCTTCGAGTATTCGTTTAATTAAAGTACTGTTGTAATGGTTTATTTTGAAAGTGTTTGCATTTAGTTTTATTGATTAGGGTGGATACAATACCGTCTGGTCTGCTTCTTTTCACATGGCTGAATCCAACTACTCCCTGTTAAGACCAACGTAAGCGAAGTGTTTGTTTGAGCTAATATTTTTTAATGCATTTATAATTTAGTTTATTTAGGTGCATTTATAATTTAGTTTATTTAGGTATATTCAGTTGCTTTTTGTGGGAATATGTGTCTAAACCATTTGTTAAGAGCATTGTAGCATTTTAGGCATTTTATAGCATTTAAGCTAGCGGAATTTTTTTGTGCAAGTTAGCCAGTTGTTTTGTTGTACATAGAGCAACATTAAAAAAACATTTTTTTATAGCGTTTTAGGTTCAGCTCATTTATTTTAATTTTTCATGTTCCTTATCCGATTACTCGATTATTCGAACTAACTAGTCCATCAATTAATCGACTACTAAAATATTAGATAGCTGCAGCCCCAATTAAATTTAGATATTGCTTCTGTGAGTGAAATAGAACAACAAAGTTGCATCTTTAATTTGAAAAAATTTTAGTTTTCTGAACACACTATATACTTTTATTATTTTTTTCCTCTTTATTTCAGTTAACGAAAATGTTTTATTCCAGGCTTGCCCGAGTCCGGTCCTCGAGAGCCCCTATCCACCTTGTTTTCCATGTCTCCCTCCTTTAACACACCTGAATCAAATGATCAGCTCATCAGCAAGATCTGCAGGAACCTGATAACGATCCTAGTTATTTGATTCAGTTGTGTTGGAGGAGGGAGACATGGAAAACAAGCTGGATAGGGACTCTCGAGGACCGGACTTGGGCACCCGTTTTATTCAATTTTTGTCATTTTGTCGTTTTTTTCATTTGGATAACGTTGGTAGGAAGTGGAATTAATTTGTAAAAACATTAATTATATCACTGAGTTTTTCCTAAATACTTTATTTTTCCACTAGTCAGCCAAAATGAGCTGTTTCGGCTGGAAAAATAGCTAATTTTATTTTGACAATGACAATTGTTCTGTCTTTCATTTACCAATCATATAAATTGCAACTCTCAACTTTTTTTCTGTCTATTCACATGTGAATGACATACTTGGAAGTAGTAGAGTTTTAGTTCATAGAATTGTTGCACAATATTTTGTTGTGACGGTGCTCCGTTCAAAGCCCAGCTGGGCTAGATGAACACAATAAGAGAGAAAGAGCAATTGAAGCAAAGCCCCTCCTTTCTCTTTTGCAGTCTGGAGGTCTCTGACTCTCACTTTGCATTTTTTGCCAGTGACTCTTTTCCTAACAGTTTTTCCAGATGCTGCCCTAGTTTTACTCACCATATACGCATTTTAAAGAAGTTGTGTTGTAAATGGGATTATTGTTCCTCTATTTGGTACATCATTAAACATAATTTGTAATATCACAACAAGCAACAATGGGAAAAAAGCACAATGTCATCACATTGTAACAGAAGATAATTCCTTATTGAAGAGGCTAGACTGTTTCTGTTTGGCTTCAATTCTACAGATCTCTTTGAGATGAGAAAGAGTAAGAGTTCTGTCATCTGAGGGTGTGAGTGGAAGTGTGGGGTTAGAATAGACCTCCTTGTTTTATACTCTTTCTCAAACACGGTTGCAGTTTTAGGGGTGGCCCCTGTTGCCATTTTAGCACAAAGCATGGCAATTGGTGAATCCTTCTTTTCTGAAGCGATACAGAATGATAGAATTTTGTTGATAGGATGTTGAGAGTAAGCCTAATCGTTCGAAGAACGTCATCGCGTTGTGCAGATCCGCAATACTTTCATTGCAAGGATGTGCGATATTTAAATTTATTTTTAGTTTTATAGTTATAGTTTTCTGCTTCATGCTCGTACAGCACCACAGCTTCTCGCCCTCTCTCCTTCTAAGCTGTGAGACCAAACTGTTTTTCTTTGTCACCAGTGCAGCTGACGTTTGGTACTTAAAGTTAGCGATGACTGACAGGTTTGTAGCTTTGATCTGGTCAGACAAGACTTAGTAGTTCTACGATCAAAGGCACAAATGTGTTAACAGGCATGCAAACTTGCCACCTTTCGGCGAAACTTCGCCGTTTTGAAATCAAAATGGGTCATTCTTCTGAATCACGTAGATCCGAGGAGAAAAAAATGGGGCGGGGGGTGGGGGTGTCTGTCAACGAGCGACTGAAACGGTTAACTTCAAAACCTTAGTCCATGCTCAAAACTACACTCTAGTCCAGGGGTCCCCATCTGCCGGGTCGCGGACCGGTTCCGGTGCGCATTTACTACCGAGCCGCACAGAAATAATAATTTAATAACGACCGCATTCTGGCCGAATTAACCCAGTGCCCCCGCTTAACACACCAATATCCCTGTCTACTCTAGATATAATACTACGGGATAGATTAGAATGTCGTCATAGAAATCCATTGATTGGACTGCTAGCAGTACATCTTGTTTGTGTATATGATATATCTATGTGCGCTTGTCCTCGATGATAACGTATTAGTAGGCCGCGGGCGCAGCACATTTGTTCCCGGAAATAATTAGCCCCCACACAAGCGAAGATGACTGGAAAACAGACGTCTTTGGAGATATTTTTACGGCGAAAAGGGCACCTGACGAGCCTACAACCTCGAAGACCCGCGAACGGCGAAGGAGTGGATTCGTGACCCGTTTGTGAATAAACCGAGTGATTCGAGCATGTCTGTGCAACAAGAGGACCAACTTGTAGATATCGCAAATGACGGCGACCTTATTAAACGTACATTTGAGACAACAACTCTACCGAGGTTCTGGATTACTGTCATTCCGGAATATCCTGACATCGCTACGAGAGCATTGAAAACCTTGTTGCAATTTCCAACATTGTATCTTTGTGAAGCGGGCTCCTTAATTAATGCTTAACGACAAGGCGAAGTCGTTAATGTTGAGAGCGGTGTGCAGTTTTTGTGTGCAGCTAACATGGCAGGATGTATCTGTGGAGAACTTTTCTACAAGTCCTTCCATGATCAAACGTAAGTCAATATTCCTTTCTTTCAAGAAAGTTTGTGTAGTGTTTACTTTGGAATCGCTGCATTTGCGCATTTTGCGGCTATGTTTAACGTTACGCGCATGCGCAGAACCACATTGTTGCAATTTTTGATGGGTTGCAAAATTTGTCAGAACACCGGTCCGTGAAAAAAAGACCCAAATAACACCGGTTCGTGGTGCAAAAAAGGTTGGGGACCCCTGCCCTAGTCCGATGACCTAGACCTATCATCAACACTCTTCTCGTGACAACAAATGACTGACAATAGTGAGAGACGGGAGTACAGCTTTTCTCTGCTTAATGCAAATGGGACATACTGTATATTTTATAATTTAGAATTTGTATAATTTGCTACTTAATGCTTCTTATATGTTCTGATTTCAGGATGAGAGATTTAGACTTGTATGTGTTAAATTATTATGTACTGTGTTTAATTCGAGATGTCTCTGGTTGCACTATGAAATGCACTTTTCCGCGCATGCCGTGTGTCCACGTTACTTTGTCACCTTTTTCACCCCCAACCAGTTTGCATGTCTGGTTAATCATCATTAAGCTTGTTACACACTAGCGGTAGCCCAGTCTGAAGTGTGCTGTGGCAACTCATTCATTGTGTAATTGAGAAGCTTTTCTCAGCAGCGTGAGTGAATTTGAGTAGACTCACTCAATGAAGCATTTAATACAGACAAGCATTTTCTTGTTTAAAAATAATTCACATCATAAAGGCGGCGTGCGTGGGTTTTCTCTGTGTTCCTGCCACACCCCCAAAAAATGTGCATGGGATGCTGATTGAACACTCCCAAATTGTCCGTAGGTGTGAGTGTGTGCATAGATGGTTGTGTGTCATTATGTGCACTGCGACTGGCTGGCAACCAGTTCAGGGTGTATCCTGCTTTCTACCTGGAGTTAGTCGTGATAGGCTCCAGCACCCCGATACCTTCGTAAAGATAAGCGGTTCAGAAGAGGAATGAATTATATGAATGTTATGGAGAGTGATTAAAAGTATGGCATTAAAGGTGACACAATGAAAATGTGGGTGCGCTTACATTTTGTGCTGGTTCACCTTCAGAAAAAAGTTAGGCGCATTAGTGCAACCAATGAAAAATTAAGTTTGTAGCCTTGGCAATATATATTGCAATGTTAGTTTTTTTCCAATATCGTTGGACACACAGAGCTGTTCAACTTATGTGGTGAAAATGCTTCTAGTTTTAATATCACAAATAAAATATCGCAATGTATTGCAACCCCACCAAAAATCGCAATGATAGTTTTTCTGATATCAGGACTATTCTAAAGTAAGTGCAATATTAATGCTGCTTTTCGTGTTTAGAATGGCTTTTCAAAAACGTGATTATAATTATTGTTCCATGTATTGCGGTGTTCCTCAACCTTTCTTGCACCACGGACAGGTGTGACGTGGGCCGTTTTTTCACAGACCGGCAAAGTGTGGCAGAAAATGACAGTAGGCTACATATAAAATAACACGAAAGGGCTAAAAACGAACATTAAGTGCAGGGAAATTGTAACTCACCATACGCTGAATCAACCTTTTTTAATAGTGGCCTCTCCTCGCCATTCTGAAGCTAATGCTAACGCGAATGCGAATGCTACGCTAACGCGACAAGTTACATTTAGCGTCTGAAGATCACTCATCACAGACTTTTAAAGGCTAAAGCAGCATTGAATATTCTGTCTTGCCAAGATAAGAAAACAAATCTTGCTGTGTTTCCAAACAAGCAAGATAAAGGTTAGCTTAGCTTAATTGAGGCACATCCCAAACTCTGGTGAGGAGAGTCAAGGAGTGGCACAGCACATCTTACATGAGTGAAGCGACCTAAACATTGTTACGATGCAAGCTAATGTACTCAACGTATAATATGAAAATGTCACGCATTATGAACATATGACCGAAACTTTTGCATTTTCGTCTCGTTTCGTCTCTCAAATGTGGTAGTCGTCTCGTTGTGTTCTCGTCTTTCAAGGCACGTTTTTGGCTTGTCACGTCGTCATGAAAACATTATTTTTCGTTATCGTCATTGTTGACGAAAACAACACTGCTGCAGACATGAAATATAGGACTTGGAAAGACCAACATGAAGTGCATTGCAGTCATCCAGCTTTGAGCGAACAATGGCATGATTTGCTTTTTTCAAGGTCATAGAGGCTAACAAAAGGTTTTTTAACGTCACATAGTGGTATGGCTTCACTTTTTAAATATCGCATAGTGCTAATATGTGATACTAAAAAACACTTGAGTAGAGGAAAATTTCTCTTGACATGTGTAAAATTTTAAGGTCGAAATGACTTCATTTAAAGCCATTATGGAAAGTTTTTGTTTCATGCCAATTATAGCGGACACAAAAACTTGACACATTCTTCCTTAGCAAGCATTCTAATGATTAAAAAAGTGTGGGAAACACTCGTTTACATATTTGTTAGTGTACTCAAGTTAGATAAATGGTCTGTCACCTTCAACCTGAATTGTTTTGTTTGACTCAAGAGCATGTAGAAAAGCTATATCGGGGTTGTGTCACTAGCAGGAAGCAAACAATCAAGAGATATCAGAAACGCCTCTTGTGCTGATTACACTAGGCTATATTTACCTCCTAAAAATTCAACTCTTGTCTAAAGTGGAACATCTTGGAAAGTCTCGATTAACTTTTTTTTATCATCATCCAATCGCGTGGCTCTTATAATCCTTCTGCTGTAAAATTAAATTAGTTTGGCACTAGTACACGTCCAATCTATTTAAAGTGAGAGGGCTCCCAGTTCAAATAAATTGGATGTCTATCGCCGTCACTGGCATCCAATTGAGCTAATATTCTCAAACATCCAACTATAATGAGAAGTTAATCACTGCATAATAACTACAATAACTTCTCACCCTTCAAAGTCATAACCTTGTATAGACCCTACCCTTGTGACGTCACAACTCCGCTCTCCTGAATGGTACCGCCCAATTGTCCGTCAAAACATAGTGTTAACCTGTTACGGCTACGTACATTCCTCCTATAGACCCTACCCACGTGACGTCACAACTCCGCTCTCCTGAATGGTACCGCCCACTTGTCCGTCAACACATCGTGTTGACCTGTTACGGCTACGTACATTCCTCCTATTTACGGCGTGTTTTTCTGCTCGTTAACATTAATAATCAAAATGGTGAAGGCGTGTGTGGCGGTCGGTTGCAATAACAGAGAAGATAGACGGAGAGACTTGAAGTTCTACCGGATTCCGAGAGACACGGAGAGGAGAGAGCGAGATGGGCTGCTGCAATTCGACAAGAAAACTGGGCTCCAAACGATTACCACAGATTATGTAGTAGTCATTTTATATCTGGTAAGATGCATTTAATATATATTTAGAGGCTTTTGGGCTGACAACCACAATTAAGATCATTGCTAGGCTAATCGCCGACAACATACACGTATGTATGTAGTGAGAGTGCTATCGCTAATCCATATAAACATTAAAAGCCCTAGCTCCATTGACAAATGACATGAAATACATTAGACTTGACAGTGGATGTTAGCAAGAACAAAAGATTTTGAATTGAAAATTTCGTAACTCACCTTCCGAGCACAAGATTCCTGCCGCATTTTCGTGTACGAGGACCTGTTTCACCCAACCAGCAACGTAGCATTTATAAGCCTCCAAGCTCTTAAAGTTTTTCAAACTTTCGTGAGAATAGGCTGATTTTGTGTGGACAAGATAGTTGTAAATATCAGATCAGAAATATCAGTAAAAGGTCAGGCAGAGACGGCGAAGGCAGCCGGTCAAAAATCATCGATTTAGGCATCAAATATGGATCTGGCGACTGTATAGAACGAAGCTTTTCCACATAACGCCTTTTATGCAACACATCCAGTGAGTTTACGGCATCAGAAAGCACCGGGTCTTCCATGAAATGCATTTTAAATTCCTCGATCAATTGAAACCAATGCTAATACAGAGACAAAATGACGGACAAGTGGGCGGAACCATACAGCGAGCACGTGGTTTTGTGACGTCGGTGGGTAGGGTATATTTACGGCGTGTTTTTCTGCTCCTTAACATTAATAATCAAAATGGTGAAGGCGTGTGTGGCTGTTGGTTGCACTAACAGAGAAGATGGAAGGAGAGACTTGAAGTTTTACCGTATTCCGAGGGATCCAAAGAGGAGAGCGAAATGGACGGCTGCAATTCGACGTGAAAACTGGGCACCAAAAAATCACCACAGACTATGTAGTAGCCATTTTATATCCGGTAAGATGCATTTAAGATATACTTAGAGGGTTTTGGGCTGACAAATAACCACAATTAAGATCACTGCTAGGCTAATCGCCGACAACATACACGTATATATGTAGTGAGAGTGCTATCGCTAAACCATATAAACATTAAAAGCCTTAACGCCATTGACAAACGACATGAAATACATTAGACTTGACAGTGGATGTTAGCAATAACAAAAGATTTTGAATTGAAAATTTCGTAACTCACCTTTCCAAGCACAAGATAGATTCCTGCCGAATTTTCGTGGACGAGGACCTGTTTCACCCAACTAGCAACGAAGTATTTATAAACCTCCAAGCTCTTGAAGTTTTTCAAATTTTCGTGAGAATAGGCTGATTTTGTGTGGACAAGATAATTGTAAATATCAGCGTAGCAGATGTCAGGCAGACAGGGCGAAGACAGTGGGTCGAAAAACATCGATTTGGGCATCAAATATGGATCTGGCGACTGTATAGAACGAAGCTTTTCCACATAACGCCTTTTATGCAACACATCCAGTGAGTTTACGGCATCAGAAAGCACCAGGTCTTCCATGAAATGCATTTTAAATTCCTCCATCAATTGAAACCAATGCTAATACAGAGACAAAATGACGGACAAGTGGGCGGAACCATACAGCGAGCACGTGGTTTTGTGACGTCGGTGGGTAGGGTCTATAGGCGTGTGCCGGTTACTGGTTTCAAGGTTTACCGTGGTATGAAAACGTCACGATTTCAAAACCACTAAAATTTTCCGTCATACCCTAGTACGGTAATTGCTATTTTACAAGTCTCAAAAATGCAGCCAGAAGTATCTTGGAGCGGCAGCGCTCACCCCTCCCTCTCCGGTTGTTGATGTGTGTGTGTGTGTGTGTGTGTGTGTCAGTGTCAGTGACGCTATTATGCTAAACACCAAAAAAGAAACACTCCAAACAAAAGGTGTACTTTTCTTGGATTTATGGAGGTCTCAAATCATGGTAACTGAAATATACAGTTTTAAAATGTTGTACAATAGTATTTTACACGTGTGATTAGCTTCATTAGCACAAACACAACTGAATGTGAGGAAGTTATCCATGAAAAAGTTTGCCAAAAACAAAACACAAATTACAAATTAACTAAAAACTTACAAAGACAAATGTTAGACTAGTCTTAGTTAGGAGAGCAACTTAGTCGAGGTCATAAATCTCACGGCCACTGAGAAACAAGCTTGAATGAAGGAAAAGGGACAACATCAAAGATCGCTAATTGCGACAGATGATCTTGCCCTAAGCACAAATGTACGCTCGCTGGACAAGGAGAGAGGTCTCACTCCCAGTGTTTTTAGATGAAACCTTTTAGGGCTGCAGCTATCGAATATTTTAGTAATCGAGTAATCGACTGAAAATTCTATCGATTAATCGAGTAATCGGATAAAACAAATATATTTTTAGGTGAAGAGCAATTATAAATATACATGAGAAAACAAGACATTTCATCTAATCTTGAACCATTTTCAGTCAATCAATGTCGATTTTCGATGTATATTGTTGAAAACAGCCAACAATTGCATCTCAGATGTAACTAGAATTTAAAAAAAAGACAAATTTACTGCTTTCACTGAAAAAACTTTTAGATCTTATTTAAAAAAAAAAATATATATATATATATACATTACCTAAAAATGCCGTTACGCTTGATAACACACATCACTTAAAAGATTTTTTTCCCACGTATTTCAATTTAATTTCTCTTTGTGTCAAGCCATTTTTAAGTTCTAGTTAAGTTTTAAGTTCGTCTAAACTGTAAGTCCTGATAGGATTTTGAGTTTTTGCAGTGTTCAAAATAAATGTATGATACAGGCGGTATTGGAGCACATTAGGGACCAGTGCTACTTGGTGTTTTATCCAGCAATGACTACTGAGCTAAAATTGATAGTTAGCATGATTAAGTTTTTATTTTACACCCTCATCAGTCCACAATGCTATGTTATGTTAAAGCCTGTATGTAAGACACGTTAGCCACGCATCGACAGTGGTCATAATTAATTGAAACCTAGCCCTCCGCAGGGCTAACGTTACGTGAGGTAGTAGCGACAGTAACGTTAATCTTGTTTATTAGCGTTTAGCGCTCTTTATTAGCGCTTAGCGCTCTACTGCTTTAAGATGGCGGCTGTTTACTAACGCTGCCCAGACGCGGCCAAGTCTGTCATTTTGCATCTAGTTCAACATACATGTGATCTCTATGAGACGCATCAGACGCTACCTGTACCAACGTAGCACCGTGCGGGTTAGTATTTAGCAACGTCGGCGTCGTTTGTGGCGGCTGTCGGCTGCAGTAAGTTTTTTTTTTCCCCTTCTTCCTCTCCGCACGTGACAGCGCGTTGTCCCGCATTAAAAGTAGTCCGAGCAAAACGTGATGCTTAGAGCTTTCAAAATAAACGATTACTCGAGGTGAATAAAATTATTCGGATCAGTTTTTAAACTCGAGTTACTCGAGTTGCTCGATTACACGTTTCAGCACTAAAACATTTACACAACAACATTCACATTTTAACTAACTTATCCACTTCTAACTTGTTAACTTATGAATTATGCGTCTTTTTAACACAAAGGCATGACATGTAGACTAGAGTTGACACAGTGGCTGAAAATGGCGAAACGTAACTTGAGCTTTTATCCCCTCAAATAAAAAACAAAAAAAAAGTAGTCAATATTTTTCAATTTTATTTAGAAGTGTTTTTACCTTTTTATAGCAATTAATTTAGTTCTTGCTCCAATCTTGAGCAACCTGAGCTGTGGCTGTGGGTAGTCTATAAGTTCTATTTATTTTAATTTTATTTAAAATATTTGTTTATTTTTAACATAAATTCATGTTCTGAAAAATAAAAAAATCCCGGAAAAGTTTTTTTTTTTCCCTTTAACCCATACCTCTCAAAATAACACATTTTGGAGCTATAATTGCCAATACCGTGATACTGTAAAACCGCGGTATTTTTGCTCACGGTTAGCGTACCGTCAAAATCTCATACCGGCACATGCCAAACCTTGTACGCCCAAAAATTAATCGAGATGCTTGACTGGACGCTTAGTTACCAAACCCAGATTGTTGACTGTGTTATTTTACAGTTTTGATGTATGTTCCATGCCTGAATGTGCGTCTTTAGTTGTATGGGGGACGGGAAACTGATAAGCATATGCTTTATCTCGTCTGCCTTTGTCGTCTTCTTCGGTTCCTTCGGGCAAATCATAATCGCATTTTGTAATTGCAATGATTGTCAATGATACCGATGATGATGACAATAAAATTCCATTAAAAAAAAAAAGCATGCTTAATTCATTGCTACATGCTGAAATAGGGCAAAATGAACTCAATACAACAACTAGATATTCTTTGTTTTAATATAGAAACAATGCACATTTCCAGCACTGTTTTTTGTTTCTATAGTCGTTTTAAGGAACAAGTTTCTTCAACATCTTGAATGAACGACAAATATTACTATCGATGTTTGAACTTCTGTTAAGATATTTCATTTGGTGTTCAATAAATAACATATTCAAGTTTTACTACCTGTTTCGAGACAATACTAAGTACAGTGTAAGCTGTGGATCCATTCACAAAATCCAAGGTTTTGTGGTCACTCTTTTCAGTTTCGTATAGCTGATCATGAGGAAAAAGGAAGCTTTGTCAGCCTTGTTTTTTTTTTTTAGTTTACTCTGAGTGTGCAGGCTAAACGCGAAACAGAGAGTGGTCTTAAAGGCCGGATTGTACCATGTAAACTATATACAGTGGTATGAAAAAGTATCTGAACCTTCTGGAAACAAACAATGACAGAAGGGGGAAAACAAGTAAGTGAACCATCACATTTAATATTTTGTGCCCCCCCCTTTGGCAGCAACAACTTTAACCAGACGCTTCCTGTAGCTGCAGATCAGTCTGGTACATCGATCAGGACTAATCTTGGCTGATTCTTCTCAACAAAACTGCTGTAGTTCAGTCAGATTCCTGGGATGTCTGGCATGAATCACTGTCTTAATGTCATGCCACCGCATCTCAATGGGGTTCAAGTCTGGACTTTGACTTGGCCACTCCAGAACGTGTATTTTGTTCTTCTGAAACCATTCTGAAGTTGATTTACTTCTGTGTTTTGGATCATTATCTTGTTGCAGCATCCATCCTCTTTTTAGCTTCAGCTGTCTGACAGATTGCCTCAGGTTTTCCTGCAAAACATCCTGAGAAACCTTTGAATTCATTCTTTCATTAATGATTGCAAGTTGTCCAGGGCCTGAGGCAGCAAAAATGCCCTAAAAAAATTATACTCCCTCCACCATGCTTCACGGTGGGGATGAGGTGTTGATGTTGGTGAGCTGTTCCATTTTTCCTCCACACATGACGTTGTGTGTTACTCCCAAACAATTCAACTTTGGTCTCATCAGTCCACAAAATATTTTGCCAAATCTTCTGTGGAGTGTCCAAGTGCCTTTTTGGGAACATTAAACGAGCAGCAATATTTTTTTTTAGACAGCAGTGGTTTCCTCCGTGGACACCATTCTTGGCATTAGTTTTACATATAATTGATGTTTGTAAAGAGATATTGGACTGTGCCAGTGATTTATGTAAGTCTTTAGCAGACACTCCAGGGTTCTTTTTACCTCTCTGAGTATTCTGCGCTGAACTTCTTGTGTCATCTTAGGTCAACGGCCACTCGTTGGGAGAGGAGCAGCAGTGCCAAACTCTCTCCATTTGTAGACAACTTATCTGACTGTCGATTGATGAGCATCCAGACTTTTAAACATGGTTTTGCATACTTTCCCAGCTTTATACAAATCAACAATCCTTGATCACAGGTCTTCAGACAGCTCTTTTGACCGAGCCATGATGCACATTAGACAATGCTTCTCATTTCTAACCAGGTGTGTGTTTTATACTGGGCAGGGCAGCTTTAAACCACTCATCACTGATTGGGCACACACCTGACTTAAAATTTTTGGTAAAAATTAGTATCAATTGCTCTTTGTCTCCTTAGACAGAGGGTTCACTTACTTATTTCCTCCCTTCTGTCATTGTTTGCATGCTATCCTCATTAAAATATGAAAACCTATAAATGTTTGGGTGCTTTTAGTTAAAGCAGACACTGTATTTTCATCTGTGTGATTTTGACAAAAATCAGATCACATTTGATGGTGATTTTATGCAAAAATGGGAGAAAGTCCAAAAGGTTCAGATACTTTTTCATAACGCTGTACACTTTTTGCTAGGGACGTGTCACGTGACGTCAATAAGACCAAACAGATTCAGATTCTTCTCTACACTTAAGTTAAAAAAGACACACATTTTAAGAAAAAAACACCTGACACAAAACAATCGGTGTTCAAACGTCCCTCTCGTCTGATTAATATGTAAATTTAGTAGATTAAATTAGCCGAATTTGCCTAGCAAAAGTCATGCTACTGTATTTACAATTTTCATAGCAAATCGTTCACACATAACTCCACAAACTGTAGCGCTTAACTTAATTACAAATGCATACACAAACATAAATTAACTAAAAAAAACTTATAGCATTATGTGGGCCAAACGAGAGGGCAGCTGTCCTATATCTATGTCAGACAAATCTCCTACTCCTTCATAGAAGCCGAGCCCAAAGTCCAGCCACACCCAATGCTGCCACCAGAGGGCAGTGTATCCTTCATCGTTAAATAAAATCAAATACAGTGGTACTTCGACACATGATCTCTTCGACATCTGACGTAAAATTTGACTCGCCACTTGTTTCTACATCCGACGACATGCTCGAAATACGACGATTTTTGACAGCGCCGCTGTTTCTTTGTTTTGCCGGAAGACGAACGCACGGCTGATTTTCTTGTAAGAGAAACCAACACTGGATCCAGAAAGGTTAGTGCAGGTGGAGAAAAAAAAGAAAAGGTGACGCTTACCATTGAAATGAAGATGTGGAACGAATTGATGGAATTATAATGTATTCTCATGGGAAAATCCTGCTCGACATACGACCATTATGACTTCCAAACAAGGTCCTGGAACGAATTAACTTTGTATGTACAGTCCCTGACAAAAGTCTTGTCGCTTATCCATTTTGTAGAAACAATTGCCAATAACCTGACTTTTAATTATTCAATTGGTTTCAGAAATAGCTCATATGAAAGCTAAGACCCTCCCAAATGACGTTGAATGTACAAAAATATATTTGTTTCACTGAAAAAAGATCATTTAATGAAGACAAAGGTCAAATTTTAGCAAGACAAAAGTTTTGTCACCAACAGAAAGTAGTGTGAAAATTGAAGAAAAAATGTACGTCAAATACAAAAATATGTTACATAACATAAGCGAATTAAATAGTGGTGCTGTGAGATCCAAATTTAATATTTTATATGACTTCCATGGGCTTGAAGGACTGCATCCATGCGGTTCGGCAAGGATTCATACAATTTATTGTATGAAGTCATCAGGAACATAAAGAAAGCAGTCTTGCATACATCCCAGAGTTCATCAACATTCTTTGGTTTTGTCTTCCATGCTTCCTCTTTCATCCTACCCCAGACATGCTCAATGATGTTCATGTCATGGCAACATAAATAGTCTGAAATATCACCAAATCTTAGCTGCCTCTTACATTCCTAACCATAAAAAGGGACAAGTTCTGCAGCAGGATGGTGCTCCATCACATACTTCAATCTCTACCTCAAAGTTCCTCAAGGCAATGAAGATCAAGATCCTCCAGGACTGGCCAGACAGTCACCAGACATGAACATCATTGAGCATGTCTGAGGTAGGATGAAAGAGGAAGCATGGAAGACGAAACCCAAGAATGTTGATGAATTCTGGGAGGCATGCAAGACTGCTTTCTTGGATGTTCCTGACGACTTCATCAAGAAATTGTATGAATCCTTGCCGAACCGCATGGATGCAGTCCTTTAAGGCCATTGAAATCATACAAAATATTAAATTTGGATCTCACAGCACCACTACTTAATTCACTTATGTTATGTAACATATTTTTGTATTTGAAGTACATTTTTTGTTCAATTTTCACACTAGTTTCTTAAGGCGGCAA
Source organism: Corythoichthys intestinalis (assembly GCF_030265065.1). Lineage (NCBI taxonomy): Eukaryota > Metazoa > Chordata > Actinopteri > Syngnathiformes > Syngnathidae > Corythoichthys > Corythoichthys intestinalis. Next base: position 46,858,630 of record NC_080404.1, on the reverse strand, counting down.
AACTTTTGTCCTGCCAAAATTTGACCTTTATGTCTTCATTAAATGATGAAACTTTTTTTCAGTGAAACATATATATTTTTGTACATTCAACATCATTTGGGAGGGTCTTAGCTTTCATATGAGCCATTTCTGAAACCAATTAAATAATTAAAAGTTAGGTTATTAGTAGGGGTGTCAAACGATTGACATTTTTAATCGAGTTAATTACAGCTTAAAAATGAATCGTAATTAATCGCAATTAATCACAATTCAAACAGTCTATAAAATATGCCTTATTTTTCTGTAAATTATTGTTGGAATGGAAAGATAAGACACAAGGCGGATATATGCATACAACATACTGTACATAAGTACTGTATTTGTTTATTGTAACAATAAATCCACAAATGGCATTATTAACATTCTTTCTGTTAAAGTGATCCACGGATAGAACGACTTGTAGTTTTTAAAAGACAAATGTTATAGTTACAAGTTATAGTAATTTTATATTAAAACCCCTCTTCATGTTTTTGTTTTAATAAAATTTGTAAAATTTTCAATCAAAAGTAGAATTAATATAATAATAATAAGAATAAAAATAACAATAATAAGAATAGAGTGACCAAAGTCTAAGTTTTACGTGTATTTTGCATAGCTATTTTGATATGGAATGCGAGTTCATTTTGCATTGTTGTTTAACTGTGAGAATAGGCCCTCATTACTATAGACTTTTCTTTTTGTGAACATTTTTTTTTTTTTTGAGAGAGATAGGAATATTATTTTTTTTGTGCTTTCACTAAACGATACTTATGTTTGTTGTGAAGGAGAAGCTTATGCCAATAAACGGCGTGGTCCAAAGAAGGCCTGTGTCCGCTCTAAAATATATATCTCTGTACATATCCTACCCAAAATACAACAAGAGACACATAATTGCCACTAAAAGAAATAAAACTTACCGAAATATGTGTGGAGCACAAATAGCAATTTGCATTGCATTGTGCATACAGCATAAACATCTCACAACTACTAATTTTCCCACGTTTAGAAGAAATAACATTAGTATGGAACGGCGCTGCCCCCAAGTGGCCGGTGGCATTCTCTTCACTCTTAATGTCCATAAACGGCCTCATTGTAATCTGTTTAAGGTAATGTGCGAGCTGGTCATTCAGTGCATGCGTTAATTGCGTCAAATATTTTAACGTGATTAATTAAAAAAATTAACGCCCGTTAACGCAATAATTTTGACAGCCCTAGTTATTAGCAATTGTTTCGACAAAACGGACCAGCGACAAGACGTTTGTCAGGGACTGTAGCGGTACCACTGTACCCTTGGTATTTTTTGATAGTTATTTTTTAAGAGTTATTTCCGACTTAAGTGGAAACTCAGGTTACGTCGACAAAGTTGGAACGGAACTGTTTCTTAACCTGGCGACTACCTGTATCACTCAAAGCCATTTAGGAATAGAAGACCCAATAGCAATTACGGTGATAGATATTTTACAGGTTAATATACTCTATTGTACAAATCAATTACTGGCAGTTGTTTTTGGGGAACCTCAGAATGTGCTCTTGTCTAAGCATTAACCTCCAGCAGTTTAGTTCCAGCTGAGCTGAGGCAGCAACAGAGGGAATTAAAAATGCAAGATGATCGAGTTGGAAATGAATGATTCATAGCTACAAGAATGGACAAGTGGGATTTATGTGATCCGGCAAGGAGGAGTGCTGAGTAAGAATTTATCTTTGCGCATGCTGAGCTCGAAAATAAAACAACTTACTTGACCCTATTCTGGAGAAAAGTCAGCAATGCACATGCACACAAAGACACACACATTCTTCCTTATTCAGCAGTGCTGCGGTTTGGTTTCCATCCTGTCTGGATGATATCATGGCATCTGTTAGTCAGACTGCACGATCTGAAATGCAAACAAAAAAAAAGCCACGAGTGCACGTTCCCTCTTCTTGTGTGAGTTTTCTTTCCTGTGACGTCACAAAGTTCTTATTTTTAGTTTCATGATGTGGAGATGGGGTTAAACACATGACAAGATAAGCAGTAAAGGCATGTATACTAGAGACTTGACCCGTCCTTGACTGTCTTTACTTCTGCTATTGTGGCTTATCCTATGCATGAGACTGATAAGGACAGTGATGTTGACGAGTACTCAAATAGACAGACCTTGAAATGCTGTTATGATCAAGCGGTCAAAATACAGTGCCTTCCATAATTATTAGCACCCCTGGTTAAGATGTGTTTTTTAGCTTCTAATATTTTTTTTTAAACTCAAATAATATGGGACCGTAATGGAAAAAAAGAGAAAAATCCAACCTTCAAGTGCATTTATTCAGTGGGGGAAAAATCCCACATAAAGAAATAATTATTTGACATCAAATAATGTGTGTCACAATTATTAGCACCCCTGGTGTTAATACTTTGTACAACCCCCTTTTGCCAACAAAACAAGGTCTGGCCATGGGAAGAGCTTGATTTTGTGTCTGGTGAACCATTTCTGTGTAGATTTGGCTATATGTTTAGGGTCAGAGCCGGCCCAGCCTATACGCAGACTATGCAGCTGCTTAGGGCCCCTGACCACTAGGGGGCCCCCAATCTGGTGATTTTTGAATTTATATTCTTTTTTACTACAGTTTGCTTTACTTTTGTGAGTTTTGATACTTGATTACAAGCTTTAAAAAAATTAAAGTTCTTCCTTAACTTTCCTCTTTTAGAAAAAGGTTTGGCTCTATCTACTGTAAGTACTGACAATCATTTGGGGTGAGAAGCTTGAAGTATGCACTGCAACAAAATCTGATTAATATACAAAATATGGACGTATGGGTTGGATTGCATGTATGGGTTTCACAGTACACTGTGACGAAATGGTGGGCAAAAATATGGGCCCCTTTGCATTATTTTGCTTAGGGCCACCAAATGACCTGGGCCGGCCCTGGTCATTGTCTTGCTGAAAGACCCAGTGACGACCCATCTTCAGCTTTCGGGCAGAGGGCAACAGATTTTGATTTAAAATGTGCTGGTATTTCAAAGCATTCATGATGCCATGCACCCTAACAAGGTTCCCAGGGCCTTTGGAAGCGAAACAGCCTCAAAGCATCACTGACCCACCCCCATACTTCACAGTGGGTATGAGGTGCTGTCTACACGCCAACAAGCTGTTTGGGAGGCATGCACGGAGAAAACCTTTCCTCACTCACAATCATAAACGCAAACATCTGGAGTTCGCCAAGCGGTATTGGGGCTTCAACTGGGACCGTGTGCTTTGGTCAGATGAGACCAAGATTGAGCTTTTTGGCAACAAACACTCTAAGTGGGTCTGGCGTGACACGAAAGATGCGCATGCTGAAAAGCACCTCATACCCACTGTGAAGTATGGGGGTGGGTCAGTGATGCTGTGGGGCTGTTTCCCTTCCAAAGGCCCTGGGAACCTTGTTAGGGTGCATGGCATCATGAATGCTTTGAAATACCAGGACATTTTAAATCAAAATCTGTTGCCCTCTGCCTGAAAGCTCCTCCCATGGCCATCTCAGTCCCCAGACCTTGTTTTGTTGGCGAAAGGGGGTTGTACAAAGTATTAACACCAGGGGTGCTAATAATTGTGACACACATTATTTGATGTCAAATAATTATTTCTTTATGTGGGATTTTTTCCCCACTGAATAAATGCGCTTGTATTGAAGGTTGGATTTTTCTCTTTTTTTCCATTAAGGTCCCATATTATTTGAATTAAAAAAAAATAATTAGAAGCTAAAAAACACATCTTAATCAGGTGTGCCAATAATTATGCAGGGCATTGTAGCTTGGACGTCTGTCACCGTCAGCAGTGTTGTTAATCTTAATTCAAAAAAGTGATTAATTATAGTTACAAATTACTTCTCCCAAAAAGTAATTGCGTTAGTAACTTAGTTACCTGAATGTAAGAGTAATTAGTTACTTGGCAAAGTAACTTGTGATAATTTTCATGTTTTGTTTTGTTGTTTTCCTTAAAGTGAAAAAAAAAACTTAGTTCACACTCTTTGAAGTGTGAAAGGTTTTTGGGACAATTGGCCCTAGCCCAATTCTTTACTCTAATTTACCCTTTACCCTGAATCAACCGTTAAAAATTGTTAAAATTGCTCCCGTTATTGCATTAGTTCCCTTCTGTCTACTTTTGACATGTGGAAGTTTTAAAACCGTTTCATCATTTAAAGATAGATACAAGTCAAGATTTTGCCGATTTAGGAGTATTTTAGAAAAAAAGTTACTTAGGTTCGCTAGGAAGATTCTCTACAACAGGGCCTTTATATGAAGTCTACTGCTTTAAGATGGCGGCCGTTTACTAACGCATCTAGTTCCTATACTGTACATGTTGCTAACGCTCCCGTGTCTGTCATTTCGCATCTAGTTCTATATATATATATGTGATATCTACCATATCATGTGGGCGTAGTTTGTAGGCTATCGGCTACAGTCAGGTATTATTGGAGCCACCTAGCATCGTGTTTGTTCGGCGTCACAACTTTTTGCCTCCTCCCCACTCCTGCTCTGCTCTGTCGTCTCGGTGAGTCTGTCTCCCTCAGACTTTTATCGCGTCATTCAACCAATATAGCAACGCATAGTAACGCATGACTTTCCGTCCTCAGTTACAGCGTTGCCAAGATGAGAAAAGTAATTAATTAGATTACTCACTACTGAAAAAAATAACGCCGTTAGTAACGTCGTTATATTCTAACGCTGTTATTAACAACACTGACCATCAATGGAAGCTACTGTTTTAAATTAAAAGTTTTCTTGAGGAACTCGATAAGGCATTGGCATTGTATTAAAAATGATCTCTTTTTCAGTTTACAGTGTAACTTCAGAGTACGAAAATGACTTTAATTTGCTTCTTCTCTTTTCAGATCACGTCTTAGAAAAGGCCATGCACAAGTGCGTACTGAAGCCTCTTAAACCGATGGTTAGCGCCGCACTGCGGGAGTTCCAGGTGCGCAGCGGGGAATGGGAGGAATTGAAGGAGAACATCTCTTTGGCGAAAGCTCGGCAGCCGCAGGAAATGGGTGTAGAAGACATGGTGCCACCAGATTCAATAGCTATCGAGAAGATCAAATGCAAGTTCCACACCATGTGCAAGCTGTACTCTCCGGAAAAGAAAGTCACAATGCTGCTAAGGGTTTGCAAACTCATCTATACCATCATGGAGGACAATTCAGGTATTGGAACTTCTCTACACATAGTGTAGCTAAACCTAAATTTGACATTACAATAAACAGTTGAAAGTACAGTAAATCTCAATGTTTGTTTACTAGGGCGCATGTACGGTGCGGATGACTTCCTACCGATGTTTACCTATGTGCTTGCCCAGTGTGACATGCCAGAACTGAACAATGAGATACTTTACATGATGGAGCTTCTGGACCCCTCGCTGCTTCATGGAGAAGGTCATCTGCTACATTAGTTTTTGTTGATTTTTAAGGCGTCCATTATTTTGTCCAACCCCTGTATGTGTATATGCTTTCATGCATTACAGTGGTTGGCAGAGGGAGCCAATTGGCTAGAATCCCAAAATGTCACAAGACCGCACAAATTGAGCGCTATCTGCAAGCCTAAATGAGCATTGCTGGAACAGATCTGTTTACAGTATGTTTTCTGTCCTGTTGTTCAGGTGGCTATTATCTAACCAGTGCATACGGAGCCATGTCGCTGATCCAAAACTTCCAGGAGGAGCAGGCGGCCAGGGTGCTGAGCTCCGAGACTAAAAACACGCTCCACCAGTGGCACCGGCGACGCATGACTTTGCACGCCGAGCCGTCCTTTGATGATTTCCAAGTTAGTCAATCTATCTCCCAGTCATATAGGACAATAATTTATCTTAAAAACACCCATTGGCAGCAGTAGACTTTCAATTCATTTTGACTGGGAGATCTATTGCCGTCAATGGCAGCTAATGAGTTAAGTTACATTTGTTTTTTTAAATTTAACAAATATATTTGTACTTTTGCTATATATCACAACATAATACACCGCTGTCACAAGATAATAAGTGGGCCTCAAGTGGACCAGTGTCAGACAATTAGCGGCCCACAGGCCACAAGTGGCCAATGATGTTGATTCAAAATACAATACAGGTAGTCGCCAGGTTACGAACGTGTTCCGTTCCTACGCTGGCGACGGAATCCGAATTTCCGTGTGAGTCGGAATTAACGCTTTAAGTACCCTTAAATCTCAAAATAACCATGCAAAAAGTCCAAACGTATTGTATTTTGTTTAACGATGGAGGATACACTGCCCTCTGGCGGCAGCGTTGGGTCTGGCTGGACTGTCGCCTTGTATGACTGACGAGCAGACTTATCTGTATTGGATAAAGGACAGCTGCGCTCTGTTTTAGACCACAATAGGCTGTAAGTTATTTCAGCTAATATACAGTACTTTTGTGTATGCATTTGTAATTAAGCTTAGAGGTACAGTTTGTGGAGTTACGTGTGAGCAATGTGCTATGACAATTGCAAATACGTTAGCATTCGTAGCATTTAGGCTAGCGGACTTTTGTTAGGCAAATTTGGCTAATTTAACCTACTAAATTTACTTATTGATTCGACTAGATGGACGTTTGAGCACCAATTTGTCATGTTGAGTGCATTCTCAGTTTCTTTTTTCTCATTACGCACCTGATTGAGCCGGATGGGCGGCGCCATACGACACACTTGTGGCGCATTAGGAATGCTCAATATTTAAGGACGCCTATCACCATCTGCAAGTGTCAGAGTCTACTTGCCTTGCTTACCGTTGTGTGTGCCTCATCATCTTCGTGCTTTTCGACGTTTCTACGGTTGTATCCTAATTTGAACATTTTCTACTTTTGTGCTATATTGGACTTTGTAATCAGATTTTGTACTTTGTTATATTTGCGTTTTCTGGCGTGCTCCATTTGTTGTACTTTTTTTTACTCGCATTTGTGGCGTGCTCAATTTGTTGTACTTATTAAATACAAACGTTCACATTTCCTGGTATGTGACCGGGATCCTTATCAACGGCTGCCCGTTCATAACACAACTTGTTTTGTGTCTAGTAGAGGTGCAACAATTAATCAATGAACTAATCGATTAGCAAATTAATCGACACTCGAGTTTAAAAACTGATCCGAGTAATTTTATTCACCTCGAGTAATCGTTTATTTTGACAGTTCTAAGCATCACGTTTTGCTCGGACTACTTTCAATGCGGGACAACGTGCTGTCACGTGCGGAGAGAAAGAAGGAAAAGAAAAACTTACTGCAGCCGACAGCCGCCACAAATGACGCCGACGTTGCTAAATACTAGCCCGCACGATGCTACATTGGTAACAGGTACTGTCTGATGCGTCTCATAGAGATCACATGTATGTTGAACTAGATGCGAAATGACAGACTCGGCCGCGTCTGGGCAGCGTTAGTAAACAGCTGCCATCTTAAAGCAGTAGAGCGCTAAGCGCTAATAAAGAGCGCTAAATGCTAATAAATAAGATTACGTTACTGTCGCTACTAGCTCACGTAACGTTAGCCCTGCGGAGGGCTAGGTTTCAATTAATTATGACCACTGTCGACGCGTGGCTAACGTGTCTTACATACAGGCTTTAACATAACATAGCATTGTGGAGTGATGAGGGTGTAAAATAAAAACTTAATCATGCTAACTATCAATTTTAGCTCAGTAGTCATTGCTGGATAAAACACCAAGTAGCACTGGTCCCTAATGTGCTCCAATACAGCCTGTATCATACATTTATTTTGAACACTGCAAAAACTCCAAATCCTATCAGGACTTACAGTTTAGACTAACTTAAAACTTAACTAGAACTTAAAAATGGCTTGACACAAAGAGAAATTCAATTGAAACACGTGGGAAAAAATCCTAACTTTTAAGTGATGTGTGTTATCAAACGTAACGGCATTTTTAGGTAATGTATATATATATATACATGTATATTTTTTTAATAAGATCTAAAAGTTTTTTGAGTGAAAGCAGTGAATTAGTCTTTTTTTTTTTTTTAATTCTAGTATAGCTGGGCGGTAAACAGAAAATTTACCGTCACCGAAATTCTTCACGATGACCGACGTAATTTTGACCATGTCGGTAAATTCGGTAAATTAATAAAACAAGAAAATAGTCTTTTCATCCCGCTTTGACTCTGTGTTGTTCGCCTATGTTCATTCCCCTTTAAGAAAGCAGTGAATGTACTCACGTAGGGAGTCACGTGATCATCAGGAAGCCAATCAAACAGAAGCCCGGCAAGCTAACGCTAGCAGCTAATGCTACAAGCAAAACGTGATGGAGTGTGGCTTAAGGGAGGTTCGCCAAACTTTCACCCGACATTTAATAGACTCTTGGTGGCATCCAGACGGGCTTTCACCCGCTGTACTCCCTTGTTCTCACGATTTCCAGAGATGGTGCCATTAACAATAAATTGTCTTTTTGAAGTGTACTGTTCAAGCTGCAAGTCATTTGTGTTACAATGACATGTTTGCACAGGCATATGGATTTTGACAATGTAGATTGTTCAAGCCATACACGCTGTTATAAATGCTCATACTTGAATTCTTATTGTTTACAATACATTTTTATAAACCTAATGTCTAGACTGCATGTACAATTGTTAAATATATCAAACTGAATGCTGGTAACTAAATCAACAAGAAACTGTTAATCTGTATTTCATGCATTGATTCAGATTTTCAAATTATACAACAGTCTGCTTGGGCGACTTTATCGTCATTTATCGTTATCGAGGTAAATCTGCTCCATTTATCGTGATACGTATTTAAGGCCATATCGCCCACCCCTAAATTCTAGTTACATCTGAGATGCAATTGTTGGCTGTTTTCAAAAATATACATCAAAAATAAAGACATTGATTGACTGAAAATGGTTCAAGATTAGATGAAATGTCTTGTTTTCTCATGTATATTTATAATTGCTCTGCACCTAAAAATATATTTGTTTTATCCGATTACTCGATTAATCGATAGAATTTTCAGTCGATTACTCGATTACTAAAATATTCGATAGCTGCAGCCCTAATATATATATATATATATATAAGCTCTCAGTTGTAAATATCAGATTTCTACATTACATTTTTGTTAAGTCAAAGTAGGACATGAACCAAAATCTGCTTTTACTTTGGAAAACAGCAATTCACATTTTTGCCAATTTTCAGACATCATACTGTCTAAACTAGTTTCTTAATAAGGCTGCAACAACTAATCAATTAATAAATTAGTTGCCAATGAATTTGATAATACAAAACAAAATGGAGGACTATTTTGGTCCACTGCATATGAAAGAAATAGTCCTCCATTTTGTCTTCATTGCTACTTACAACATGCCGAAAACCAGGTCAAGGTAAATTGTGAAGGTAATTGAAAGAAGTGACATTTATCCGATTAATCGTTTAATTAATTGTCCGATTAACCGATTATGAATTTAACTGTTAGTTGCAGCCCTAGTGTCAAGTGTTTTATTGTTAAAATGTGTGTAGTTTTGAAAACAAGTGTACTGTACATGTGTGTGTTACAGCTTTACAAATTGTCAAAAGTGAAGTACAAAGCTTCAAAAAACACAATTGCGTTGTTTGCTGTCTGTCAAGCTGAACAACTTCACGTTTAGTGAGTACAGACCACGTTATATTATTAAAGTAAAGTAAAAAATAAGACACATTGAGCTACAATAAGGTACTGTTTACACGAGTTTAAAAAAAAAAAAAAAATCGACTGGAGACAAAATGGCGGACGAGACTCCGGCGTCGTAAAGTCGAAATCACGTAAGTCGCGTACGTCGTAACCTGGGGACTACCTGTATGTTTGCTTTCCAAAAATGACAAATCACCAAATTTCTGAATATTCATTTATTGCCTTTTTATTTGACCTCCATGTAGAATTACCTGAGGGTTGCACTGAAGGAACCGGACAGCGGTTGCACCGCTAAGATCCTCCCTGTGCGCCCCTACGCTACCGCAGAGGAGGTGTGTCAGCTGTGCGCGCTGAAGTTCAAGATATCGGACCCCGACAACTACGGTTTGTTCTTGCTGACGGACGGTAACACCCAACAGCTCGCTCCCGACACCCATCCTCAAAAGATAAAGGCAGAGCTCCACAGCCGCCCGCAAGCGCCAACCTTCCATTTTGTTTACCGACGCCTGCCCAATTGCGGCAGCTCGCCGTCGACTTCCCTGGATCCCGATAACCACACTGTGACGTCTGAATATCAGGACAACCTAAACAACCTCGGTGCGGAGTCACCCGACCCTTCCCCTGGTTCGGACCTCAGACTGTCACGTTAAAGGTTACTCTTCACCAACTCAACAGCCTTGGAGTCCGTCTCGCATTACACTGTGCTGCATGTATCGGTCTCCACTTCCCCTTTTAGATGCCACGCTTAACATCCTCTGGAGAAATTGTCAGGCAGACAAGACAGAGGAAAAGAGCAGTGACAGAAGTGAAAGTTTATTCTTTGCTTCTTCAATATTGATTCTTGTGTAAACCAACCATAGCAGACAACACTTTTGTTTGTGCTAATGGAGCGTAATGAAGTAGTGTTTTGTGATTTAATTCTACTCTTTAATTTAAAACGAGATCACAATATATGTGTTAGCATTGAGATCGATCTAACCCGCAGTGCTGGTGTGAGGGCCAACTGTAGTAGTGGCTGATTTTATTGTACATAGAGAGGAACAGGATTTGTGTCTATGTAATGATATCACTTGCTGTCAATATACAGCACCTTATCAGTCAGATTAGTCTGATTTATATGCCTTATACAGTTGCTGGTTAACTGTTTGACTCCTGTCTGATTTCTTTGATTTAGAGACATCTAGTGGTTGCTTGAGTGCACTACAAGTCCATAATACAGTGGTACCTCTACATACGAATTTAATTCGTTCCAGGACCTTGTTTGTAAGTCGAAATGATCGTATGTCGAGCAGGATTTTCCCATAGGAATACATTATAATTCCATTAATTCGTTCCAAAGCCTAAAAACATACACTAAATTCTTAATAAATACTGCTGGCACTGTTACAAATGGCAATTAAACATAGAAAAACAAATAAGTTATAAATAAATAATTCAGAATAATATAATAATAAGAAGAATAATTAATAATTATTCCTGTAAATAATGTAACGAATCGGATTCTAATATGGCGGACACTTTTTACTGTCCCTGAACGCACCGCGAAGGTGACGTCTCAGTGAGATAGGTCGGTGCGGTAGAGATAATACTTTCGTTTTCTTGAGAGCGGTCAACTGCTTAAGACAATGGGCGTTTTGTGTTGGATAAGTTCTTAAATAAATGATAAAAACGTGACGAAGCTGGCGATTTCCTTGGCAATGTTACCACAATAATAATTGTCACCTTAACTTAGAAATAGTGGCGAACGGTGGTCGGAAGAGGACCATGGAGCTGTATTGTTGAGCCAGTTCAGGGACGCGCACCCCAAGCTCATATTTTTCTATAACTTGCATCTTCATTTCAAAGGTAAGCATCACTTTTTTCCTTGTTTCTCCAACTGTATCAACTTTTTTTGAAAACTGTGTTGATTTCTCACACAAGAAAATCCACCGTGCGTTCGTTTGCAGTGCTGTCATGTCGTCGTATTTCGAGCAACTCGTCGGATGTAGAAACAAATGGCGGCTCAAATTTTACGTCGGATGTCGAAAAGATCGTGTGTCGAAGTGATCGTATGTAGAGGTACCACTGTATTTGCATAGCTAAGTATTGGAATAATACAAACTTGACATCTTCTTCCTCATTACTAGAAACATGGTGATTAACAATTTATAGGGCAAGTAACTATATTTGATAATTAACAAAACAACAACTTAATCCCATAAAGACCTGGCGTCCACATAAATATAGGCCACAATATTGACATTTGGTGTACATCATCATCGTATTTTCTTATAGACCCTACCCACCGACGTCACAAAATCACGTGCTCGCTGTATGGTTCCGCCCCCTTGTCCGTCATTTTGTGTCTGTATTATCAATGGTCTCAATTGATCGAGCAATTTATAATGCATTTCATGGAAGACCCGGTGCTTTCGGATGCCGTAAACTCACTTGATGCGTTGCATAAAAGGCGTTATGTGGAAAAGCTTCAGTTTATCCATTCGCCAGATCCATATTTGATGCCTAAATCGATGTTTTTCGACCCGCTGTCTCCGCCGTATTTGCCTGACATCTGCTAGCTACCCTGATATGTACAACTATCTTGTCCACACAAAATCAGCCTATTCTTTTGTTTGAAAAACTTTAAGAGCTTGGAGGCTTATAAATACTTCGTTGCTGGTTGGGTGAAACAGGTCCTCGTCCACGAAAATTCGGCAGGACTCTATCTTGTGCTTGGAAAGGTGAGTTACGAAATTTTCAATTCAAAATCTTTTGTTCTTGCTAACATCCACTGTCAAGTCTAATGTATTTCATGTCGTTTGTCAATGGAGTTAGGGCTTTTAATGTTTATATGGTTTAGCGATAGCGTGTATGTTGTCGGCGATTAGCCTAGCAATGATCTTAATTGTGGTTGTCAGCCCAAAACCCTCTAAATATATATTAAATGCATCTTACCAGATATAAAATGACTACTACATAATCTGTGGTAATCGTTTGGAGCCCAGTTTTCTCGTCGAATTGCAGCAGCCCATCTCGCTCTCTTCTCTCCGGGTCTCTCGGAATCCGGTAGAACTTCAAGTCTCTCCGTCTTCTCCGTCTATCTTCTCTGTTATTGCAACCGACCGCCACACACCACACACGCCTTCACCATTTTGATTATTAATGTTAACGAGCAGAAAAACACGTCGTAAATAGGAGGAATGTACGTAGCCGTAACAGGTAAACATGATGTGTTGACGGACAATTGGGCGGCACCAGTCAGGAGGAAGGAGTTGTGACGTCACGTGGGTAGGGTCTATACAGTGGTCCCTCGCTACTTTGCGCCCTCAGTCTATCGCGTTTTTTTTTTACCCAATTAAAAATGAATAAATACAGATGAACTGTCCAGATACAATCATGTAGTCTTACTCTCCCTCCTGCTGCTTTTCTTGGGGGCCGTTTACATGGTGACTCTCCGAGAATACGAAACATTTAAAATTTGCATTTATATGGGCCTATCTCCATTCGAACAATGTCGCAATTCCGCATGAAAACGATGTAGTATTCATGCCAAGCTCTAGGGGGCAGTGCAGATTTACAAGGCGATAGCGAATGATGCACTCAGAGGCGTCGCATCCCATTAGGCAAACCAGGCAATTGCCTAAGGCCCCCTAGCCAGCAGGGGCCCCCAGAGGGCCAACAGATTTAGCTTCACTGCACTATCGCAGCGACAAGTGTTTCAATACCGTGGACTCATTTGGCAGATAAACTAACGATTCTGTTATCAATCCCAATCAGCACTAACCATGTCACGTAGATTATACAAGTTTAAGAAAGTCCAATCAGCCATTAATACCACATGATTGTTTAAAGAGTGACTCACCAAGTACTCTCTGGAAAGTCCTTGCCGAGTTGTTTCACGTTGATTTTCACAGGCCACCTCATTATTCATGTGACTAAAAGAAATGGTGATTTTTCCCAAAAAGTCTATTAATGGGTCTATCGTATTCCTCGTTGAATACTCTATAAGAAAAATGACATATATGCATCTAAAATAATCCTAAACGATTTTATAAGCAATTTTAATACTCCTTTTAGCAAGATTCCTTGGGTATGCGTACGTTCCCATAGCAACCAGTCCTGTTATTGCGTTGCGTATTCTGGGAGCGAGAATAGGCGTACGATGCGCAGAGGACGGCCACCTGTTAAAATGTGTACATCCATGAACGAATCTAAGTACCTCCATATGAGTCAGTGTAAAGTTGCTTAGTTTTTGCCACTTTTATGGCCAAGTTGACCGCACGAGCACGCAGCGCACTCGCACCCCCCCACCTTTGTGTCCCTTATACTGCGCGAGTATGTATGTGTTTCCCGTTACTCAGAGGGGCCCCATATTGCTTGTTGCCTGGGGCCCCCGGGGACCCTTGCTACGCCTCTGGATGCACTTTGACCCCATCAAGCTCCTCAACACGGAAAAAATATGCCCGCCCACTCGAAGCAATGGCATTTTTCTTTTGTTCAAAAAGGCACAAAAATGGAAACATTTAACATATTTGATTTAAAAATATTATTAAAATAGTAAATTAAAGCCAACATTCCGCCATATTTGCTGTTTTTAATGTTTAGTAGCACCGCTGCGCACGCCCAATGCAACGTGTAGAAGTGCTGACGTTATCGGCGCGTTTTCGCGCCGCGGAAGCCTTTGATTTGCATTTAGAGCAAGCCCCCCTCAACCCCCGTAATCGAATTCTTCTACTTTGGAGGCAGGATTCAGACTTTTTCCTCTTCGCCGACACCATATGCATGCGAGGCCATTCCGCTACTCAGTCATTGCGTCTTTGTGTCGCAGAGTCGCCATGTAAACTGGTCTGGAAGTGCACTAGAGTTGCTTATGAAAGTTAACGATGATTGACAGGCGTTAAAGTTTGATGATGCCAACTTTGCTTGGAAGCCGAAACCTCAGCGCACCGCATGTGTCAATCATCGTTTAACTTGTTAAACAGTTGCTCTGGCAACTCTGTGTGTAAGTGAGAGGATGGAGCGGACTTGAGTGGACTCACTCAATGAAGCATTTAATAAAGACAAGCATTTTTTTTCTTGTTTAAAAATATTTCGGTGGGACAAAAACATGTTTAAAACATATAATTATTACATTTGAAGTGCTTAAAAACCATTTATTAAAATATATGTACACATATAAACTTTTTAAACTTTTTTTAAAGTATACTTTGGGGGAAAAAAAGTGAAAAAACATGTCTTATATGTTGTATCTCTTTTCAATGCTAAATCTGAATAAATACCTTGTTGGCCCAATATAAGACGGTGTTTTTTGCATTGAAATAAGACTGAAAAAGAGCGGGTTGTCTTATATTCGCGGTTCACGACGCTAGACGGCACCAGATATCATTGAAGCGATATTCTATCATGACAGATCTCAGCTACTCTCCGTCTTATATTCGCGGTTCACGACGCTAGACGGCACCAGATATCATTGAAGCGATATTCTATCATGACAGATCTCAGCTACTCTCCCCATTCACGACGCTAAATGGCGCCAGATATCATTGAAGCGATGTTCAGTCATGACAGATCTCAGCTACTCTCAAGTAAGTTTAACCAGTTTGCATTGTAGATTTGTTTCAAGACTACAGTTACAGTTATACTTCACTGTGATGGTCAATGCAATTATTGCAATTTTGTTGTTTTATCACAATAGATTGGTTTATTTACATTTCAAAAACCAGAAGCCATTCATTTACGAATGTGATTGCACTTTAGTTTACATATTTAAATGTTCAGATATTAAGATTTGAATGAGGAAAAATAACATGCCTTTTCTCTCAAATATATTGTTATTATCATTTGTTTCGGATGTACTGTAATTATTGTCTGTATAAAAATTGGTGTTCAAAAAGTATTTTTTCGAACTTGAGTCTTGAAAAGAGGGGGTCGTCTTATAATCAGGGCCGTCTTATATTCGGGCCAATACGGTATATCGAACACACACAAAATTTGGGGTGGGGGGCGCTATTTCACGTTTTTTTCCCCCACTTATCGTGGCAGGTTCGCGTCCCCATTAAACACGAAAAACGAGGGATCACTGTATATTGTAAATGAAGAAATACAATTATAGATTAATAAAATGTTAATAAAAACAAAATTAATTCAAATTTTCATGAGAAAATAGAACTACACTTGTTATGGACCCCAATAACACTAACACAGTTTCTTTTTTTGTTTTTAAATTTCATTGTATTTAACCCATTGCCTGCCATTGACAGCAATATACTGTTTTGAATGAACAAATGTTCATTCACCCTCTGGATTAGACGTCTAGTGCCGTCAGTGGCAGCCAATGAGTTCAAATGAGTGCCCTGTATTTTAACATAAAACATATTGTAACAGCATTGTAGTGTTGATAGTACAGGCAATTTAGCCAATAGAATTTGTATACTGCATTTTAACACATTACTCTTGTTGATTTTAGAGTAACATGTTGGAGGCATTATTGCAGTTTATGAAAGGTCTCTGCTACTGAACTTATTATTTGTAAAAAGAAAAAGTTTTTAAAATGTTTTTTAAAGGCCAGTTTTATAAATGAGCATGTATGCTTTGAGCTGGTGAAAGGCCACATAAAGAAAAAGAGGCAATGTTACAACATACATGTCTGCAATCAGTATTAAACTTGGTACTGTTTGTCTAAACTACTTGAAATGTAATGTGTTTTATGTGTTTTTTTAATACTGGAATTTGCATTAATTTACGCACGCACAAAAAATACTAACGATTGTAACAACTTGAGAGTGCTAATTACAAATGAGTTGTACAGAATCTAAGAGGCTGAAAGAAATCTGACACTTTGGGCTCTATTTTCCTTCTGGTCATCAAAGTGTCTCCTCCTCATACCCTTTAAATATAGTGCATTCACATGTCGCATAGATGTGCCCGTGAGGTTGGTACCTATGCAAAAGGAGAGCACATTTAGCACACCAAGAATATCTCTGGGAGCCAAGTGTTCAATTGTTAAGTTTTTGATGATCCAATTTGACCAATATTCATCAATGTGTATTTATCTGTGCAGGGATTTTCAAAACTTTTTTTTTTTTTTTAATCTTAATGGTGTCTATGTTGTTTCTACCCAAGAAAATGTTTGTGGCCATTCAATGCTATGATAAAGACTATTTTGCACGAATGGAAATGACAAATTAAAGCTTGTAATGGAGATAACACTTTGTGTGTGAGTGTGTGTGTGCGTGCACATATACAGTATGTAATTGCTGGAAGACTAGATGAAACATTTTTTTTTCTAAGAAGTCCCCATGCAATTTCAGGGGTGCTGGAAGTCACTCACATCGGGGTGCTGAGTTGTTTTTTTTTTTTTTTAGTTTTTCCCATCCAAAAACAGCCGTTTCCGCCCCAAAATTTTCATGCTCGCGTGAAATCTTGATACAAGGCGTTCACAATGGGAGTACACACGAATACTGGATAGTTTACGCACTACTGCTAGGCTACTAAAAAGACAGCATTCCATTTCACCAACTGTGTGTGTTGGAGTTTTTGTATTGGAATGAAAAGCGCCCGTTTGTTATAATGTAAATCCCCGCAGATAGATGGGCTAAACCAGGGGTCCCCAAAGTTTTTCCTGCGAGGGCCACATAACTTTTCCCTTCTATGATGAGGGGCCGGGTCAGTTTGTAACAGAAAAAGTGTGACGATTGCAGGAGTGCCTAAATGTAAAAATTGATTGTTTTTCTTTCTGGATTCTTCACGGAACAAAAGTAAATAAAATAATATAATATAGTAATAATAACACTATTAATTAAATAGATAATAACCAAATAACCTTCTCTGGGTTCTTCACAGAGAAAAGCCAGGAAATAAATAACACTATTGGGAAAAAAAAAAAATGTTCAGGGGGCCGGACCAAATGTGGAGGCGGCCCGTATTCAGCCCGCGGGCCGTAGATTGGGGACCCCCTGGGGTAAACTAAAAGGGTCAATAAGACTCAGTTTAAAAACCCCTTTCCGACGCTAAAATTACACACAAATATCCAACAGCGCTCTGCACGGTGGCATCTCAAGAGCAACGACAATAATATGGCTACAAAGCATCTTTATTTTTGACCTCAAGTTATAGAAAATTTTGGTTGTAGTAAAGAAAAATTGCTAATTTGTTTTTTTGCCATGGTAACACCTCTTCTGTCAACAGTTTACTTTTCGGTTCTAATAACACCTTATTCAACGTGACCTGATCATAAAAAAGGTGTCAGGTGGTGGTATTAAGAAAAAAACTTTTTCAAAATATATTAGGGCTGCCAAAATTATCGCGTTAACGGGCGTTAATTAATTTTTTAAATCACGTTAAAATATTTGACGCAATTAACGCACTAGGCCCGCTCAGACAGATTTAAATGTCAGTACAGTGAAAGGCGAACTTGTTAATTGTGTTTTATGGAGTTTTTCCGCCCTCTGCTGGCGCTTGAGTGTGACTTGCATATGTTATGTGGTGTAATGTCACCCTCTGCTGGCGATTTAGTGCAGCTGATTATTTGGGTTTCGGCACGCTTTTCTGACGTAATTATATGTCGACGCGAACTCACATTAATAGACAGTGTTATTCAGACCAGCTAACGTCCGCATCCAGTATTCAGTGGCAGTTCTCATAGCCCCATCACACTGTTTGTATCTAATACATGCATCGCTTGTGAGTTATATTCCTCCTTTGTTTATATTCATGAGCATTAGATAGTTATTGATGATGTGTATTCGAATTTGTTCACATATATGGTGAAATGCAGTTACATTGTTAGATGCTTGTGAGCTAATTGGCTAGTGCTACTGCTCAAATGGACACGTGTGTGTACATTTTATGTTATTTTGTGATTTATGCAAGTTATTGACACATTGCCTTGTTATTTTCAGTTTTACAAAAATACAAGAAACGTGCTCCTGTCAAAAAGAGAAGCCCATGCAACTTTGCCACACCGTCTGATTTCTTTTTGGAACTTATGTTCTCTATCTGTCAATTTGTGTACTCACACACATTGAGGACAGAATAGGGCTACTAGTTTATTTTTTGATTGAAAATTTTAAAAATTTTATTAAAACGAAAACATTAAGAGGCGTTTTAATATAACATTTCTATAACTTGTACTAATATTCATCTTTTAAGAACTACAAGTCTTTCTATCCATGGATCACTTTAACAGAATGTTAATAATGTTAATGCCATCTTGTTGATTTATTTTTATAATAAACAAATACAGTCCTTATATACCGTATATTGAATGTATATATCCATCTTGTCTTATCTTTCCATTCCAACAATAATTTACAGAAAAATATGGCATATTTTATAGATGGTTTGAATTACGATTAATTAATTTTTAAGCTGTAATTATCTCGATTAAAAATTTTAATCGTTTGACAGCCCTAAAATATATATTTCATCCCCAAAGTTAGTTGGTAAACCCCAACACCAGGTGGTGCTTCAGAACCTTCAGCACCCCACTTCCCGCGACACTGTCAAGGAATACAGAAATGTTATCTGGCACATGTGGGTTGGGGGGTGGGTGGTTGAGCACCTGCCTCTTTGCCCCTACATGCCTAAAGAGCCCCTTTTGACTGGACTTTTAAAAAATTTTATTTTGGTGCGTATGTGTGTGCTGGGCGATTGTGCAGGCACGTCACTGAGTACTTTACTTGAACACCGAAAACACCTTAAAAAAAAACATGGACCAGTAAGTGTGCCAGTAAGCCACCGCGTAACCCTCCGCTCTGAAGGAATCTGACCTTATAGCCGGAATGAAGCCAGCCAAACCGCCAGACCTGCCCTGGCGCAGCTCCAACCCAACCCGGGCCGGCGAGAGCTCGATAACCCGGCCAAAAGGCCAAACCCCGCGCGTTCACCTTAGTCTTAAACCCTTGTACTGACTCCATTTTGAAAGCTAGAAAAAGGCTTTGAAACACAAGTTGACAATTTATTCTGAGTCGACGGCAATCATACAGCACAGAGGGACCCAGGTGAGGATTCAAGGTCACCATATCACATGTCAAAAAAAGGTTCCCGAGAAATAAATGACAATGCTTAGTCAAACATTCAGTCTTTTGAAGGCTCTTGCGGGGCGGGCTTTGAGCAGGAAGAAGGGTATGTTTCAGATTATTGTCTGTTTGTGGATTGGACAGGAGGATTCGAGAGTTACTGTTTTCAGGGCAACGACAGTTCAATTCAATTCAATTTTATTTGTATAGCCCTCAATCACAACAGAAGTCTCAAAGGGCTTTACAGAGGCAATATGATACACAATTAGAAATGAAGCAACAAAGATGAATAGATACAGTTCAAGTCCTGGGTATCCCCTATCCTTAAGACCCTCCATGCCGGCAAGGAAAAACTCCAAAAACTCCAGAGTCAATTGGGAGAAAAATGAGAAACCTTGGGGAGTACCACAGTCAGGAGAGATCCACTCCCAGGACGGATAGACAGGAACCCCATAACTGCTAATGGGAATTAGCAAGCGAAGTTATAGTCCGTAAAAATACAGTGGCGTAAAGGAGCAAGAAGAGGTCCCTCTAGTCAGATGAGACGGGGGTAGCAGCAAGGACGTCTATCCAGCCAGGGGTCCGGACAGTCAGGAGGCTGCAGCTGAAAAATAGCCCCTCCCCAGAGGGGAGGGGGGAAAGGGGACACCGGGTGACTAGTGATGAAGAGACTAGACAACTAGATATTAACATTGGAAAATAGAAATAAAGTAAGACAAGTGGTAGGTAGAGTAAGAAAAGGAGATAGAACTCAGCGGCTGTACTGCCCCCAGCATTATAGCTTCTAGTGCAGCTTAGACTAAACTGTGAGTCTACTCCGACTTCAACTAGCCTAACCATAAGCTTTGTCGAATAGTAACGTTTTTAATCTAATCTTAAATGTGCAGACTGTCTCGGCTTCTTTAATACTAGCTGGAAGCTGATTCCATAAAACAGGGGCTTGGTGGCTAAAGGCTCTAGCTCCGACAGTACTTTTATAAACCCTGGAAACTACCAGTAGACCTGCATTCTGAGATCGGAGTGTTCTGTTGGGGCGGTATGTAACTAGAGCATCGGTGAGATAAGATGGCCCCAACCCATTAATAGTCTTAAATGTAAGAAGGAGTATTTTAAATTTAATTCTAAACTCGACTGGAAGCCAGTGAAGTGCCTGGAGCACAGGGGTGATGTGCTCTCTTCTATTGGTTCCTGTTAAAAGTCTTGCTGCTGCGTTTTGGGCTAGCTGAAGACCTTTCCACCTGAAGTTGTGGATTTTGCCTCAACTCCAAAGGGGCTCTTGGAGTCTTATCAGTCCTGTTATCAGTTGGATATCAGGCATTTTCTGGTGTTCCTTGTTTTGGGACAGGGCGTCCCGCGATTTGTTCTGGACTGTCCGGGAGAACTGTTTGCGAGAGTTGGTGATGCAGACGTGGGCTTGTCAGCGTCAATCTTGCTCAGATGCACGGTGAGAAGGCATCATGTATTTCTTATGCCCTATATTCTGCTTGTTTTTCTTAAACTATGTTATAAGTGCTATTTATTTTATATAGGGTGTGTTAGAGTAATACAAAAAGTTGATCAGTAAATACGAGGAAAGATACTCTTCCCTGATTGATTATATTATATATAAGTGTGTAAGAATAATGCAAACAGTTAGACGTTGACTACGAGAAAAGGTACTATCTCCTTTAGCACGCTCTTCCACTTTGACCTGGGTGTGTGGTGAGGAGTCCGAGGACATCTGGTGGTTGGAAACAAATGGTGTTACCCTACTAAACCGTGTTTGAGCAAATAGTGAAAATTCTTACACCAGGTTTATATTTTGGATTTGTTTTTTACAATAATTAATAATACATAATTTTCTCTTATATAGTTTTCTACTTAAATGTCTAATTACCCCCCGCCCACTACCCCCCATGGTTATTTCGATCTGTGTGTCTCTACTCTCTTTAGGCAAGCATTTTTGTCCGTTCACTTCACAGCGTTATCAAGAAAGGTACAGATCTTTCAGTTTTCGTTTTAATCTAAATGTAATATTTGCAATCTGTCTCTTTCTTTCATTTTCTGTGATTCCAGTGTTTGTATGAATCTAAATGTGATAAGAATCTAAATGTGATAAGTTGGTAATTCCATTTATATATATTTTGTAGTAATATTTATATTTTTATATTGATCCCGCTAGCAACCCTTGTTAAGTGTTCTGTCTTCACTCTCTCGTCACAACGTTATTGAGAAAGAAAGAAATTAAGAAAGCTTTAAAAATAAAAGCCACCGAGGAATCAGATTTTTTAAATTTGAGGTTTATATTTCATTATGTAGACATGCCTAGTAAGGAAAGGAGGTGGAGGAATATGAAAAAAAAATGCTGAATGAGGCTACTAAAGGCAGTAGATCCCTCATCAGCTGGGTGAAGAGCACAAAAGGTAAGAATAACAATTTGCAAAGATATTCAGGTATAAAATACAACAATTATAAACACAATTACAATGTTATTGTTCTGTCATAGACTTCATAACCTATTGACATGACACAGGAAACGGGCCCGATCCGTAGGGGGCCTATTTTCAAAAACTTCAAATTCAAATATTTTCAAAACCAAAGCTGCTAACGACGTAAAACCAAAACAGGCACCTACCTTAGCCATATACAGTGCCCTCCATAATTACTGGCACCCCTGGTTAAGATGTGTTTTTTAGCTTCTAATATTTTTTCTTTTTATTCAAATAATATGGGACCTTAATGGAAAAAAAGAGAAAAATCCAACCTTCAATACAAGTGCATTTATTCAGTGGGGAAAAAATCCCACATAAAGAAATAATTATTTGACATCAAACAATGTGTGTCACAATTATTGGCCAAATCTACACAGAAATGGTTCACCAGACACAAAATCAAGCTCCTCCCATGACCATCTCAGTCCCCAGACCTTGTTTTGTTGGCAAAAGGGGGTTGTACAAAGTATTAACACCAGGGGTGCTAATAATTGTGACACACATTATTTGATGTCAAATAATGAGAAATGAAGCTCGGCCCCCTATGGTAAGGCGTGACGCAAAGAATGAAGTGTAAGGTCAATAGGATATAAAGTCTATGTGTTCTGTAACATTTTATGTCATTACTTTATTAATTATAAGGTGCTAGAATAGTCAAATATGGAAAATAATGAATAGTTTTGAAAAAACTGCTGATGACTCAGTGAACATCTGATGTGGTTTGTTCGCAGATGAAAGAGAAGTTGAAAGAATTTTGATATAGAGGTTGAAGGAAGTAATGAGGCAAAAACTGAGTCATAACCAGAAAGTGTTGATGACAGTGTTGTTTTCTATTCACTATTCCCCCCCCTCCCAATTAAATTCTGCACAGGGACATTATACTGTAAAGCTGGTTAAACCGTAAATTATGTTGTTGTAAGGTGTGTTAAATTCTTCTTCATGTGCCGCTTTTGATTTATCAGCACCTGCTCCTCCATCGGTCTCTGTACAGCCCTGGTTATTATATTAAATATTTTAGCAAGAAACATTTAGTTGATGCGCATGTTTACTTTGGCAGGCTGCACAAAATGATGTGGTGGTTGGGATCAGACCCCGCTTCCCTTGACTTTGATACCTCTGCATTACAGCATTGTAGTTGAAAACTGGGATTTTTTTATTCCTAGTTTCAGCTCATTTGTATTGTTTGATCAAGGAATAATGACGCGACACAGTTTTTGTTCCTTTTAGCAAATACATATTTATTAATGCTCTGGTAGCAAAATGTTCTCTAAAATGACATTTGAAACATCGAAACAAAGTAAAGCTTCCAGTTAAAAAGTTCCTTGTTTGAGAAGAGGTACCACTTGCAAATACATACATGTAGCTCTCCTCGCCTCATTCTTCAATACTACCAACCACTCAAGAGTGTTTAGTGACCGTCCCAAATAAATCCAGTTCCAAGAAGTTAGTTGAATCCCATCCAAAAATACATTTAAATGTACTATAAATAATTTATTATATTGAACATGGAACTTCATGCGAGTAAATAAATAGCTTCAGAGGTCTTTAACACACATCAAAACAAAGGAGTACAAGGGCAATCTACATTCTATGAAAATATATTCAACAAATATACATATTGAGACAAAAATATATATACATTTACACCTATTATATACATATAATACATCTGAAATAGATCATCTATAAGGATACTAAACATTTAAGCATCTCCAAAACCGTCTTTTGCTTCAAAACGCGAGCATTGTTCTGGTGGTTTGGTTAGTTCAAAATGCATGTACTCTACACTGTTTTGGTTTTAAGTAATACACTGCTGGCCAAAAGTATTAACACCCCTGCAAATCTGTCAGATAATGCTCAATTTCTCCCAGAAAATGATTGCAATTACAAATGCTTTGGTAGTAATATCTTCATTTATTTTGCTTTCAATGAAAAAAAAAACACAAAAGAGAATGAAAAACAGAAATAAATCATTATCATTTTACACAAAACTCCAAAAACGGACCAGACAAAAGTACTGGCACTCTTTGAAAAATCATGTGATGCTTCTCTAATTTGTGTAATTAACAGCACCTGTTACTAATCTGTGGCACATAACAGGTGGACGCAATAACAATCACACTTGCAGTTGGTTAAAATGGATTAAAGTTGATTCAACCTCTGTCCCGTGTCCTTGTGTGCATCACATTGAGCATGGAAAAAAAGAAAACATCAAAGAACTGCCTGAGGAAATTGTGAGGAAGCATGGGTAATCTCAAGACTACAAGTCCATCTCCAAAGATCTGAATGTGTCTGTGTATACGGTGCGCAGTGTCATCAATAAGTGTAAAGCCCATGGCACTGTGGCTAACCTTCCTAGATGTGGACGGAAGAGAAAAACTGACAAAAGATTTCAACAAAAGATTGTGTGTATGATGGATAAAGAAACTCGACTAACATCCAAACAAGTTCAAGCTGTCCTGCAGTCCGAGGGTACAACAGTGTCAACCCGTACTATCCGTCGGCGTCTGAATGAAAAGGACTCCATGGTAGGATACCCCGGAAGACCCCACTTCTGACCCAGAGACATAAAAAAGCCAGGCTGGAGTTTGCCAAAAATTACCTGAGAAAGCCAAAAACGTTTTGGGAGAATGTTCTCTGGTCAAATGAGACAAAAGTAGAGCTTTTAGTTTACAGGAAAAAACGAGGCCTTCAAAGAAAAGAACACGATCCCCACAGTCAAAAATAGCGGAGGTTCCCTGATGGTTTTCGGGTTGCTTTGCTGCCTCTGGCACTGGACGTCTTGACCGTGTGCATGGCATTATGAAGTCTGAAGACTACCAACAAATTTTGCAGCATAATGTAGGGCCCAGTGTGAGAAAGCTGGGTCTCCCTCAGAGGTCATGGGTCTTCCAGCAGGACAATGACCCAAAACACACTTCAAAAAGCACTAGAAAATAGTTTGAGAGAAAGCAGTGGAGACTTCTAAAGTGGCCAGCAATAAGTCCAGACCTGAACCCCATAGAAAACCTGTGGAGAGATCTGAAAATGGCAGTTTGGAAAAGGCGCCCTTCAAATCTCAGAGAACTGGAGCAGCTGGCCAAAGAAGAATGGTCTAAAATTCCAGCAAAGCATTGTAAGAAACTCACTGATGGACACCAGAAGCGGTTGTTCGCAGTTATTGTTGTCTAAAGGTTGTGCTACCAAGTATTAGACTGTGAGTGCTAATGCTTTTGTCCGGCCCATTTTTGGAGTTTTGTGTAAAATCATAGTGATTCAAAATTTTTTTCATTCTCTTTTGTGTTTTTTTCATTGCAAGCAAAATTAATGACGCTATTACCACCAAAGCATTTGTAATTGCAATCTTTTTCTGGGAGAAATCGAGCTTTATCTGGCAGAATTGCAAGGGTGCTAATACTTTTGGCCAGCAGTGTATGTCATAAAAAGAGAAACATAAACAAACCTGTCACAATTATTCGATGGTAAAGTGCATGATATAAATATAATAATATAACTGATAATACTTAAAATATAGACACATTTAGAAATTTCCTCAATGAGGAAAAAAATTGACGGAAAATTTGCGGCTAATTGTCGTGAATACTGTTGATCAGAAGCGCTCTGCATTTGTTCGTATGAAATACTGCAAAATCATAAATATTTGTCACAAGACAAAAACAACGAAGCAGTTCTTGTTAATTAGTCGAATGACCATCGTCCTCATTTGACTTCCAAAATAGGCATTATTTTCAAAATACTGATTAGTTTGATTCAACAATGGCGTACCGCACGCATGCTATTTTTAGACCGTGACGTCGCATCGTAAAGCGGAAGTGGGACATCATAGACCCGCCCTCGAATAGAAACAACGTAATTTGTGCTGCTTTTCTCCAGTAATCTTTCACAAACGAACATGCCAATCACACGTTGTTTTTTTGGAACTCGTAGAAACGACTCTAGACATTACGACACATGAAGGATGTTTTCTTCATACGTTTCCGGAAACCAAAAACTTGGGAGGAAAAAATGTGAAGACTGAATCAACTTGCGCAGACTTTAACACCAGCTCGGTGAATCCATTCACATTTCATACGCGGTAAACATTTTGTTGGGTTGGCATGGTCTTTCAGAGGACAAAGAGGTTTTTATATTTTTAACTTATTTTTTTAGCGTAACGTTGTGCCGTACTGCTTCTGTCTGACAATGAATGACCTGAAAAGAATTACAATGGTATCTGACTGCGACTGTTACCGTTTCTGTTATATATATATATATATATATGTATATATATATATATATATATATATATATATATATATATATATATATATATATATATATATATATATATATATATATATATATATATATATATATATATATTCGGGCTGTCAAAATTATCGCATTAACGCGTGGTAATTAATTTTTTAAATTAATCACGTTAAAATATTTGACGCAATTAACGCACATGTCCCGCTCAGAAAGTATTCTGCCTTTTGGTAAGTTTTACAGCAAGGCTTTTTGTGCTGTCCAACAGCGAACTCTTGTGGTCGCTTTGCCACATGGTTTATTGTTTTCTTGCCAGTTCATTATGGCTGCACGACGTCTCGGGCTGATAATGTTGTGCTTATATGATCCTTGGACAAGATTTGTCCGTAAGGATGGTTGTTGTAAAGAATGTACATATTATGTTAGTAAGCGAAATGTTATATTTTTTGTATGAGACGCTTTTTGTTTATGTTTAGTGAACCTGTATAGCGTGCTAAGCTAGCGTTATTGCTAATGCAATGCTTGTGTACTTTTTTTTTTGTAGTTTTACGACGGTCTAAAGAGGACAATGGTTTGAAGCCATTTTATTAATAAATCAGATGAAAAAGGAAGAAGTCTATAATTATTAAGGCGTCGTTCATTAGCTGTCTAGCTTTGGAAAAAGGAGACGCTTCGGAGTGAGGACAGCATAGACAGATTTAAATGACAGTAGAGTGAAATGCCCACTACAGTCCTTATGTACCGTATGTTGAATGTATATATATCCATCTTGTGTCTTATCTTTCCATTCCAACAATTTATTTTACAGAATATATATATGATTTACAGAAAAATATGGCATATTTTATAGATGGTTTGAATTGCGATTAATTAATTTTTAAGCTGTAATTAACTCGATTAAAAATTTTAATAGTTTCACAGCCCTAATATATATATATATATATATATATATATATATATATATATATATATATATATAGATATAGATATATATATATATATATACAGTGGTACCTCTACATACGATCACTTCGACACACGATCTTTTCGACATCCGACGTAAAATTTGAGCCGCCATTTGTTTCTACATCCGACGAGTTGCTCGAAATACGACGACATGACAGCACTGCAAACGAACGCACGGTGGATTTTCTTGTGTGAGAAATCAACACAGTTTTCAAAAAAAGTTGATACAGTTGGAGAAACAAGGAAAAAAGTGATGCTTACCTTTGAAATGAAGATGCAAGTTATAGAAAAATATGAGCTTGGGGTGCGCGTCCCTGAACTGGCTCAACAATACAGCTCCGTGGTCCTCTTCCGACCACCGTTCGCCACTATTTATAAGTTAAGGTGACAATTATCATTGTGGTAACATTGCCAAGGAAATCGCCAGCTTCGTCACGTTTTTATCATTTATTTAAGAACTTATCCAACACAAAACGCCCATTGTCTTAAGCAGTTGACTGCTCTCAAGAAAACGAAAGTATTATCTCTACCGCACCGACCTATCTCACTGAGACGTCAGCTTCGCGGTGCGTTCAGGGACAGTAAAAAGTGTCCGCCATATTAGAATCCGATTCGTTACATTATTTACAGGAATAATTATTAATTATTCTTCTTATTATTATATTACTCTGAATTATTTATTTATAACTTATTTGTTTTTCTATGTTTAATTGCCATTTGTAACAGTGCCAGCAGTATTTATTAAGAATTTAGTGTGTTTTTAGGCTTTGGAACGAATTAATGGAATTATAATGTATTCCTATGGGAAAATCCTGCTCGACATACGACCTTTTCGACTTACAAACAAGGTCCTGGAACGAATTAAATTCGTATGTAGAGGTACCACTGTATATATATATATATATATATATATATATATATATATATATATAAACAACTTTAGTAAGGGGGAAGTGTAAATAAATTATAGAATTAAGATTTGTTATCAATGAAAAAATTTAAAGTGTTCGTTGGTTGTCACTGAGAAGCATTTGCAAACGCTACACAAAGCTAATTAAATTACCCCCAAGAACAGTCAGAGACGTAGGACAACCAGAGGATATATAAGAAAGACAGGGCTGATGGTAAAGGATAGCTTGTTGAAACAGGAGAATGTCATTGTCAGTCGCGTTGATAAAAAAGCTAAGGCTATGCTCAGGTCGGCTTTTTTTCGTCTTTTTCAGCCTTCGACACTCAAGCCATCTCTTTAACTTTGCCATCTTTGCCAGTGAATTTGGCACCAGGCACATCATTTTCGGAGAGAATCGTTAGGTTTAGCTCTGTAAACATCTCCTTCATACACGATTTCCATTCATTTCCTATTAGGGACAAAAGGTGACTTGTCCCTACTTAGCAACAGTAGCTAATGTCATGAATATTAATGAGCGGAAGTGACGTGTTGCTTGCGGTACGCCATTATAATTATTCCATCATCCCCACAATGGTAACATTGTATAATTTGATTGTTAGGTTGCAAAACGAATTGCTGGAATTCAATAACAGTCCTGTTTGATCCTGCTATGAACTGGTGGAAAATAAAATATTAGCTAGTCAAGTGTCATCTATAAAAGAGTATTTTCCACATTCAATACAAATGTCATATTTAAAGCAGGATAGTCATATTCTTGTATGATCGTTATTATTGCATTACATCTTAAACATATTGAAACCCTGTTTTCCTGTTTTAGTGCAGAAGATTCTGTGCAAAAATAAACAAAACAAAACAAAAAAAGCACGGACCACCAATTTTAACCAGCGCAATCAACAACTTCTTTTTTGATACTGTACACGAACCGTTAAGTTTTTAACAGTTGTAAAAGTCAAGGAATACGTGCGAATTGTGTTCCAGACGTTGTACATGCCCTAAATCTAGTAAAAATATTCATATAGAACAAACCTACCAAGTCTTGACAAGTCTAAACATTAGGCAATAGAAAAGACCAAAAAAGTATTCGACCTAGGATAAATGTCCTGATATACAATATTATATTACATCTTTAAGAGGGACATCAACCTAGCAAAGAGTGGCTCGTTATATAATGCCATCCGTGTTTCAAAACTATTTAGTCGGCATCTTAACGGAGCAAAACAGCAGTGAATTACAGTATTTTCTACATACAGTACTAAGCTATTACTCTTAGTAGTGTTGCACCGATACCGATAGTAGTATCGGTATCATTACTGATATGGCCAAGGGTACGTTTGGTCTCAACATTGGTAGGGATGATATAACAGCATAACCTGCATATACACTTTTGCTGGGGACGTGACATTAATAAGACCAAACAGATTCTTGAACGGGAAATATTATCAGGGCTACATTTCTCACGAATATGAACCTAATTAATTGATAGGCTAAATTATCAATGCAAAATAAATCTGGATTGACTAATACTTAACTCTCATGTGTATTGGTTCAAGTGATACAACTTTTGATTCAAACCTTTGTTTTCAATAACTCCTAAAGAAACATTTTAAAGTGCAATTTCCTTCATTAAAACAAACAAACAAACAAACAAACAAACAAAACGGGGAACTATCAAAGAATGGACCCGTTCTTGGATAGCGCTCTGCTTGTTTTTTTTTTTTTTTTTTTTAATAAAGGGACATG
Organism: Corythoichthys intestinalis; assembly: GCF_030265065.1. NCBI lineage: Eukaryota > Metazoa > Chordata > Actinopteri > Syngnathiformes > Syngnathidae > Corythoichthys > Corythoichthys intestinalis. The sequence goes on along the minus strand of NC_080404.1, from coordinate 46,828,668 downwards.
CACTCTGAAGCCATCGCATTGTATTACCGTAATGCACATAATGCAAACAATAATCTGAATGAGGGACGGCTAGCTTGACTTTGTTGTTCATTGTGGAGGATGGCCTGACCGCAGAAGTTTTGCAGGTTAGCAAGTTCACACAGTTTAATATTATGCCAACTCTTGATGCAGGTCGGACTTTAAGTAGCAAAATTACCATAATTTTCAGACTATAAGCCGCAACTGACTATAAGCCGCTACCCACCAAATTTGATATGAAAACAGCATTTGTTCATAGATAAGCCTCACCAGACTATAAACCGCAGCTGTCCTCACTGTATTATGGGATATTTACATCAAAAAAGATTAATCAGTAACACTGTACTTGACAATGGCATCATAAGACTGTCATAAGACCAAAGGAACCACCGTGAAGCTTTGAACCGATTGACTGCAAAGCTTCATTACTTCAAAAAGCTTCATTTGGCAATCACTGCTCCCCTTGGGAGACAGACAACCTCTGTGGCCACCAGATGTTAACACCGTTTTCGTCCGACATGCCTCCTAGCATGCATTACAGTGCTACAGATGTAAAAAACAATCTAAATTCATGTTCTGTGCTAATTATTTCTTCAGTTACTGTTCCAGTTGTTTCATTAATTACTAGTTATGGTATCTGGTAACTCATTATTTGACAGCGGCACTATAAGACTGTCATACGACGATCATAATTATGACATGACACTGCTATGAGCATGAATGAATCCGTATGACAAATGTCAATTTAGGTCAAAATTATCATATTATTTCACTTTTGAATTGATGTAAAAGATCCAAGCAGGACAAAATGGAGTTAGAGACATAATTTGACAGATGACACTTAATCCCATCTGTCATATGCATTCATTAATGCCCATGATAGTGTCATGTCAATAATTATGACGGTTTTAAGGCAGGCTAATGATGCAGCTGTCAAATGAAGTGTTACCTATTGACCCAGATAATACAACAAATTCAAAATGAGGAAAAAAAGTAGCGGCATATAGTCCAAAAATTACTTTTTCCTCCACAACACAACACCACAAAGGGGCCATCGTCGCCCCCTGGGTTCCAGGGTGGTCCCCCGGGCCACCCGCGCCCCCATCAACCGGCCTTCAGGGATGGGCAGAGGGGACGCACCACCAACCCCATGAAGACCCCCACCCGGCCCATGAGCCACAGCCGCAGCCCCCCAACCGGCACGGCAGGCGACACCCAGCCGACACACCGGCGTCCAGCCAGCGACCCGCAACGGAGCGCAGGGCGGCCACTGCGGGGCGACGTGAGCTCGGAGCTCCAATATCCCCCCGCTCCCGCGGCCAGCAGCCCAGGCAGAGGGTAGGCCACTCCCCGGGAGCCACGACATACAGAACAGGTGTGGGACCTGTCCCGACTCGCCCCGGAGGAATGACCTCTTCCCCCACTACACTGATGTCTTTTTACATTACTTATAGTGGCTGCTGCTGGCCAAAAAAACCCTTCTAATATCCCTCCTTTTTGAAGGGTCGGAGGAGGTGGCATGTTGACGACATTAATCTGCCAGGGCTGTGTGAGTGTCCGTGTTTGTCTGTCTCAAACGTGCATTTGAGGGGAATAAAAAATGGACCGGCACATTCAGCAAGTGAAAAGGGATAAATGTAAGTCCGAACATTTACATTATAATGCTAGGGTCTATTCTATCCTTACAACATATAAGAAGACAGTCTAAATTACCAATATAATGCAAATAAGGATGCTTAAAAGTTTGAGCATCCTGAAAAGTTGGTTGTATTTTGTCCCTACTGTCCCTATACAACCGTACACCCATGGATATGGCACTAAAATCAATATCTATTTTCCAGACAATGGTCGCCCTACTCTAAATGGCCACCAGCTACACACCAAAAAGTGAGTTAAAAAAATAAAATTATCCTGTCCAAGATTCACCATCCCACCAATTGGTTTATCACTACGTCCAGTCCATATAAAGTGGGATGGTATTCCATATTCATTTGGTAATGTACTGTACATCATTCCTCCCACCTCAAGCTGATTGGACGTCTAGCCCCTTCAATGGCAGCAAGTTAAGCAGTGCCTGACCAAGCCATGATTGGAATTACTTTACATTCAAATGTGTATGCAGTTTTTCAGTATCAAAGAAAATGGAGTAAATAAATAAATGAAAACATGGTATGGTATATACCTCACAGCCAGGTATCGGAGGCCAAAAAATGGTATCGGTGCAACACTAACTCTGAAGCAGTGTTCTCGTGGAACAATACAAACCGGTCCATCTTACAAGAGTGTAAACGTATTTGTTTTTTGTTTCCTAATATCGACATCTAAATCAATTTGTTAAAAAACATCAAAATTAACTGTGCTTGTCAGTAGACATTTGGAAAGAACAGTTTCTCACCAAAGAGTGGATTGCAACGACCCTGGCACCATAAATAAACCAGTCGAGGGTTCTGTGACCTCCAGAGGAGAAATGTGCGAATTACACTAATAAATAATATACTGTATGAGCCATCTGAGGCTATTTACAGAAAGCTATTTACAAAAGGGAACTGAAAGCTCTCCATAAAGCTAATTTGTTCATTTTTAAATACAAAACGTACAGTAGATACATCAGCTGTAATACTTTTTACAAAAATATGACTGGATAATAATGCCCTGGTGTGTTTTCCGATATGTAGTGAAGAACATGTGTTCCATCGAATTCTGGAACTGTAATAATACAACATAACCAGGATGTTTTCAGAATGTGACAGCTGAAATATTATCACCTCTGCAAAGGAAATCGAGTCTTTATGAGCTGATTTCAAAATGTTAAGTCCGGCTTTCCGCTTGTATAAAATATCGACTGATTCATCAGAAACTTGCTGCTGCTGTCATCTTTGATGCCATCTCGTTTGAGTCATTTTCATACAGATAAATAAAATGACAACAATAATCATAAATAACCGTATGATTTCCACTTAGGGATTCAGGAAGTTGGACATTGCCTGCACACAAATCTTTGCAAATCTCATTAACGCAATTTCAGTTCTTATTCTGGCATTGTATGCCGTCATCTATTTCAAATTGAAATGCCGCATCTCTTTCACCATGTCACTCATCCCTACAGGTGGGCAGGTTGACAAAGGTGAAGATGTTGTACTCGATGAGGCAAGAAAAACACAGAAAGACAGAGTAGAGGAGGAGACAGGCGACACCAAGGCGTTTATCCAGCGTCCACTTGTTCAGGTGAACTCCAATAACCTGAAGAGAAAAACAAGCGTATTTGTTTTTACTTAGCAGAGACTTTAACCCTTTTTAGGGCATTGGCCATCCAATCCGTTTTGACTGGCATCATGTATTAACATTACTTGATTGGCCGCCATTGACGGCGCATTCATGAACGAATGTCCATTCTTGGGCTGCAGCTATCGATTATTATAGTAGTCGATTAATCGATGAACAACTGTATTGGCCCGAGTATAAGACAGCCCTGATTATAAGACGAACCCCTCTTTTTCAAGACTCAAGTTTGAAAAAAAGACTTTTTGAACACCAATTTTTATATATTCATGATATTCCTATTCATATTCCATATTAATCTTAATTATAATTATTAATAATAATAGATAAACTAGTATAGTATATAGTATATAAATAGATAGTTAATAGAGTAATAATTATTAATTAATTATTACTCATATTACATTCCTATTCATATCCAATTCCTCATTTAAATCTTAATGTCTGAACATTTAAATATATAAACTAAAGTTCAATCACATTCGTAAATGAATGGCTTCTGGTTTTTGAAATGTAAATAAATCAATTTATTCTGATAAAACAACAAAATTGCAATGGAATTGCCTGGGCAGTCAAATTCTGCATTCGCTTTAATGATAATCTGGCGCCATCTAGCGTCGTGAATGGGTATAATGTCTAGACCCCGAATTTAAGACGACCTACTCTTTTTTAGTCCTCTTTCAATGCATAAACACCGTCTTATATTCGGGCCAATACGGTAGTTAGTTTAAATAATCGAGTAATCGGATAAGGAACATAAAAAACTAAAATACCTGAGCTAAGCCTCAAACTGTATAAAAAAATAAATAAATGAGGGTCTAAGTCCAACAAAAGAACAATTGGCTAACTTACTTAGCAAAAGTCCACTATCTTAAATGCTATAAAGTGCGAACTTTTTTATTTTTTTATTTTATTTTTACAAAATTCTTAACAATTGATTCACACATATTTACACAAAAACAGCTAAATGTTCCCATAACTAAATTATGAATGCATAAAAAACATTAGCTCAAACAAAAACTTAGCTTAGGTTAGTTTTAAGAGGGAGCAACTGGCGCATTCATGAACGAATGTCCATTCTAGGGCTGCGCCTATCGATTATTATAGTAGTCGATTAATCGATGAACTAGTTAGTTTAATAATTGAGTAATCGGGTAAGGAAAAAAAAAATTTTTAAAATACCAGAGCTAAGCTTCAAACGGTATAAAAAATAAATGAGGATCCAACAAAACAAAAGAACAATTGGCTAACTTACTTAGCAAAAGTCCACTATCTGAAATGCTGTAAAATGCTAACTTTTTTTAAGGGCTGTCAAAATTATCCCGTTGACGGGCGGTAATAAATTTTTTAAATTAATCACGTTAAAATATTTGACGCAATTAACCCACATGCCCCGCTCAAACAGATTAAAATGACAGCAGTGTAATGTCCGCTTGTTACTTGTTTTTTGGTGTTTGGCGCCCTCTGCTGGCGCTTGGGTCCAAATGATTTTATGGGTTTGGGGAGTGAGCATGGTGTAATTATTGACATCAACAATGGCGAGCTACTAGTTTATTTTTTGATTGAAAATTTTACAAATTTTAATAAACCGAAAACATTAAGAGGGGTTTTAATATAAAATTTCTATAACTTGTACTAACATTTATCTTAAGAACTACTAGTCTTTCTATCCATGGATCGCTTTAACAGAATGTTAATGTTAATGCCATCTTGTTGATTTATTGTTATAATAAACAAATACAGTACTTATGTACCGTATGTTGAATGTATATATCCGTCTTGTGTCTTTTCTTTCCATTTCAACAATAATTTACAGAAAAATTTGGCATATTTTATAGATGGTTTGAATTGCGATTAATTACGATTAATTAATTTTTAAGCTGTAATTAACTTGATTAAAAATTTTAATCGTTTGACAGCCCTACTTTTTAAAAAATCTTATTTATTTATTTATTTATTTATTTTTACAAAATTCTTAACAATTGATTCAAACATATTTACACAAAAAAAGCTAAACGTTCCCATAACTAAATTACGAATGCATAAAAAACATTAGCTCAAACAAAAACTTAGCTTATTTTAGTCTTAACAGGGAGCAACTGGATTACACCATGTGAAATGAGTTATGCCATATTCACTGTCCCCACTAGAGGGCAATGTATCCACCTAAATCAATAAAACTAAATGCAAACAAACCGTTACAACACCACTTTATAGTTAAACTAGGGCTGTCAAACGATTAAAAATTTTAATCGAGTTAATTACAGCTCAAAATTTAATTAATCGTAATTAATCGCAATTCAAACCATCTTTAAAATATGCCATATTTTCCTGTAAATTATTGTTGGAATGGAAAGATAAGACACAAGACGAATATATACAGTACATTCAATTATTTGAACATCACTTAAATTATATTAACATACACAATAAATGTAAGCTTATTAATCATCTCTTAACTATCCAGGAATTAAAAAAAAAAAAAAAAAAAATTGTCTTAAGACTCCTCAACATTGTCTAAATAAAGAAATTAAATATAGCTGAAAAAACTTCCCTGACAAGGAATAACAAAAATAAATAAAAATGGAGCCGACCTTTAAAACACTACAGCTTTTGTCAACAAGCACAGCCAAACTCAACAAAAAAAAAAAAGTTCCTGTGGGCTGCATTAAGACCACAAATGAAATAAGTCAAATTGGGGAGAAGGGGGTAAACCTCGGTTCTCTACATTTCTCACAGTTAATTCAACGTTAGCAGTAGAAAACACATACATGAGGACACTTCTCTCTAAGCCGCTTCCCACTCAGATTTTGCAAGTTAGCAAGTTAACACAGTTTAATGTTATACTAACTCTGATGCAGGTCGGACTTTCAGTAGCAAAATTAGTGGCGTGTACCCCACTTCCACAACATTGACATATTTTTACATTTCTTACAGTGGCTGCTGCTGGATGAAAAAAAAAAAACATCTTATATCCCTAATATTTCTAATGTGTGTGTGTTGGGGGGGGGGGGGGGGTCAAGTCATCAGCCAATCAAATATGTGTTAAGGAGTAAAAAAAAAAAAAAAAAAATGGACCGGCACATTCAGCAAGTGGAAAGTGGTACATGTAAGTCTGAACATAATGAAAATAATTAACTTAATAATGGTGAGGTAAATTACAACAATTATAACTAAAGATGTCTCGATCGATCGGGATGCCGATCGATCGGGTCTGATCACGTCATTTTCAAAGTATCGGAATCGGCAAAATAATATCAGACATGCCTTTTTTAAATATATATATATTTTTTATTTAAATCGTTTTCTAATTGTATTTAACGTTACAGACGAAATGTCTTACACTCATCCAGAGTAGTTTTGGCTTAAAGTAGGTCTATCAAATTTATTGCGTTAATGGCGGTAATTAATTTTTTAAATTAATCACGTTACATAGTTAACGCATGCGCTGCACAACCCACTCATGCATTGTCGCGTTCAATCTATAAAGACGCCGTTTTACCTCTAGATAGCGCTAAAAGCCAGCGTATAATGAGTAGAAAGAATTCTGACAGCCTTTGGAGCCATTTTATATGTGGCTAAAGCCTTACAATACCTCTCTCAGTGGGAGGCAATGTGGGGAAGAAAGGTAGTAGTTGATCATTTTCTTAACACCCTATGTTCTTTCCCAACGCAGAGAAGATATGTCAATTGGTGCCCCGACGCACAGTCATGGTTACACTTCCCATCATGCATTTGGGCAGAAGTTAAATGGCTGCAGTATCATTTACTGAAAGCTCAACAAATACACTAGATGGCAATATTTAGTCACAATATACAAAGTCACATTTATCCTTTAAGAATTACAAGTCTTTCTATCCGTGGATCCCTCTCACAGAAAGAATGTTAATAATGTAAATGCCATCTTGAGGATTTATTGTCATAATAAACAAATACAGTACAGTGATACCTCAGCTCACGAACGCTTAAGCTCACGAACTTTTCGCCTCAAGAACATTAAATTCGCGAGCATATAGTCTCTGCTAACGAACTAGTTTTCGGCGGACGAACCAAACCACGCGGTCGAACAGCGCCACGAGAAGCTGACGCACGCTCACGGCGTCCCAGTTCGTCCCCTCCCTTTCGTTGAGTGCGGACGTGGTTTGTGTTTGATAGACATTTTGGACCATATTGAGTGTACTTTTGCTATTATGGGACCGAAAAACACCCCACCACAGGCTAGTGTTAAGCCTAAGAAGACATTAAAGAAAATAAGGTATATTTTTGTGTAGTTTTAAGGCTTATTTAGTAGAAAATTATGTTTTACGGGCACCTGGGAACGGATTATTCTCATTTTAATGGTTTCTTATGGGAAATAAATGTTCGGAAGACGAACTTTTCGCCTTACACACACTTTTTGGGAACCAATTATGTTTGTGAGCTGAGGTATCACTGTACTTATGTACTGTATGTTGAATGTATATATTTGTCCGAGTTTTATTCATTTTTTTCTCAATGCATTGCCAAAATGTATATGATAGGGAAAAATTATCGGGAATGATTGGAATTGAATCGGGAGCAAAAAAAAAAGCAATCGGATCGGGAAATATCGGGATCGGCAGATACTCAAACTAAAACGATCGGGATCGGATCAGGAGCAAAAAAACATGATCGGAACAACCCTAATTATAACATATGGGAAGACAATCTAAATGACCTATATAACTGAAGTCATTTTATAACGCAAATAAGGTTGCTTAAAAGTTGGTGGGGACAATTTGAGATTCCTGAAAAGTTGGTAGTATTTTGTCCCTACCGTCCCTATGCAAACCTACGCCCTTGTGTTTGTCTAGCTGTCAAGGTTGAGTAGGCATACGCTCAACTGAGGGCAGAAGAATAGTGGTATGAAAGAGTAACTTACTGACTTCTTATTTTTATGCATGTCTGTCGCACTTAAATGTTTATATTCAAATATTAATCAAACACTAATGCTTAGCTTAAGACAATACAGTAAGTTTTTATTAAGGAAGGATGGAAGAAAATCCAATTCTACTTTACGTTATCTGAATGTGTGGATTTACAGGTCCTTGACTGCTGTTTTGTGTGTCTTGGTAAAACCCCCATAAAACAACTTTGGACATGGTTTGTTATAAGTTAAATATTCAATTCAAGAACAACATTTCAAGTGGACGTTCTTGCACTCACTCATAATTGGTCAAATCTATGGCGATGTGCTTTGTCATGAAATTGTTTATTTCAGAGTGGCCTATTAAGCCTCCAATCTTCCGAAGTGCAACAAGCTATTTGGGTGTTATTGTTGCCTGCTTTAGAAAATATGCTGCCTTTAATGGAAGTAATGAGATGTTCAGATGAACACTCACCGTCAGAAACACAGACGCCAACAGAAGGCCGACGGAAAATATCAGTCCTTTGCTGTATAATTTGATCTGCAAGAAAAGAATGCCTTAGAATTAGGACAAGCAGAAAAAAAAACAATATTATATCAGACAATTATCATCAATCTGAGTGATATTAATATACCAACACTGTTTTATTTAACAACAGATTGACCTGGCACAATCAAAAAACAAAACAAAAAACACTTGTGCCCTCCATAATTATTGGCACCCCTGGTTAAGATGTGTTTTTTAGCTTCTAATATATATTTTTAATTCAAATAATATGGGACCTTAATGGAAAAAAAAGAGAAAAATCCAACCTTTAATACAAGTGCATTTATTCAGTGGGGAAAAAATCCCACATAAAGAAATAATAATTTGACATCAAATAATGTGTGTCACAATTATTAGCACCACTGGTGTTAATACTTTGTACAACCCCCTTTTGGAAACAAAACAATGTCTGGGGACTGAGATGGCCATGGGAGGAGCTTGATTTTGTGTCTGGTGAACCATTTCTGTGTAGATTTGGCCATATGTTTAGGGTCATTGTCTTGCTGAAAGACCCAGTGACGACCCATCTTCAGCTTTCGGGCAGAGGGCAACAGATTTTGATTTAAAATGTCCTGGTATTTCAAAGCATTAATGATGCCATGCACCCTAACAAGGTTCCCAGGGCCTTTGGAAGCGAAACAGCCCCACAGCATCACTGACCCACCCCCATACTTCACAGTGGGTATGAGGTGCTTTTCAGCATGTGCATCTTTCGTGGCAGGCCAGACCCACTTAAGAGTGTTTGTTGCCAAAAAGCTCAATCTTGGTCTCATCTGACCAAAGCACACGGTCCCAGGATTCAACTGGCGAAAGGGGGTTGTACAAAGTATTGACACCAGGGGTGCTAATAATTGTGACACACATTATTTGATGTCAAATAATTATTTCTGTATGTGGGATTTTTCCCCACTGAATAAATGCACTTGTATTGAAGGTTGTATTTTTCTATTTTTTCCATTAAGGTCTCATATTATTTGAATAAAAAAAATTATTAGAAGCTAAAAAACACATGTTAACCAGGGGTGCCAATAATTATGGAGGGCACTGTATTTGTTCTAAATTTCGACTGACACAATCAGACTTGTAATAAATTAACAAAATGCTGATTACTGTGTAGTTTCACATGACATACTCAGACATTTTTTCTAGTCTACACCACTGCAAATCAAGCATTAATTATCACATTATTAAATTAATGAATCATTATCTAAGTGGCAATCAAAACTGAACATTATCTTTGTAAAGGCAGATTATAATAGAGCCCTTATATTAGCTATTAAGAATGTATCATCATGTGAATGATGCAAAGCACTTGAAGCACCTCTTTATAAGTCGCAAACAAGCAGTTATTAATAAACTAGTCTGCACACAGTGGTATGAAAAAGTATCTGAACTTTTTGGAATTTCTCACATTTCCGCATAAAAACCCCATCAAATGTAATCTGATCTTTGTCAGAATCACACAGATGAAAATACAGTGTCTGCTTTAACTAAAACCACCCAAACATGTATAGGTTTTCATATTCTTTTTATTTTTTTTAATTTAATTTAATTTTTTTAAAACCTGTCCTGTTCAAGTGTTTGACACGGAGAATGGAAGTCTAAGTGCCCGGATAGTCCGAACAGTTTTAATGTTTCACATTGAGAGTCTGATATGCTCTCATTGTGATCATTCAACATACCTCGTTTATTATGACAAAGCAGCGAACAGGAAGGGGTTATGGGGGAACAGAAGAAAAGAAACACAAGAGAAGAAAGAAAAGAAAAACAAACAACAACAAGAAATACATTGAACGCCTAACCACACTAACTACTAATGTGTTGGTGCTATCGTCAGCTAAATGTATTTCCGGTTGACACCATGTGGGGGGCCTGTTGACCAGGGAGAGAGGGGAAAGGGGGTGGGGGAGTCTATAAGCTATGTGATTGAAAGGGGTAGAGTGTACACAAATCAGTTCTGTGATTTAGAACCCAGTAATCGTGTGAATCCCTTGTGAGTGTAAGCCCATTGGCGACCGGCCCTACGACGCCCCATCACCAACTCGGCACCGGGACCCCCCACTCGAGCGCGCCCAATCACATCCAGCTGCACGTGAGCCCCACCTGGCACGCAACAGCCACGCAGACGAGTGGAGACGCCACGCAGGCGTCGACAAAGGGCCACGGCCCCCACCCAGCCAGGCCGGGGAGGGAGGGTAGTTCCGGGGGGGGGGGGGGGGGGGGGGACAGCGTAGCCCATACCTCCTCCCGCAGCCCAGCAAAGGAGCCCTCGTCCCCCCCCGGAATCCAGGGTGGATCCCCCGGGCCACCCGCACACCCATCAACCGGCCTTCAGGGATGGCAAGAGGGGACGCACCACCAACCCCACGCCCGTCCCCAACCTCGTCCGCCCACCTGGGCCACAGCCGCAGCCCCCCATCTGGCACGCCACGCCACGCCACGGGGCTCCCAGCAGCCCACCAAGCCCAGGGCAGGGCAGGGTCCCCCGCCGTAGCAGGCAACATCCAGCTGATACACCGCCGCCCAGCCAGCGATCCGCGGCGGAGCACAGGGCGGATACCCAGTTAGAGAAGAGAGGAGATGGCGGAGGCAGGAGAACGCAGAGGAGCCGCCGTGGGCCGACGCGAGACCGGAGCCCTGACCTCTCCCGACTCCCGCGGCCGGCAGGCCAGGCAGAGAGGCCACGCCCCGGGAGCCATGCCATAGAAAAAAAGTGTGGGACCCACCACCCTATAAATCTTTGGGTGGTTTTAGATAAAGCAGACAGTTTTTTCATCTGTGTGATTTTGACAAAGATCAGATCACTTTTGATGTTGCCTTTATGCAGAAATGTGAGAAATTCCAAAAGGTTCAGATACTTTCTCATACCACTGTATAATGGAAATCATTAAAAACAAAAAGAGTCCTACATGTAACACCATGGAGCCAGTGTTGTTTTCGTCAACGATGACAATAAAAAAATATTTCTTCGTCAAACAATTTTTTCATGATAGTGCTGAGACGATAACGAGCTAAAAACGTGTCTTGGGAGACTAAATCATAGCTACACGAATACTAGTTTTTGTCTAATGAGACAAGAACGAGACAAAAATGCAGCATAGTTTCCGTGACATGCTCAGAATGTGTGACATTTATGTGTAGTTAGCCTGCATCGTAGCGGTGTCTGATTGTGTCACTCGTATGAAGTGCTGCACCCCCTTCCCCCAACTCACCCGCTACTGTACACACACGGTAAAATTTGTCTTCTTATCTTGGCAAGGGAGAATATGCAATGTTGCTTTAGCCTTTAAAGGTCTGTGCTTAGTGACGATCAGACACTAAATGTAACTCATAGCCTAAACATAGCATTCACGTTCACGTTAGCAATAGGTTATTGCTAACGGCGAGCATCCTCATAAACTCTCGGACATTTTACATACAGTTCATGGCGTCCAGGTGGGTATAATTTATCGAAAATGATGTACTGATTGCGTATTATCACGTGATAGATTTGTAGATGCTAAAATATGTGTTCGTCTGTCAATGTTCATTGAAATACTTTTATTTATTTATTTTTGGAGTGAAACTATCGAATTTTGTAGACGAAAATACTGAGTAAACGTCGACTAAAACTAGATGAAGAAAAACACATTTTGAAATGACAAAAATATGACTACGACTAATAAGTATTATCATCCAAAAGACTAAGACTAAGACGAGAATTGAAAGAACTGCCAAAAACAACACTGCATGTAGCGAATGCAATCAGTGTTTTTTCGTCAACGATGACGATCATGAAAATATTTTGTCAATTAACATTTTTTTCATGATGACGAACTAAAAACGTGTCTTCGGAGACTAAAACACAATAACATGGATCCCAGTTGTCGTCTGATGAGACGAGAACGAGACGAAATTCGCCATAGTTTCCGTCAAAAATTCACAATGTGTAATATTTTCTCATCGTATGTGTAGTTAGCAAGCATTTTAGCAGTGTTTGGTCGTGTCACTCATGTGACATGCTGTGCCTCTCCCCGACCCCCAAGCCTCATTGAGAGACTTAAGTGTGTACCCATTCCAGGCTCCTTTTGTGAAACAAATGTGTAAGATTACTGCTTGGTTAGTTTTGTTTTCTTATTTTGGCTATGCCATGTTGCTTTAACCTTTAAAGGTCTTTGCTGAGCGATCATCACACACTAAACTAACTTTTGCAGCATTAATTAGCATAGTGTTCGCATTAGCATAGCATTCACGTTAGCGTTAGCATTAGCATTTAGCGTTGTGCCTTGGTGAGTGTCTTCTTAAACTGTTGGAAAACTTTTTACATTCAGTTCCTGGCATCCAGGTGAGTTTAATTGCAAATACGTTGCTAATGTCCTGCTGAGTTTGTATCATCATCATGAATATGTTGATGACCTTGTAGATTCTACAAGTATGTGCTCGTTTGTCAATGTTAATTCAAAATTGTTGGAAACCATTTACAGAGGGGCAAATAAGTATTTAGTCAATCACTAATTGTGCAAGTTCTCCCACTTGAAAATATTAGAGAGGCCTGTAATTGTCAACATGGGTAAATCTCAACCATGAGAGACAGAATGTGAACCCCCCCCCCCCCCCCCAGAAAATCCCATTGTTTGATTTAAAAATATATATATTTGCAAATCATGGTGGAAAATAAGCATTTGTTCAGTACCAAAAGTTCATCTCAATTCTTTGTTATGCACCCTTTGTTGGCAATAACGGAGACCAAACGTTTTCTGTAACTCTTCACAAGCTTTTCACACACTGTTGCTGGTATTCTGGCCCATTCCTCCATGCAGATCTCCTCTAGAGCAGTGATGTTTTGGGGCTGTCGTTGGGCAGCACGGACTTTCAACTCCCTCCGCAGATTTTCTATGGGGTTGAGATCTGGAGACTGGCTAGGCCACTCCAGGACCTTGAAATGCTTCTTACGAAGCCACTCCTTTGTTGCCCTGGCTGTGTGTTTGGGATCATTGTCATGCTGAAAGACCCGACCACGTCTCATCTTCAATGCCCTTGCTGACGGAAGGAGATTTTCAGTGGCCCCATTCATTCTTTCCTTTACACAGATTAGTCGTCCTGGTCCCTTTGCAGAAAAACAGCCCCAAAACATTATGTTTCCACCCCCATGCTTCACAGTGGGTATGGTGCTCTTCGGATGCAATTTAGTATTCTTTCTCCTCCAAACACGAGAACCTGTGTTTCTACCAAAAAGTTCTATTTTGGTTTCATCTGACCATGACACATTCTCCCCATCCTCTTCTGGATCATCCAAATGCTCTCTAGCGAACCGCAGACGGGCCTGGACGTGTACTTTCTTTAGTAGGGGGATACGTCTGGCAGTGCAGGATTTGAGTCCCTGGCGGCGCATTGTGTTACTGACAGTAACCTTTGTTACTGTGGTCCCAGCTCTCTATAGGTCATTCACTAGGTCCCCCCGTGTGGTTCTGGGATTTTTGCTCAACGTTCTTGTTATCATTTTGACGCCACGGGGTGAGATCTTGCATGGAGCCCCAGATCGAGGGAGATTATCAGTGGTCTTGTATGTCTTCCATTTTCTAATAATTGCTCTCACAGTTGATTTCTTTTCACCAAGCGTTTTACCTATTGCAGATTCAGTCTTCCCAGCCTGGTGAAGGTCTACAATTTTGTCTCTGGTGTTCTTCGACAGCTCTTTGGTCTTGGCCATAGTGGAGTTTGGAGTGTGACTGACTGAGGTTGTGGAAAGGTGTCTTTTATACCGATAATGAGTTAAAACAGGTGCCATTAATACAGGTATCGAGTGGAGCCTCGTTAGAAGAAGTTAGACCTCTTAGACAGCCTAAAATCTTGCTTGTTTGTAGGTCACCAAATACTTATTTTCCACTCTAATTTGGAAATAAATTCTTTAAAAATCAAACAATGTGATTTTCTGTCTTTTTTTCCCAACATTCTGTCTCATGGTTGAGGTTTACCCATGTTGACAATTACAGGCCTCTCTAATCTTTTCAAGTAGGAGAACTTGCACAATTGGTGGTTGACTAAATACTTATTTGCCCCACTGTATGTATTTATTTATTCATGGACTAAAACTTTTGAAGTTTATAGACAAAAACATTTTGAGAATTGTGGACTAAAAGTAGACGAAATTTGTCTGAGTTTTCGTTGACTAAAACTAGACGAAGACGAACACATTTTGAAATAACTAAAATATGACTAAGACCAATAAGTATTTTCGTCCAAAAGATTAAGACTAAGACGGAAATTAAAAGCTGCCGAAAACACAACACTGAATGCAAATCAACCCAAAATAAGCTTGTTTATGTTCTCTTATGACTATTTTATTGGGGAACTCCACATTTATCCCTGCTACTCACGTCAGATCCGTAGTTAATAGCCAGTGTCTTCAGGGCCCAGGGGAGGCCGAGGCCCACCAAGATGTCAAACACATTACTACCGATGGAGTTGGATACCGCCATGTCTCCCATTCCTGCACAGAAGCACAGTAAGATGTAGGTAAGGGAAAGAAAGCTACAGTCGGCGGAAAATAGAGATTATAGAGACGACGAAGGTAGCAGTTCAAAAGGTCATCGTGGTGTCGTCATGTCTCAGCAATACGATGTGTGCAAAAAGTAGCAGAGTGATGGCAAGGGCGTACCTTTCCACAAGCCCAGAAAACCAGAAGTGTTTAAATATTTGATGACAGGAGCTTGAAAAGCACAGATCAAAGGATTGTGGAAGGATCCCTATTGAGTTGTCTCCCCTCACCGCCACCCACTTTTCACCAAAATGGAACGGAAGGATGATGGCATTTGTTTGTGATTGACTACCTTGTCTTGCCACAATGAGGCTGGCCATACAATCAGGGACGCTGGTCCCAGCTGCCAAGAAGGTGATGCCCATGATGACGTCCGGGATGCCAAGAGTGAAACCAATCACTGTTACCTGTGAGACAAATGATTTGTGGTAGGTAAATTTGTATCTGGTTTACAAGATAATTTGTGCTGAAAATGCCCAGAATTTCCTAGGGGCGTGAATATCTGTGTACTACCGGATACGATACGATTTATGATACAAGGTTCACGATGTCGATTACCTCACCATATGGCGTTTCAACAACAATTATTGAAACATGGGTCAGAAAAATTTTTTGCTCTGTCGTCAACAATCTGTATAAAACCCGCCCAGACAACGAGGATACTATGTGAAAGTAGAACTTGTCCGGGCAAAAGAGGACGTTTGGTCACCCTAGTTAAATATTCATACGGCTTGACAGACAAAATGGCCGCCTGAAGGAAACCATAACAATAATGTGAGTTTGACACACTTGGTCTATATAATCTAGATGGATTTTTCTTCAATTTGAGTTTAAAGAGAATATGCTATTTCTAAATTATTTTCTCTGGAAATAAGTCTGTCTGGGTATGACTTTGAAAGCTCTCACCATCCAAACCATGATGTAAGAGAAGGCAGCGATCCAAAGGGTTGAGCTGACGAAAGACAGCATAAACCAGTTCTCCCATCGAGGTGTGGAGCAGTTGGGCACGGTGAAGTAAAGCAGCAGGCAAAGAGGCCAGGCTAGCAGCCACTTCACCTTGTTGCAGACACCAGCTGTAATGCAAATATTTTAAGCATTTTAGGAAGCAAGTGTACTGAAAGCATCATAGCTTTTGGTGAGCCGCATTGTTATGAGTAAAATGTATATTCACAAAATACTAGTTTCTGTGTCGGTTGTATCAAGTTTATTATATTCCTTCTGATTTTAGTTGAAAGTTGAAATAATGAATTTATTTACCTGGACACTGGAATGGCACAAAAGGTCCCTCTCCATCCTCTTCCTCTTCATCCTCATCATTCTCATTGTTCTCATTATCTTCATTCTCCGTGTCATTGCCCGCCACGTGATCCTCACGCCGCAAGTTGACACCCCGCTCTGCTCCGGACAGTCCATTTTCTATGGTACGTTTGTTTGACCCTTTCACTGGCCCGTCTGAGTCACCGTTGGTCAAAGTCCGTGTGTTGATCAGACGTTGCCTCTGTATGATACATCAGACTTATTATGGTTTGAACCGTGTGACGTACCACAGCCAAAGCGATTAAGTGTGAAAGTGTGGCTCTTTACCTCAGTGATGAGCATTCGTGAGGCCATCGTGAGGCGGGTTCTTGGGGAGAAATGGCTGGTGATCATGATTCTCATGCCGGCCTCGGAGAAGGACAGCTGGTGGGGGTACGCTGACAGCAGCTCGTCAACCATCAGAACTGATGTCTTTCTGTGGCGGTTTGCTTTATAACATGCAAAGAACAGTACACTACCATAAGCACTATAATAGTGACAACATTCTCCTTTATTAGTCTATCTTCCTTCCGATAATAACATACACTAATAGACCCTATGAATGCCTTGAAACCAGTGTCGCACCGATACTATTATTTGGTTCCTGATTCCGATACCTAACTGTGTGGTACTGGCCAATACTAATAATGTACTATTACTAGGGTTGTTCCGATCATGTTTTTTTGCTCCCAATCCGATACCGATCGTTTTAGTTTGAGTATCTGCCGATATTTCCCGATCCGATTGCTTTTTTTGTGTGCTCCCGATTCAATTCCAATCATTCCCGATAATTTTTCCCGATCATATACATTTTGGCAATGCATTAAGAAATAAATGAATAAAACTCAGACGAATATATACATTCAACATACAGTATATAATTACTGTATTTGTTTATTATGACAATAAATCCTCAAGATGGCATTTACATTATTAACATTCTTTCTGTGAGAGGGATCCACGGATAGAAAGACTTGTAATTCTTAAAGGATAAATGTGACTTTGTATATTGTGACTAAATATTGCCATTAGTGTATTTGTTGAGCTTTCAGTAAATGATACTGTAGCCATTTAACTGTTCTGCCCAAATGCATGATGCGAAGTGCAACCATGACTGTGCGTGGTGGCACCAATTGATATATCTTCTCTGCGTTGGGAAATAACATAGGGTGTTAAGAAAAAGATCAACTACTACCTTTCTTCCCCACGTTGCTTCCCACGATATTTCTAATTGTTGAGAGAGGGATTGTAAGGCTTTAACCAATTAAAAAAAAGCTCCAAAGGCTGCCAAAATTCTCTCTACTCATTTTACGCTGCCTTTTAGCTCTATATATAGGTAAAACAGCGCCATTATAGATTGAACCCGACAATGCGTGAGTGGGTTGTGCAGCGCATGCGTTAATTGCGTTAAATTTTTTAACGTTATTACCGCTGTTAACGCGATAAATTTGATAGCCCTACTTTACGCCAAAACTAAAGACTCTGGATGAGTGTAAGACATTTTGTCTGTAACGTTAAATACAATTAGAAAACGATTTAATTAAAAAATATATATATATATATTAAAAAAAGGCATGTCCGATATTTTTTTGCCGATTCCGCTACTTTGAAAATGACGTGATCGGACCCGATCCTGATCGATCGGGACATCTTTAACTGTTACCGTGTTTAAATGGGGGGTCGGTCTGGAAGCGGTCAGGGATAGTACCTCACGTAAAGAGGCAGTCGTATTTTCGAATGGCCTGGACCCTATTTGGTTCCCCCTTTCCAGACTAGCTCACCAGGGTTGTCAGTAACTCGTTACTAAGTAACCAGATTACAGTAAATCCAGTAAGTAACGCGTTACTGTAATCTGACTACTTTCTTTCAGTAACGAGTAATCTAACGCGTTCATTTATTTCAAACCAGTAATCTGATTTAAGTTGGTTTCCTTAGTGCAGGGCTGTCCAAACTTTTAGCAAAGGGGGCCAGATTTGGCGTGGTAAAAATGTGGGGGGGGGCGACCTTGGCTCACGTCCTTTTTACGTAGAACAATATATTTAAGCAAAATTTAGCAAGCCACTCAGTGTGTCACATTTACTTTAATATTTTTTTAATGAATAATTTTAACAATCTCGCAACTAGCCTTTGTGGCGTTCTCTTTCAACTCTCAGGCTCTTGCGAAATACTACTGCTGTGAAATTAAACTAGCTTCAAGTTGCGTCAATTCCTCGCTGCGTATATTCCCTGTAATCTTGTCGTACATGTCAGCGTGTCTTGTTTTATAATCTCGCCTCACATTGAAATCTTTAAAAACAGCGATTGTCTCTTTACAAATGAGGCAAGACACAGTTGCTGTGTATTTTAGTGAAGAAATAGTCCAATTTCTCCCTATCCTTGAAGCGTCGGCCGTCACAGTCAACTTTTTTGTTGTTGTTGAATGTCGCCATTTTAGAAAATGGAAGTAATGGGTCACACGGAGTAATGTTGCTTAGCCCTTAAATACCTGCAACATGAAGCAATTATCAGATAATCCCAAAGTTTGAAAAATAGGGTCCTAATGAAACCTATTTTTCAAATTTGTAAAAAGAAAAGTCAAATTGAATATGTGTAATAAGCGCTCTAATATCTATAACCCATGCCAAATCATGTTTTTTTCTCATGGAACCTGCAGATGCATGTGTTGACTTGCATCCATCATTTTTTTTTTTTCCAAAAAGAAATGTCAAAATTCTAAATTGGTCTCAAAATCGTGAAATTTTAAGTGTATCAAATGTGATACATTTGGCAATAAAGGGTTAAAGTGCTGCTGCCTTTTAGTGGGTAAATGAGGAGCAGCATTTCGTGTGTAAGCTACTTCATATGCTGGTTGCAGTACTGCTGAACAATTTTTTAAGTCTGTGTGCGGGCCAGACGTTATTGATTTTATGACAGAGGCTGGGGGCCGGATGAAATTTGACCACGGGCCGCATTTGGCCCCTGGGCCGGACTTTGGACATGTCTGCCTTAGTGTCTTTGCGTTACTATCTTGTTAGTACCTCGTAATGTATGTAGAATGAAGAATACTGTAGTCATTTACGAAGAGCATTTTGAATAGAAAATGCTAGAAAAAAGTTCCTGGTACGTGTTTCCATGGTAACCGCTCACAGCGACTTCCTGTTTTGCTCTCGAGTCACACGCCCTAAGTGTTTTGGGACTGAGAAAGCCGTGGGCCAGGCTGCCAGTGCGGTTGCATATTCGAGCCGAGTGTTGAGACGTGCGAGGGAATATTGATCTGTGTACATGCATGAATGAACGTGAGTATTTTTCCTTCATTCTGGATGGTATCAGCGATAGTTTGGGCCCCCTACATGCGCGGCCGTTTCCTATCTTTCATTGCAAATACGGGCAGTCATCGCTCCAAGTTGGCAAGCATGATTTACATGACATTCGTGTTGCACATTTATGCCGTGAGGTGACATGTCTGTTTAGCATCTTTGGGATGTGTTGTAAGTCTGATTGAGTGTAAAGTGCTTAATTACCGCCATGGTTTGTGGCCAAACTGACCGCATGTGTGTACGGCGTACTTCCGGGTTGTGCGCGCGCATCCGCGCTCGCCTCCGCGCTCGCCTCCACCGTTTTAGATTGGCACTGATATGCTGGTAAGTTGGTAACCCCTAAAGCCTAACCTGAAGTTCAGAATTTTTTATATTAGGCTTAATCGTCGAGTTAGCGGGGGGTTAATTAGTCGATGGAGTTGATATAAATAAAAAAACCATGCAGTTGGTCAGTTACTGTATTTGTTAGTTTCAGGGCTCTGGATTGGTTAAGCTAGCGCGAGTCAAAGGTGGTTGAAATCAACTCCATCGACTAATTAAACCTTTGCTAACTGGAAGATTAAGCCTTATGTGAAAATTGTGATCTTCCCCTTTAAATTCAATTATCAGTAAGTCAATTACATGCAACATTTTTCTGTTGTCATTCTTATGTTGAGGCCACAAAGAGAGAAAAAAATGGTAAAAAGTAACTAATAAATTACTTTTAAAGTATCTTAGTTACTTTGATGATGAAGTAATCAATAAAGTAACAAGATTACTTTTTTGAGGCGTAATCAGTAATTAAATTACTTTTTCAAGTAATCTGTGACAACACTGCTAGCTCACATATGGCTTCTAGTGTTTCGCTTGTGTATGGCGACACCACCCCCCGGACAACGGCTTCGACTAACCGGCTAAACTATGTGAGCACCAACCCTGAGGGAGTCCACCCTCTATGTACACACATCTCTCGGTGGACCAGGCAGATGAATCATCCTATTGACCAACGACTGGAAAGGCGAGAAATGGCAGGGCTTGGTTTCCAGCTGGGGGCGCATCTTTTGACTTTGTAAAGATAAGCACCCAGAGTCGTCCAGAATGTAAAGGCAACCCACTGAAATTCTGGCTAAAAACCGTGCATGATGATAAAAGAACAAGAAGAGACAGTACGCAACTCAATTGAGTCCCCCAGGACGGTTTGGGGCTTTTCTAATGGGGAAGGAAAGACCTTCACAGATGTGGATCTGATGGATGATGGGGGCTGCGTAGGCAGTTTCCTGATGCAGATACCAACAACTACAGAAGAAGTCTTTCGAAACGTAAACACAGCAAAGCGCAAAGGACGAAATGAACCATGTTTTAATAATATAAAAAAATCTTTTGATGTTAAATTACTGCATACTCACTTGAATATAAAGTAACTGCAATCATTACACTGCTTAACTCATTGCATGTCACTGATGGCATTAGATCCATTCGAACTGGGAGGGTTGACAGCGAATGAATGCACATTCATTCGCTGCCACCCTCTCATTTCAAACGGATTGGACGTTTACTAGTGATAAACTCTGATGTTTGGACCTCTATCATTGATACAAGTGTCCGTATCTGTGCAACACTACTCGAAACAAACCGTATGTCTAATATAACAACTGCAATTGGAAGAAGATGAGGACTAGAACTCAAGAAGTAAAACTTTTACACAGTACCGTATATAGGCATGTGCCGGTTACTGGTTTCAAGGTTTGCTGTGGTATGAAAACGTCATGCTTTCAAAACCACTAAAATTTTCCGTCATACCGTAGTACGGTATTAGCTATTTTTTATGTCCCAAAAATGCAGCGAGAAATGACAAATGTTGCAGCAATACTGTAGGGCCCAGTGTGAGGAAGCGGGGTCTCCCTCAGCGGTCATGGGTCTTCCAGCAGGACAATGAGCCAAAACATATTTCAAAAAGCACCAGAAAATGGTTTGAGAGAAAGCACTGCAGACTTCTAAAGTGGCCAGCAATGAGTCCAGACCTGAATCCCATAGAACACTTGTGGAGAGATCTGAAAATGGCAGTTTGGAGAAGGCACCCTTCAAATCTCAAGAGACCTCAAGCAGTTGGCCAAAGAAGAATGGTCTAAAATTCCAGCAGAGCATTGTAAGAAACTCATTGATGGATACCGGAAGCAGTTGTTCGCAGTTATTTTGTCTAAAGGTTGTGCTACCAAGTATTAGGCTGAGGGTGTCAATACTTTTGTCCGGCCCATTTTTGGAGCTTTGTGTAAAATGATAATGATTTAATTTTTTTCCCGTTCTCTTTTGTGTTTTTTCATTGCAAGCAAAATAAAAGAAAATATTACTACCAAAGCATTTGTAATTGCAATCATTTTCTGGGAGAAATTGAGCATTATCTGACAGAATTGCAGGGGTGCCAATACTTTTGGCAAGCAGTGCATGAGAGTTCACTCAAGCGTGTTTCTTGTGTTCAGCGATGGTAAAACAAATGCTATAACGTAAGCTTGTTAAGGAGGCTATTAACGTGGCTTGTTAGCATGCCAAGTTGGCTAACTTGTTTCCTCGCTATCCTCACTATAAGCGTATTTACTACGTACTGTAAAGTCTTCTGCCACTGTATTCATCTGTTCAAAATAACATTTCCATAATACAGCCTGTGGTATTTTTTCTTTCTAGTGACTTTACGTGTTGAGAGAAGGTGTGTGTGGTGGTGTATAATGTGTAAATAATGATAAGAGTCATACACATGCGCTCAGTCTCCGTTAACATTCGACTAATTAATATTAATAGTAGTAGTGGTATATTAACCCAGAAAAGGTGAACATACTCACATTCCTGCATCATAACTTAGACTGAGAGAGAAATATTTCGAAAGTTTTGAGATGGAGCTTTAAAGTCATTGAAGTGCCTGCAATGTTTTAATTTTATTTAGAAGTGTTTTTTTTTTTTTACTTTTATGGAAAACAATTATTTTATTTAAAATATTTCAGTATTATTTACAATATTTTTGTCATTTTATTTCTTTATTTTAACATTATATTGATGTTGCTGTTCCAATTTGCAAATATGTTGTGACAAATAAATCATGTTCAACTGATTTTTTTTTTTTAACCCATACATCTCTAAATAACATATTTTAGAGCTATAATTGCAATACCGTGATACCGTGAAACTGCGGTATTTTTGCTTTCGGTTATTATACCGTCAAAATCTCATTCCGGCATTTGCCTAACTGTATACCTTTTTTCAACAGGACAGCAGTAGCATCAGAGCCATCATCTAGCTCGCCGTTATTAGCGGCTCCATTCCTCAAGCTGGCCGAGTTCTTCTTCCTCCTCTCCAGAAATCGAACCACGTGGGAGTTAAGTCTGGAACACATATCAAACACTTATCTTCAAGGAAACTGTTCTCTACGGTTTTCATGATCAAACTTACTTCATTATCAAAATATAGACGAAATACATCAGGATCAAGGTGAGTGCTTCCCACCTGAAAAGCACGGTAAAGGTCTTATGAACATTTATGGGAACTTTAATATAGCCCAGTGTTGGATTATAATGAACAATAACATAAATGACACTTACCAAACTACTTTTTCATCATAAATGAACTGTTATAAGGCAGAAAAGGGAAAAATACACTGTTAGTTCATTGGAAATTCTTATTTGTATGTGCGGTATAAAAACAATGCAATACGCGCACTAGTTACACCATGAGGTAAACTTACAGTGTCTAATATGTTTGCACATTAGGACTTGGTTGCAGAATTGTATCATTCTTAAGAAGGTACAGGTGTCAAACTCAAGGGCTGGGGGCCAGATCTGGCATATCACATGATTTGGGTGGCCCACTAAAGCAGACTATGTACATTGAGCAAGTGTCTTTTGCTAAAATAGCAAAATTCCAGATTGTCGTCACATTTAAAAAAACATTTGCAAACAATTTTAGTCACCAATCCTCCTTTTAAAGACCAAATGGGAAGCAAGGTTGGCCAACCATGTTTTTGAATAATATTAATGGCTAAACAATTATAAGCATATTATCGTTATCCTTTTTTTAATGCAACCCTTCCAGATTCTTTGTTTAACCCATAGCAACGCCCTTGACAACGAAAATGCTTTTCTTCGACAATCTTCGGAAATCTTCGGAAATTACGTCACACAGAGAACTGCGAGGGAAGTCCGCCATAGAACAGTATTGTTGCATTGCTTCTCGGTAAGATTCCATGGCGGTGTGTGGCGATGTATTGTTCTCAATCTAAAGAAAAGTTGTATGAGTGGCCAAAGGATAGCAGGGCACGTAAATGTACATCTTTTGTTTGCAAGAAGCGAAGGAATTTCACGCTATCATCGAGTGGTGTTCTCTGCTACAAACACTTCGCAGATGCCTGCTTCCTCAACCGGTCTGCTTACGATCAAGGATTTGCAAAAAAGTAAATGTGATTTTTGGATAGATGGCTGATGACTTTGTCAAAGCAGAGCTGCCAACTGTTGTGGAATGAACGGTACAAGGTAGCTACGTTAGCCGAAAGGTAACTCGAGGCAAAACCCTGATCGTGTTGTGGAATGAACAGTAGAAGCTAGCGACGTTAGCCGAAAGCTAACTCGTGGCAGTCCCCGATCATAGTTGTATTGGGTTCATTTTGCCTACACTTAAAATACGTCAAAACTTTTCTTTTATCCCAGACAATAGTAGGTGGTTATTTACCTGACATGTTTCGGCGAACACTTCCACCTTCGTCAGAGGGTCCGAAAGCGGAAGTGTTCGCCGAAACATATCAGGTAAATAAAAGCTAACGTCGCTAGCTTCTACTGTTCATTCCACAACATGATCAGGGATTCGACAAAACTCTTCTTTTATCCCAGGCAATAGTAGGTGGTTTATTTACCTGACATGTTTCGGCGAACACTTCCACCTTCGTCAGAGGGTCCGAAGGCGGAAGTGTTCGCAGAAACATGTCAGGAAAATAAAAGCTAACGTTACTAGCTTCTACTGTTCATTCCACAACATGATCAGGGATTCGACAAAACTCTTCTTTTATCCCAGGCAATAGTAGATAAAACGCAGCCTTGAAAAGTACCGCCCTCATTTTTATTTACCTTGCGATAAATTGACTCATTTCATGTCGCGACAGGCTTAGCAACTTCAATAAAATATGTCGTTAGTTAGACATACGACCCTCCCTAAAAATTTCGACTGTTACTGTATAGTTATGCTCAGTCCGTAGTCATGGAACAGTCCATTGTAGTGCGTGTGTGTGTGTGTATGTGTGTGTGTGTGGGGGGGGTGATATAAATCCAGCATTCAAATGCCTTTCTTTTTTGTTTTTTTATTTGTTTGTTTGGTACGCTGACATAATTTTACATGACAAAGAGTTGGGGGTGCTGCTGGCTCCGGTGGTCCAGGCCCTTGCTTGTTGGGGCAGGGGTAACTGGTTGGGTGCCCCCGACTGACTGGGGGCCTAAGACAATCGCCTACTTTGCCTTAATAATAGATCCGCCTATGCCGATACTAATGGAATGTATACTTAGCATCTGGCAGCTCAAAGGTGTAGGGGTGTTGTTCAGTTCAATATTTTGATCCTGGTTGCAGTAACTTTTTTTGCTTCCAATCTTACATATTGCTACTTTACGACCCTAACATTGCACCCAAGGAAAAAAAAAAGCATTGGGTATCATTCAATTAGTTGTGTATATGACAGGGTTTACCCCATTGCATTATAAGCCTGGCGGGATGCCAGGCTTTTCTTGTCTCCCCGCCTAGCTAAAGCGGTGCTACAAGAGAAATGATAACGTTTGTACTAGGGCTGTCAAACGATTAAAATTTTTAATCGAGTTAATTACAGCTTAAAAATTAATTAATCGTAATTAATCGCAATTAATCGCAATTCAAATCTATAAAATATGCCTTATTTTTCTGAAAATTATATTCTGTAAAATAAATTGTTGGAATGGAAAGATAAGACACAAGATGGATATATACATTCAACATACGGTACATAAGGACTGTAGTGGGCATTTCACTCTACTGTCATTTAAATCTGTCTATGCTGTCCTCACTCCGAAGCGTCTACTTTTTCCAAAGCTAGACAGCTAGTGAACGACGCCTTAATAATTAGACTTCTTCCTTTTTCATCTGATTTATTAATAAAATGGCCTCAAACCATTGTCCTCTTTAGACCGTCGTAAAACTACAAAATAAAAGTACACAAGCATTGCAATAGCAACAACGTTAGCTTAGCACGCTATACAGGTTCACTAAACATAAACAAACAGCGTTTCATACAAAAAATATAACATTTCGCTTACTAACATAATATGTACATTCTTTACAACAACCATACTTACGGACAAATCTTGTCCAAGGATCATATAAGCACAACATTATCAGCCCGAGACGTCGTGCAGCCATAATGAAGAAAGAAAAGAAGAAGAAAATAAACCATGTCGCAAAGCGACCACAAGAGTTCGCTGTTGGACAGCGCAAAAAACCTTGCTGTAAAACTTACCAAAAGGCAGAATACTTTCTGAGCAGGACATGTGCGTTAATTGCGTCAAATATTTTAACGTGATTAATTAAAAAAATTAACTACCGGGCGTTAACGCGATAATTTTGACAGCCCTAGTTTGTACATATTTTTACCGCATTTTAACCACGTCTTTGCACAGATCGTCTCACAGACAGACAACCTAGAGCTCCTGCCACCGCAATTCTTGTATCCTATTTGATTGTGCCAGGGTATCTAATGGTGTGGTCTGAGAGAAAAAGTCAAAAACCTTTCCTAGAGCCTCAGCTAGAGAAAACATGTACAAATATTAGTGACATTATTATAAATCTGCTGTTAAAAGTAATAACTTACCACAATCAGTGCTGAGATTGATAGAGTGTAGTAGGTAGAGTCTCTGAGTAGAGGCCAGCAGGACAGGTGGATGGTCTAAGGGAGGGAAAAAGTGCAAATATTCAATTTTACAGACTCGCAAAATAATTGACTATGAATAAAGGCAATATTTTCTGCTTACACAACAGTGTATTTCTTCTTTAAATAACGACACACATTGTAATATCGTCAATACTGATAGAACTTGTACATACTGTATTTGGTAACACTTTATAATAACTATCAATTTTACTAGTTAATAGATCATTAGTAAACTGTTGATAAATGATTTATTGTCGATTTGTGAAGTACCCTAATTTTTGCACTATAAGGCGCACCTGACTATAAGCCGCTACCCA
Source organism: Corythoichthys intestinalis (assembly GCF_030265065.1). Lineage (NCBI taxonomy): Eukaryota > Metazoa > Chordata > Actinopteri > Syngnathiformes > Syngnathidae > Corythoichthys > Corythoichthys intestinalis. The sequence continues at coordinate 46,801,612 of NC_080404.1, read as the reverse complement.
CCAAATTTGGCACGAAAACGGCATTTGTTCACAGCTAAGCTGCACTGGACTATAAGCCGCAGCTATTCTCACCAAAAGATATTAACCGGTAACACTATTTGACAGCGGCATCATACGACTGTCATAAGACCAAATGAACCATCATGCAGCTTTGAACCAATTGGCTGCAAAGCTTCACTGCTTCAAGAAGCTTCATTTGACCGTCACTGGTTCCATTGGGGGAGACGGTCAACCTCTGCTGCCACCTGCTGTAACACTGTTGTCGTCCAACATGCCTCCTAGCATACATTGCAGTGCTACAGATGTCAATAACAATCAAAACTAATTTTCTGTGCTAAATATTTCTTCAGTTACTGTTCCAGTTGTTACATTAATTGCAAGTTATGGTATTTGCTAACACTGTCAAATACAGTATATACCATAAGACTGTCATTAGACAATCATAATTATGACATGTCACTGTCATGAGCATTAATGAATGCTAAGAACAGATGCCATTTAGTGTTATCTGGCAAATTATCTCACTTTTGAATGGATGTAAAAGATCCAAGATGGACATAAATGAAGTTAGTGACATAATTTGCCGGTTGACACTGAATGACATCTGTCATAAGCATTCAGTCATGCCCATGATAGTGTCATGTCATAATTATGACGGTCTTATGACCCTGCTGTTAAATAAAGTGTTACCTATTAACCCAAATGAATCCACAAATAAGACGCACTGGACTATAAGCCACAAGTATCAATATGAAGGAAAAAAGTAGCGGCTTATAGTCTGAAAATTAGGGTATTTGTTAACAGTTTGTTAAGCATTTACAGGGTGTTCCAATATGGTTGACACCATTCCAAATGCCCATGCTAGTTGATGGATCTTAATAAAACTATATACACTTTATGTTGAAGGTCATAAGTTTTATTGGTTAAATATACAAAGAAAAGTACAAATATTTGTTGATTCTATGGCAAATTTTCATAAATGTGCAACATGAGCGCTGCCTGCAAAATGCCTTTTCTTTTGAAGTGAACGGCATTTCTTAACCTGAAAAGATAGAAATGCCAAACGTTACACACAAAAACTTGAAACGTTTCTACACAAACTGTGTTTCAGGTTAAGAACACCCTGTAAATGCTTAACAAACTGTTAACAAATACTTCACAAATCAACAATAAATCATTTATCAACAGTTTACTAATGATCTATTAACTAGTAAAATGGATAGTTATTATAAAGTGTTACTCTATTTTAATATAATAGAATAGTCCAGTTGAGTAACTGACAGTACACTTCTAACAAGTTAAAAGACACTCTGTGTCATTCTTGCGTAACATGTAATCTAAATAAGAAAAACATTCTTTCAAGTATGTTTCTCTGTTGCTTTTGGGATTAAAGGAGAGCAAGGGACAGGCAGGATTTTCTGATTTGTAACACGAAAGGGAGCTGAGAGCACTTTCTCTTTATGAACTGTGGTGTGCATTAATAACAGAAAGAAGCTATTCAAATCTGCCAGTGGTATGAAAAAAGGACTGATGGCTTTCTCTGATGTTTTCTTCATTCAGTCCATTTCTCCTTGACATTAATGAGCTCAATTATCATTTCAGCTGGTCATTGAAGGCTTTTTTTCCCTTAAAAAACTTCTGAAATTGGAGGACAAGTGTTCTATTCTCCTTGTGCTATTCTTTTTAACACTCTCTGTCCTGAGCTTGAACCGTCTTCAGACACGGTTCGAGAGATAAATGCGATGTCTCAAAGCAGACTTGATTGCCTTATGAATGAGTCGCCACAAAGAAAGAATTTATTTCACTTGGATTTTAATCCATTGTTTTTGTCCTTAGACAGTACAGTTTCCTCAATGCCAGATAGGGAGAGACTTGGAGGATTTGGGAAACCAGAACATTACATACATGTGACTGAAACAACAATTCTTGATAGTGAAATAGTTTACTACTAATAAAATGTACTTTACCTGCACAGAAAATAAGCCACATACTCCAATAATGCAGAGGATATTGAAGACAGCTGAACCCACAATGGTGCCAACACCAACATCCCCTTTAGTAATAAATACTCCTGCGAAGCAGACATACAAGCTACATTTACTGAACATGAAAAATGATTTGATCGTGTTGCCATACTAATTTCAACGTTACTCGAATTTTTCAAATGAATTCTGCATGGGTTTGCGTTGGCATTCTGAATTTCTGGTTAACTATAGCCAATTAAGATGTGTTTATCCAGGGGTGAAAGTGGTTAAAACTACTCAAAACTACTGAAATGCAAAGAAAACAGTTTTGGACAGTTGTTTCTATAACACATACAAAAACTGATTTTCATCCAAAATTGAATTTTTTTCAATGATTTGCAAAATAAAAGTGAACAAAAACAGCAATAACCTCAACCTCCATCTCCTGATTTTTATTTTTCCTCATTTCCTCACATACTAAATGCCATATTTTAAATACTTAATAACATAAGATATATATTAAGATTGAAGTTAATGTAAACATTACCTTTTTGTTGTGATTTTTGAGTAACATAAATTCAGTAAAATGAGTACAAATGAATTATATTATGCAGAGTGAAATGGAATATATTTTGAAGATCGCGCAAACATTGACTTTTTTAAATCATAAGGAAATGAAAAAGTAGCCTAACATAAATGAACAAATATAAGTCCAAAGTGCACATTGACAGCTAAGATGTTCTGAACCTCCCCATCAGAGCAAATAAAACTAAATATGATAAATAAGCCACTTTAACTCTTTCGATGCTCTCAAAGATTTGATCCATTTTATGTTGCATTGCCCTTTTTTTGTTGCATCAATTCAACATTTAAAAAAATGTTTTTGCTGTTCCAGAAAACATGCACATTTGAACCAATCAGAGCTAACTATCTCTGGTGATCACATTTCAGTATGTTAGCAAATTGAACGTATACCGGTAAATGGGACCAGGCGTTTTGCTTTGCTGCGTGCATTCGCACATTGACGTGACACGTCATCGTCAGATTCAGATAACTGCAGCAGCTGGGGAAACCTCCGTGCTGTCCGTGGAATAAATTAAATAATAAATATTGGTGGAAACGCTACACAAGCCCTTTATTATGCTTGTTGTTAACACTTGTGTACGTAAATCGGATGTTGGAAGATTGTTTTCTTTTTGGAGATAAAATGCATGTGTGGCAGATTTGTATTTTTTTTACATAACATTTTAACAGTCCTATACAAGAGTTGGGCAAAAATGGTGTTCTCCTAAAATGTGCTACACCGGTGAAACGTCCTACAAGAGGCGAATTTGACACCCAAAGTACTACCGTGTGCGTTCAGCTTGTTTTGTTTAGATCCATACAGACAGAACATACTAAAGATGCCTTAAAGTGCCCGTGACAGGATAAAAAAGTATTAAATAGCATCATTATTTGAATTAGAATCATATTTTGAGACGATTCGACTATATACAACAATTTGGCAAAGCGCAGAGGATGATGATGGAGGATGATGTCTTTTAATCTGCCGTTTAGCCCCTGCCTGTCATTATAGCACTCTAGCGTCCCCAGCTGGAGGATGATGTCGGCAGGGTCACGATTTCATCTAATTTAGAATTCAACCCATTGAGTGGGAATTATTCAGAACGAGGAAAATGTGACAAAGAGGGCAGCAAAATGTCATTGTTTCAATCTCTCTACTCCAATATTTTTACAGGATATTCTTTTTATCTAAATATTTTTCCCCATTTGCTAAATAAATGGTATGCTAATGACAAATGACAGTCTTGTGCTATATGGAATATGAAATATTAAAAATGCATTTATTCAGTACGACAGGGCAAAATTACTCCATAATGGTCAAAACTGTCGACTTCTAGCACCTCCCGAACGATATTTTATACCACCGGAGTTAGTCCGGCTTTTGTCATTTCCCTGCCCCGGCTTTGAAGAGCGTAAACAAACCAAGAGGCGTGACAACTAGCCAACATACTAACCCGAACCGAGCAGCGTTTTAAAGTCTTATTCTCGCCTTTTGAGTGAAAAATCACACAAAAATACCCCTGAGAATGTCACACAGTGGCGGGGTTGTCGATTGTCTTCGCTGATCGGTAACCCCCCAGGCGGCGAGCAAGTTACAGCTCGTTGTTCCCCTGCTGCAGGCAGGAGAGCTCGTTTGACGGGAAAGCAGCTGGAGAATGACCGTGGGACAAACCGGCCGAGGTTGGAGGAGCGCGTAGCTGCCCGAGCCCAACCTGAGTATAGTGGTCCATTGTCCGGCACACGAAGAGGGCAGAGGGGGCTGGAAGTCTGGACAATATTGAGAACCGCACGAGCATAAACCGAGTATAGCGCTCTCCCGGCGGGCATGCAAAGGTCGTCGGCCGAGAGGCATTCTCGGTGGACAAGGAGCATTGTCAGCCACAAAATGTAAGCCACTTCCATATAAAACGTGTGCCATAATCCTAGTGTTTGACATAATACAAAACACGATCTTTACTAACCTCCTCGTAAATCCAATGGTCCCACAGTTGTCGAACTTGTTTTGGCCAATCTCGGGGTGAACAGGAACTTTTTGAAACCCAAATAGGCTCACACGCCTCTCCCTGGTGCAGCAACAAAACCCTGCAGCACATTCGGCTGGCGTGTTGCAAAAAATAAACGAATTCATCCACAAAATCAGCTGAATCCGCAGTCCATCTGCATGCTATAAAGCAATGCTGTATGGGTGACGTCACATTCGCATTCATCCTCAACCCGAGACTGGAGCCGGAAGTCACTCGTTTTCATGGCGCGGGATTCAAAAATTGAATAAATAAAACGATCGCTTCAACACACATTCAAGCGGTCCATTTCATTCAGGATCGTAAAATACAGCGTGAAATATGAAATAAACATGCTTTTGGCCGTCATGGGCACTTTAAGAAAATACTTAAACGTTGTAATATCAAGTTTTCATTTTTATACAATTTATAAAATTAGTTTAACGAGTAGGTAGCAATTGTTGTTGACGTTGCATAGCGGTGACGTCACATGGTTACGCTGCTGGGGTTCCAGAGTATGACTCTAGCGACATAAACATGTCATCTGTTCAACCCTTTCAATTTGAACCTGAGAGGAACATTAATGAGCATGGCAGCACTGTCAATATTTCACAAAACGAGCAGTAAAAGCAAAATGAACAGGAAAGACAGGATGAGACTAGAGTAGGAAAAAAAACAGTGTTTTTTTCAAAATGTGCTACACCGGCGAAACGTTCTACAAGTGGCGAATTTGACACCGAAAGCACAACAGTGCGCTTTCAGCTTGTTTTGTTTAGATGCATACAGACAGAACATACTAAAGATGCCTTAAGAAAGTATTTAAATGTAGTAATATAAAATAAGGGTGGTTTAAATATGCTATGTGACTAATGTGGTCAACAGTCAACAATCTGCTTTAAAGCTACCACAAGAAAACACAATGCTTAAAAGTATGAGAGGGAAACACATGCAAAAAGTATTTTGAGGCAATGAAAAGGTAATAAAAGACTAAAAAAAAAACACAAATAGTAAGTGCTTGCCGCTTTTAACCGATGTGCGCATGTGTTGGATGTCGTAGATGCGTAGATGGAATTGCAGAAGACAGGTAGTGTTCATTAGTGAACAAACTATGTCATCACCCCGGGTGTCCATTGCACGCATAAAACATGGCGCCCGCCGTAGGTCAAAACATGTACTAAATATTATAGATTTTCAAATTACTGGAAATATTTTATGCGTTTCAATTAACATATTTAGGTAAAAGAGAACAACTGTTGCTTATTAGAGCCGACAAGTCTAAGTCTGAGGTTCCCTTTAAAGGTTTGTGCTAAGGGATCATGACACATTAAATGTAACTCATAGCGTTAGCATGGCATTTGCTTGTGCATTAGCATTAGCATTTAGTGTGGAAAGCGTCATCTTAAACTCTCAGGCAAATTTTTCTAAACACAGTATGTGGCGTCCAAGTTGGTATAATTCAATGAAAATAATGTACTTTTTTCCTGATGAGTCATCATCACGAAGTTGGCGCTGTCCTTGGCTACGCTACAATATTAGCTCGTCTGTCAATGTTCATCGAAATTGTTGGAAGCCTTTATTTAATTAATTTTTGGACAAAAACTTTTGAATTTTACAGACGCAAACATTTTGAGTAATCGTCGACTAAAACTAGACGAAATTTGTCTGAGATTTCGTCACCAAAAACTAGAAGAAGACAAACACATTGTGAAATGATGAAAATATGTCCAGGACTAATAAGTAGAAAAGACGAAAGTACGCATAGGTAAGACGAAAATGTGAAGGGATGACAAAAACGACGCTGCCGTGTGTGTTTCTCACCTATGACTGAGGTGAACAATTCAGGTGCTGAACTTCCTGCAGCCATGAAAGTTGCCCCTGCAACATCCTCACTAAGATGAAGGCGCTAGTAAGACAAAAACAAGGAAAAACAGTTCTGAAAATTCTTGATAGAACATTCTGATAAAACATCATGAAATATAACAATAAATGACTCAATTACCTCGCATATCTTGTCCAGTGAGGGGACGAAGTAATCATCGCACACAATAGCCAAGGCGTAGAACATATAGATTGCCTACAAACACAGTGACATGCACTTGTGAGCTTGACATGAATGTGACCTTTGACCTAATTACCCCAATATTGAATCACCTCTTTCAAACATAACCTTGAAGCAGACTTGGGTAGTAACATGTTACATGTACTCCGTTACATTTACTTGAGTAACTTTTTGAGAAAAATGTACTCCTGAGAGTAGTTTGGCTAAGTCATACATTTTATTTTTACTTGAGTAGATTTGTGAAGAAAAAAACGCTATTCTTACTCCGCTACTTTGGGCTACACACACTACCGTTACATTATTCCTCTGTATTCTACATATTAGTTTTTTTTTTGCCAGCGATGGAAAGAGGAGCTCAAACAATTTCACCAATGACATGTAGCAACAATAATCACATGACTCCATTATACCAATTATACGCAAGCTTTCGGTTCTATCATCATGCCAGCCTGTTCAATCACGTGGCGTCTTCAAAGTACCGTAAAAAATAAAGTAGAGTGGCACCTCTACATATAAAGTTAATTCGTTCCAGGACCGTGTTTGTAAGTCGAAATGGTCGCATGTCGAGCAGGATTTTCCCATAAGAATACATTTTAATTCCATTAATTCGTTCCACAGCCCGAAAACCTACACTAAATCCTTAATCCATCCATCCATCCATCCATCCATCCATCCATCCATCCATCCATCCATCCATCCATCCATCCATCCATCCATCCATCCATCCATCCATCCATCCATCCATCCATCCATCCATCCATCCATCATCTTCCGCTTGCACTGCCGATAATATAATCATAATTCCTGTAATAATGTAATGCATCGGGTTCTAATGTGGCAGACGTGTTTTGCGTGCTGTACCTGAACGCACCGCGTAGCTGACGTGACAAAGAGAGAGAGGTGCAGTTGAGATTTTACTTTCTCTTTTAATGCTTTGTTGAGAACACTGTAAACCGCGGCGGACAGTAGGCGTGTTGTGTTGCACAAGTTCTGACATAAATGATAAAAACCTGACGAAGCTGACGATTTCTTTGGCGATGTTACCACAATAATAACTGTCACCAACGGAGATCGGAGCAGGACCGTGGAGATCGTAGACATTCTATGGCCGTATTTTTGAGCCAGTTCACCAATGCGCACCCCACGCTCATACTATTCTATAATTTCCATCTTCATTTCAATGGTAAGCGTCACCTTTTTCTTTGTTTCACCACCTTTTTGGAACCTGTGTTGATTTCTCTCACAAGAAAATCCACCGTGTGTCCGTCTGCAGCGCTGTCATGTTGTCGTATTTCAAGCATGTCATCGGATGCAGAAACAAATGGCGAGTCAAATTTTACGTGGGATGTCGAAAAACTCGTATGTCGAGGTACCACTGTATTTGACATAGCGTGCTGCCCTCAACATGAGTCGAAAGCGCAGATTTTAACCTCTCTCCCAGTTTTTATTTGGCACCAATTGACTACTGGAAACTGGAGATATGATTCTTTTAATTTCATGGGAGTAACTGTGAAGAAACTAATCACTATTCAAACTAGGAACTATTTTTTTCCACGAGAGGGCATTCATGCTCTTTGGATGAATAATGCTTCATTTCTGTCATCTTTTTTCTCTCGCCGGAATTCAACGATTTAAAAAAATATATTTTGTATTTCTTTGGCTTAATGTGGTTATATAATGGTTATTGTACAGTATAGTTATAACAACAATTCATATGAATAACTGGTGAGAAAAAAAACAGTTACTCACAATGTTACTCATTATTTGAGTATTTTTTTCACCAAATACTTTTTTGCTTGTACTTGAGTACATTTTTTGGGTGACTAATTTTACTTTTAGTAGAGTAATATTATTTTGAAGAAACGCTACTCTTACTTGAGTAAAATATTTGGCTATTCTACCCACGTCTGCCTAAAAGTTATATAGCAATCTCTTTATTCAGAACTTACAGAACCAAATGCACAAGGCAATTATAATTCTTCCCAATGTGTGGCCATAGACTTTATAATGATATTGATGGGCCAGATTCGACTTCAGTGTGCCACGCCTTCAAGTAGGGGGCCATCCCACATCCTCTTCAGTCGCAGCGACACAGGCAGGGTTCCAACGCCGGATTTATGTTGAAAAAGTACGAAAGCTTTACCGCATACATAAGCCTGTCGCAATATGCAATAATTCCATTTATTGCACGATAAATAAAAATGAAGGCGGTAATTTTTCCGCAGCGATTTGTCGCCTCGCGTGCACAGACGTGCTGTTAAAAGTTCGGATTCCTTGTTACCAACTGCGCAAAATGCATCTTAGTTCCAGGTCCGGCAAAAAATAGTGCCGGAGCCAATCGTTCCCACTATATCCTATTGTTCTACGTATACAAGCCGCCTCAGTGCTACGGATTGACTGCGGACTCTCTCTGGAGCGCCGGTGTTGTTGACGTGTGGACGCTCCCGTCAGGGCTGACATTTCACGCGGGGCGGCTATTTTTCGGCACAACGCCGGATATTTACAACGAAGTCCGCCAAAACATTGTTACCGACTTGGCTGCTACGAACAGCCTCGCTTTGACAACGGACAGCTGAATGGAAATGATGAATATTGAGTGGCAAATTAAAAGCACTGTGCTTCAAACTCGTCCTGTTTATGAAAGTCGATTGTAATACGCTGGTGTTGTGCAGTAATGAGCAGAAGTGACTACAGCGGCGTTTTCTAACTTTTTTAATGCGCGCACACACTAGATATCATGAAATGGCAAAGTAGATGTGCTACCTCCCATGCCATTGGCAGTGTGCCCCGCCTCACTTTACAAACAGTAAAGATTGTTCTCAGCACTTTTATACAAATTTTTTTCAGGTCAATAAGAAGTAAGCACATAAATATTATGCACTAAAATGCATGTTTATATGATGGCAATTTTATTTTGGCTCGTTAGCAAAAAAAAAAAAAAAAAAAACGATTTTTTTTTTTTTTTTTTTTCCAGAGCATTAAATGTATTGAATCGGATTGAAAATCGTGTCCCTCGTATCGAAAATCATACCGATTCGTTGCATCCCTATGGAACACCATTGCAGAAGCTATGAGGGGAAAAGTTTTAATTTGCCTAAATGCTCAAGTTATTAAGTGCAATTTTTTTTTTTTTTCTTGAAAAACACATTTTATTTTTCTGTGCGGTATTTATATTGTTGTCTTTTACTTAAGAGGCATGGTCTATTGTTTTTAGTTGTGATTTCTTAAAAAGTATTTTTGAATTTAAGAGTAAATATTTATTGTGTTTAAATGGGTGTACTTGATCTATTAATATACACTGTATTCTCACTGTGTTATTGTAAATTGGTTAAAAAAAATTGGGGGGGCGCAATAATATGCATTTCACAATAATTTATGAGATAAATTATCGCACTAAAATTTGTTATCGCGACAGGCCTACGCATACAAACAGAAGGGATTGTCTCAGGAGGGATTTCTTCTAGGACTCAAGGTAATTATTATATTTTTCGTACCATGCTTGCATTTTGAAACGGTGTGAAACAAATCAATGGGAGGAATTAGCGTTGGCATTATAATTCCCAATATTTACATAAAATTAATAATACCTGCACGTTTTTTTTGCTTTTAACCAAGAATCGAGACTGTTTTATGTCCATATCTATAAAGAATTCAGGGTTTTAAGCATTTATTCATATGAATTTTTACTGGAAAATCTCTGTTTACATATGGCGGCTGCCACATTGACAGATAACTAGCATCGTACTTCGACATTATTACGTAAAATACTTGCTAACGGCACTTTTTTTTTTTTTGCTTTCAACCAAGAATCGAGACTGTTTTGCGTCCATATCTATAAAGAATTCAGGGATTTAAGCATTTATTAACTCGATCAACTTTGACAGCCACACCAACAATTCAGGCCTCCTAATAATCGCCCCGTCAATATCATTATGAAGTCTATGGTGTGGCCTTTTTTGCCACGATCGCAATGTATTAACAATAACCATTACTGAATGAGACAATATTCATTTACATTGCAGTTCTTAAACCATCATTTTTCAACAATTACAGCAAAACTGCAGCATCACTCAGGTTTCCCCTGTTATTGCCTTCCAAAAATGGGTGCTCCGAGCTTCTGTTTTGTATTTTTGCCAGACAACAGAGAGAGGCGCCGACATGTACTGAACTGGGTGGCAGCAACCATTCCCGCACCTGCCTGGCTCCTAACAGAAGCGGCATTGTGTTTGTCCTGATTTGAATCTTAAACAATCTGTGAGCCTGTCCTCATATCATACATACAGTAAGCCCACAGTAAGCTTCTCGCCCCAGCACACAAACCGTGCAAGCAGCTCATTGTGTTTGATTTCTTCAAATGGAGATACAATTGGCATTCTCTTCTCGTGTAGAGCGAAACAAAACTGTCGGTGAAACACATTTGCTTTAAATATTCCTTTTTATAGGGCACATCATGCATGTACATATTCATAGCTTTGTTATGCAACTATATACGCAAGAGACACGAGCACTCCCTGTTTATAAAAAATATATTTTCATATGTTAATTAAGACGAAGCCTTTGGAAATAGAACTCATCTATGAGACTTTCATAAATACAGTAAAGAAAAGAAATATTTGAACACCCTGCTATTTTGCAAGTTCTCCCACTTAGAAATCATGTAGGAGTCTGAAATGTTTATTGTAGGTACATGTCCACTGTGAGAGAGATCATGTAAAAAGAAAAATCCAGAAATAACAATGAATGACTTTTTATAATTTAAAACAATTTAAAATTGAAAACATTTTTTGTGTGTGATACAACTGCAAATAGTATTTGAACTAGGGATGTCCCGATCCAGGTTTTTGCACTTCCGATCCGATACCGATACTGGCCGATACCGACCTATCTGAGCATGTGTTAAAGTTTAAAGTTATTTACCCGCCTTACTTAGTTGTCAGACTCATGTTGAAAAAGGTTTTAGTACTCTTGATAACAACTAGCCAGCTGAATTAGGTGAGTTTGAATAACACACAACAGTTGGTAACAAGAAACTGACCTGTGTGACAAACACAAAACATTATAAATAACAAACAGAAATGGCATAGTCAGTCAGTAAAACGTGCAAATAATATTGTAAAGTGTCTTAAAAAAGCTAAACACACCAACAACCTCAGTGGAAAATCCCCCAAATCCCCCAAGCTATTAGATGCTTTTAATGTTTCGTGCATTAGTTACAAAAATTGTATAAAAAGCCTCTCAGGTTTAAATAAACGACTATTTCAGTATCAAGTTAACATTTTAAAACAGTAAATAAAATACTCAAGTCCCCATTCAGTATCAACAGCTTTAAACTACATTCAATTCATTTAATTTTGCAAATCAACTGTTAAAGTTGTTAAAATTGCTCCCGTTATTCCATAATTTCCCTTCTGTCTACTTTCGACATGTGAAAGTTTTAAAACTGTTTTGAAGATCACATCGCATCTGGTTTTCAATACTTCAATTTTGCTAACGCAGTCGAGTCTGACACCTTGCATCTAGTTCTATATACATATGATATCTATTTTCTCCAGTAAAACGACATTGACGTAGTTTGTAGCGGCTGTCAGCAGCAGTCAGGTATTCTTTGTTTTTTATCCAGCGGCATGACTTGAGCTAAAGCCGTGAGTTGAGCATTGGCATTACCCGGGTCTATGACAAGCATTATGTTTACTTTCGGGACGCAATACGGTCAGTTTCTCATTGCGTCCCGAAGACCGCGCTGTGTATTAGTTCCGCTTTACTTGACATATTTCAATAATCGGAATTTGGATGTTTGTGAATCGTTCTCGAATCTTGCACGGCCGAATTGCTCAAGGATGTAATGACGGCTGGGCATGTTGTACCGTGGTTCTAAGTGTTGGATGGTGCGTCTTTACTCACGAGAGATAATGGCTCGTCATCCAGAATGAATTCTTCGGCAATGACTCTTGTTGTTCCCTGGGCTTTGGGACTGTCGAGTCCCAGTTTGTCACGCATAGCAAAAGTTTATGCCAGTGTTAGTTGCGTAGGACCTTTCTTTTTGTCTTCGGTTTTCTCAACATACTCCTTATATTGTTTGTGGTGGTATTTCGCTAAAAGCTTGATTAGGTTGGTTGTATTAAAACTTCTTACAGTTTTACCACCATGCTTGACTTTATTGTGGCATATGTTGCACTCTGCCTCTTCGTCTTTGTTCCCAATTTACCGATAAAGTCTCTCGGTAAATTGGGAGACGGTAATGTAGTGTGTTGAAGGTGTGCCGTAAAATGCGGACCGGATTTTAGGGAAACCGAAGCAAAAACTGGAATGGATTATGTAAATCGGTGGGCTGGAAAACCCGGACCGGACTTTAAAAAAAAAACTGGATCGGAAGTCTGGATCGGAATTTTTCCGTGTTCCGATCCGATGCGCATGCATGGCACGGAAGGTTCCCCTGCTTAAACCAGCACACGTCAAGGCCCGTTTTAAGTTTGCCTTTGACCATTTGAATGATGCAGAGGAGTCATGGGAGCAAGTTTTGTGATCAGATGAGAGTAAAATAGAACTTTTTGGTCATAATTCCACTAACGGTGTCTGGAGGAAGAAGAATAATGACTACTATCCCAAGAACACCATCCCTACTGTGAAGCATTGGGATGGTAAGCATCATGCTTTGGGGTGTTTTTCTGCACATGGTACAGGACAAGTGCACTGGATTAAAGAGAGGATGACTGGGGCCGAGTATTGTAGGTTTTTGGGGAACAACCTCCTTCCTTCATTCAGAGCATTGAACATGGGCCGTGCCTGGGTCTTCCAAAATGACAATGACCCGAAGCACACAGCCAGGAAAACCAAGGAGTGGCTCCATAAGAAGCATAACAAGGTTCTAGCATGGCCTAGCCTGTCTCCAGACCGAAACCCAATAGAAAATCTTTGGAGGGAGTTCAAACTCTGATGGGTGGGCCAAGATCCCCCCCTGCAGTGTGTGCAAAATTGGTGAAAAAAAACAGGAAATGTTTGACTTCTTTAATTGCAAAGAAATGCTACTGTACCAAATATTAACATTCGTTTTCTTAGGTGTTCAAATAATTATTTGTAGCTGTATCACACAGATAAATTATAAAAAAAAAAAAATCATGCATTGTGATTTCTGGATTTTTCTTTTTAGATTATCTTTCTCACAGTGGACATGCACCTACAATAAAAAACTCAGAACCCTCAATGATTTCTAAATGGGAGAACTTGCAAATTAGCAGGGTGTTCAAATACTTATTTTTTTCACTGTATACGGCGGAAAACACTCAAGTGAGTTGAAGTTCCGCTCTGAGACCCCCAATTTGGCAAAATTTCCAAACTGTCCTATATGCATGTGTGATACATTATTGGAAAGCTCAAAATCTCAATTTTCTGAGTGAAGAAAAATTTTGAACAGGAGGGCATTTGAAAAAAATTTTTGAGGGGAATTCTAAATCAGGTTGCTTACTTTTTTGCCAAGATGGTCATCCATTGGATATGTTACGCACGCCGGTGTCATGCCAATGTAGTTACCCCAGTCAAAAATTGTATCCCCTGGGCGTAGCAATATGGAGGTAGATTTGTGTATTATTTAACCAAAAAATAATGTCCCTTCAATTAAAAAAAAAAAAAAAGAATGCAAAAATACATTTGAAACTTAAAAAAAATGCATGTGAAAGCTATTTTTCTTTGATTCTTTTTTTTTTTCTTGATTGAAACAACTTTTTTGATTGAAGTAATGTTGATTTGTTTTTGGGCCACATTTTGGCTAGGACATTTTTTTTTATTATTCAGTCAAAAAATAAGTTGCTTCAAAAAACTATATAGATTTTCGAAAAGAAAATCACTTCAATCAAAAAAAGAAAAATTTCAATCATAGAAAATGTTCCTGTATGCGAAAAAATATTTGAGATTGAAAAATTTGCATTTGAACACTTAATTTTTCATTGAAAGAGTTTTCTTTGGTTCAAGCAATCGTTTTTGTGTTTCGGCCATATTATGATTAGGACATTTGTGTCTAAATCATTCAATCCCCCCAAAAAGTTGCTTCAATCAAAGAAAAAAAAAAAAAAAAAAAAAAAATCGATTGAAATTTTTATTCTGAAAATTATATGCAAAGCAATTGACCGTCTAAAGTTCTCATTATAGGTGCTTTATTATAAAAATATATATTTTTTTGTTCATTGCATTCATTTTTGTTGTACTTTATTGCTTTACAACTTTTTTATATATAGGAAAGTCAATTACATGCAATGACCATTTTTGGACACCAGGAGGGGCCTGGCCCCCCATTAAAATCCGCTTATGTTTTTTAATATGAACTCATTGGCTGCCATTAGCGGCCATTGACATCCATTTTGACTGGGAGGGATCGTTCAATCGCTGCCAGCCCCTCTGTCAAATTGGGGTACACATCTACCACCATCAACGCAGTGAAAGAGTTAATAACTTATAGTATGCATAAACAAAAAAATAATAACTAACACAATTGGTTTTACAGTGGATCAGAGGGGACGAAAACTAAATTATGGAGTGTTGTGGCTTTACAGTTCAAAAGACACTCACACAGAGCACATGCAGTCCCACAGCTCCATCGATTCGTTCCTGGTTCGTGAAGTAATCTCTGGGGAACTCATGGATAGCTGCAGATAAAATAGAAAAGAATAGGGCAGGGAAAGACAATTATTGTGAGAGGATAGCCATACATTTAAAATGACATCTCATTAGGATTGCCACTACTAAACAAACAAATCAATTAACAAGCGCTTATCAAAGTCCACTAAAACAGGACGAATACGATCTTTTTCCATAGAATGTGACTTCCTCAGCTGTTCACACAATGTTTTCAGGGAGTGATTAAATGCATTATGTAAATATTCCTAGAGCTCTTCACTCCCAGGCACAAATTTGCTTCTTTTTGACGGTGAACTTGCCAACCCATTTTACAAAGACAAATTACAATTCAATGATACTTCAACAAATCCTATTTATTCCCACTTCCGAATGCATTATTTATTGCACTGGGGCTCACATCCAATGCCGAAGAAAAAGGGGTTAGGGTCGTTGGAAGCAGGGGGCGCTTTTGGCGGATGATGAACACATGGTATGATTGGTCGTTGGAAGCAGGGGGCGTGATTGGTAAATGACCAACAGGGGTGCTGGAGCCAACCCAGCTAACAATGGGCAGGATTAGTACATCTTAAACTGATTGCCAGCCAGTGGCAACTCTTATTGTAGTATTGTATTGTTCTTGAAATACATTTACACTGAAAACTCCATTATACGTAAATGTCCAATAAATGAAAATAGGTTGATTTACCCATAGACTTCATTACCTATTGACGTGACACTTCGTCATTCTTTGCATCACGCCTTATCCTTATCAGAGGGGGCTGAGCTTCATTTAGTATAGCCAAGCAAAGACAGCACATGCTCATGTCTAAGCTGGATTCAAGCTTGGATTTTTGAAGAACTACGAAAGCTGTACCGCATACAAACAGGAAGGATTGTCTCAGGAGGGATTTGTTCGAGGTTTCAAGGTAAATACCATATTTTTCGGGCGATAAGTCGCAGTTTTTTTCATAGTTTGGCTGGGGGTGGGACTTATACTCAGGAGCGACTTATGTGTGAAATTATTAACACATTATGATATCATTTCACATGTTATTTTGGGGTTTTGGAGTGACACTGATGGTTTGGTAAACTTGTTAGCATGTTCTTTATGCTATAGTTATCTGAATAACTCTTAATAGCTATGGGCACGTTCGCGTTCTAACTTTGCCAATGTGTGTTCAATTGTATTATTGACTTTTTTATATTGAAATGCATGCTTTTAGTTTGTGGCGCTTTCACGCCCACATGAGGGCGCACTCGCACTTGTTTACGTGAAGAAGACCGCTCACACGCCAGAAGAAGACGGACAGCTACACAGCTTGAGTGAGTGGGCGAGTTAGTGAGAGAGAAACACGGCTGCGAACCTACGTTCATTGTTTATGCTTGTAAAATATCTTTACAGAGACAACGCCTGTGTGTATCATCTTTTGTGTTGTTGTTGTGTGTTTTCCACCCGCGATCGAACACTTAAAGCCAGTTGTGTGGTTGTTTGAACAATGTGCTAATGCTAGCGAACGCATGCTGACCGTTTTTGTCATTGCTGTAACAGCACCTAATTATCATTTATTTACATTGATGCGAACCTGTTTGGTATCGAGGACGAAATTGATTCCATAAATTATACGGACGTCAAACACCGTCATTTGTGACTTTAGCTCGCTGTATAGACCCTACCCACGTGACGTCACAACTCCGCTCTCCTGACTGGTGCCGCCCACTTGTCCGTCAACACATCGTGTTGACCTGTTACGGCTACGTACATTCCTCCTATTTACGGCGTGTTTTTCTGCTCGTTAACATTAATAATCAAAATGGTGAAGGCGTGTGTGGCGGTCGGTTGCAATAACAGAGAAGATAGACGGAGAGACTTGAAGTTCTACCGGATTCCGAGAGACACGGAGAGGAGAGAGCGAGATGGGCTGCTGCAATTCGACGAGAAAACTGGGCTCCAAACGATTACCACAGATTATGTAGTAGTCATTTTATATCTGGTAAGATGCATTTAATATATATTTAGAGGCTTTTGGGCTGACAACCACAATTAAGATCATTGCTAGGCTAATCGCCGACAACATACACGTATGTATGTAGTGAGAGTGCTATCGCTAATCCATATAAACATTAAAAGCTCTAGCTCCATTGACAAATGACATGAAATACATTAGACTTGACAGTGGATGTTAGCAAGAACAAAAGATTTTGAATTGAAAATTTCGTAACTCACCTTCCGAGCACAAGATTCCTGCCGAATTTTCGTGGACGAGGACCTGTTTCACCCAACCAGCAACGTAGCATTTATAAGCCTCCAAGCTCTTAAAGTTTTTCAAACTTTCGTGAGAATAGGCTGATTTTGTGTTGACAATATAGTTGTAAATATCAGGGTCAGGCAGAGACGGCGAAGGCAGCCGGTCAAAAATCATCGATTTAGGCATCAAATATGGATCTGGCGACTGTATAGAACGAAGCTTTTCCACATAACGCCTTTTATGCAACACATCCAGTGAGTTTACGGCATCAGAAAGCACCGGGTCTTCCATGAAATGCATTTTAAATTCCTCGATCAATTGAAACCAATGCTAATACAGAGACAAAATGACGGACAAGTGGGCGGAACCATACAGCGAGCACGTGGTTTTGTGACGTCGGTGGGTAGGGTATATAGCCAGGACCGAGCTGTCGCGTCCTGGTAAGGACAGTATATTTGCATTTCGTTGTTAATGCACTGTACACTTATTCAACATGTTGTTCTCTATTGTATTTTTATATTAAATTGCCTTTCAAGATGACAGATCTGTTCTATGTGTTGTATTGTATCAAGTACATGTCCCCCTAAATGCGACTTAAAGTCCGGTGCGACTTATATATGTTTTATTTCTTTTCGTTGGGCATTTAATGGCATTTGCGACTTATACTCAGGTGCGGCTAGTAGTTCGAAAAATACGGTATTATATTTTTCGTTCCATGCATGCATTTTGAAACGTGAAAAAAATCAATGGGAGAATGGTAACCGCTACGGCATTGGCGTCATTCTTCGACATATACACATAAAATAGATGCGTAACTGCCCGTTTTTTTTGCTCTTTTAACAAAGAATCGAGACAGGTTTACGTCCATATCTACAAAGAATTCAGTAATCGAAGCATTTATTCGCAGGAATTTTCTTCTTTGTTTACACATGGAGGCGGCTAATTTTCGTAACTGACTAGCCTAATAGTTGGCAATATTTACGTAAAATAAATGCTAGCTGCACATTTTTTTGCTTTTAACCATGAATCGAGACTGTTTTACATCAATTTCTAGAAATGCCTGCCTGTATTTGTAGTCCTTTGTCACCTGATCATTATAAAAGCATCCATTGGGGCATCGGAATACAATTACCGATAATATGTTAAATCCACACATAGACTTTATAATCATATTGACAGGTCAAGTCCACACATAGACTTTATAATCATATTGACAGGTCACCTCCCTCATACACTACGCCACGCCTTCAAGTAGGGGGCCTGCCCACACCCAGCATCAAGAGGAGTCATTGTCAAACACACGCAGGTTGAAAAAGTGCGAAAGCTGTACCGCATACAAACAGAAAGGATTGTCTCAGGAGTGATTTGTTCAAGGATTCAAGGTTATTATTATATTTTTCCTACCATGCATGCGTTTTGAAACGTTGTGAAAAAAATCAATGGGAGAAATTAGCTGCTACAGCATTGGCGTTATAATCTGCAATATTTACGTAAAATAAATGCTACATGCACATTTTTTTTTTTTTGCTTTTCACCAAGAATCGAGACGGTTTTACGTCCATACTGTATCTATAAAGAATTCAGGGATTTAAGCATTTAATCACAATAATTTTTAACTTAAAAAGCTGTTTGTGGTGATAAGGCGGCGTCACAGTGGCTTAAAGACTAGCAGCACATTTGACATATTTACGTAAAATAAATGCTAACCGTCCGTTTTTTTTTTTCTTTGCTTTTAACCAAGAATCGAGACTATTGTATGTTAATATCTGTAAAGAATTCAGGGATTTACGCATTTATTCACAAGAGTTTTCAATGTAAAAAGCTCTTTGTGGTGATAAGGTGGCGTCACAGTGGCTTAAAGACAAGCAGCACATTCAACATATTTACCTAAAATAAATGCTAACTGCCCTGCATTTCAGCAAAAATATGGATAGTTCTGTGATGCTTCGTTTTCACACTGGATAGTTATAGGTTGCCCCACCACTTGATATATTTAAAATTTGTAGCAGGTCAGTTGAATGTCAATTCAAAATAAAGTCAATGGAGGAAAGCATTCCATACTGTGATATAAAATAGCCCATATCATGATAGATGTTTTTCTCCGTATCGGAATGCAGTAGACATACTGAATCATTTACATATCATTTCCAATTTGGTCACAACCTAACATAGAAGCCAGCACAAAATATGCCACATCTTCATCATGCACATTTCCCATTTCATGGAAGTGGGCATACTAGCCAGTAGGTTAAAAATAGATCCAACCCAGCATGACCTACCCTGTACACTTGGGTGCGTGTATTTGGGATTTGCTTGGCTAGCTCCACTGTGTCTGCTTAACTTGTTGTATGTTGATGTCTGTGAGTGTGTGTTGTGTGTGTGTGTTTATGTGCTTGTTTAACATGATAGCAACCCAATGTGCAGTGACATTCTCTCAGGGTAGCCAAGAGGTCGTGAGTCAGTAAGGCGGTGGCACCTACAGCATGTCTTGTGTGGCCAGAAAATAGGCTTGTCTTTTCATCGGATGTGCAATCAGCAAAGAGGAGAGAACAAGATGATGGTGGCAGTTATAGTAAGTGACAAAAAAATGAAATGAGATCTATGAAAAAGTTATTTAGAAAGGTTATTTTTTACAGCACATATGCAGATTTCCCCCCAAGAAACTAAGGTCAGGTGGTAGAAAAACCCAGCAGCAGCCCACCATGTTTTCTTTTCAGGGGGGAGGGGCAAGATAATAAAAATGTTACGTTAACAGTAATTAAGTTAAAAAAAAAAAAAAAAGGAGACAAGAAAAGCCCGGTTGCCTGCCATGATTACAGAGCACTAGGGGAAACCATCCATATGGACTGAGTGATCATCATCATACAGAATATAACCTTTGTAGAAAAGCAATCTCTCAAACTCATTGGCCGCCCTTAAAAGTGATAGACATCCAATCTAATCCACTTGTAGGGCTTGCAGCAAATGAACATGCTTTTATTCACTAGCAGCCTCCTCAGACTAAATTGGATGTCTACCGTATTTTTCGGACTATACTGGACTGTCTCAGAAAATTAGAATACACAATATTCTAATTTTTTGAGACAGTCCTGTGTATATATACAGGACTGTCTCAGGAAATTAGAATACACAATATTCTAATTTCCTGAGACAGTCAGGAAATTAGAATACACAATATTCTAATTTCCTGAGACAGTCAGGAAATTAGAATATTGTGTATTTTAATTTCCTGAGACAGTCCTGTATATATACACAGGACTGTCTCAAAAAATTAGAATATTGTGTATTCTAATTTTCTGAGACAGTCCAGTAAGTCGCACCGAGTATAAGTTGCACCAGCCATAAAATGTAGAGATGTCCCGATCGATCGGGATGCTGATCGATCGGGTCCGATCACGTCGTTTTCAAAGTATCGGAATCGGCAAAAAAATATCGGACATGCCTTTTTTAAAAATATATATGTATTTTTTTTAATTAAATTGTTTTCTCATTGTATTTAACGTTACAGACATAATATGTTACACTCATCCAGAGTCTTTAGTTTTTGCTTAAGGTAGGGTTATCAAATTTATCCCGATAATGGCGGTATTTCATTTTTAAAAAAATGTATCACGTTAAAATATTTAACAGAATTAATGCATGCGCTGCACGAACCGCTCACGCATTGTCGCGCTCAATCTGTAATGGCGCCGTTTTACCTATATAGAGAGCTAAAAGGCAGCGTAAAATGAGTAGAGTGAAATTTGGAAGCCTTTGGAGCCTTTTTTAATTGGCTAAAGCCTTACAATCCCTCTCCCTACGATTAGAAATATCGTGGGAAGCAATGTGGGGAAGCAAGGTAGTAATTGATCTTTTTCTTAACACCCTGTGTTATTTCCCCAACAGAGAAGATATATCAATTGATAGCACTACGCCAGTCATGGTTCCACTTCCCATCATGCATTTGGGCATGGCTACAGTATCATTTACTGAAAGCTCAACAAATACACTAGATGGCAATATTTAGTCACGATATACAAAGTCACATTTGTCCTTTAAGAATTACAAGTCTTTCTATCCATGGATGTTAATAATGTCAATGCCATCTTGAGGATTTATTGTCATAATAAACAAATACAGTACTTATGTACTGTATGATGAATGTATATATTCGTCCGAGTTTTATTCATTTTTTTCTTAATGCATTGCCAAAATGTATATGATCAGGAAAAATTATCGGGAATGATTGGAATTGAATCGGGAGCAAAAAAAAGCAATCAGATCGGGACATATCGGGATCGGCAGATACTCAAACTAAAACGATCGGGATCGGATCGGGAGCAAAAAAACATGATCGGAACAACCCTAATAAAATGCCCAATGAGAAGGAAAAAAAAAAATACTGGTGCTTCCAAAAAAATAGCATATTGTGATAAAGTTCATTATTTTCTGTAATGTACTGATAAACATTAGACTTTCATATATTTTACAAACATTACACACAAGTGAAGTAGTTCAAGCCTTTTATTGTTTTAATATTGATGATTTTGGCAAAAAAGTCAAGAAAAACCAAAAATCCCTATCTAAAAAAATTAGCATATCAACGAATTAACTCAAAACAATTGCGAGAGATTCCTGAGGCTTTTAAAAACTCCCAGCCTGATTCATTACTCAAAACCGCAATCATGGGAAATACTGCCGACCTAACTGCTGTCCAGAAGGCCATCATTGACACCCTCAAGCAAGAGGCTAAGACACAGAAAGAAATTTCTGAGCGGATAGCCTGTTACCAGAGTGCTGTATCAAGGCACCTCAGTGGGAAATCTGTGGGACGGAAAAAGTGTGGCAGGAAACGCTGCACAACCAGAAGAGGTGACCACACCCTGAGAAAGATTGAGAAGAAGGGCCGATTGCAGACCTTGGGGGACCTGCAGAAACAGTGGACTGAGTCTGGAGTAGAAACATCCAGAGCCACCATGCACAGGCGTGTGCTGGAGCCACTTTTGAACCTGAAACAGCGGCAGAAGCGCCTGATCTGGGCTACAGAGAAGCAGCACTGGACTTGCTAAGTGGTCCAAAGTACTTTTTTCAGATGAAAGCAAATTTTGCATGTCATTCGGAAATAAAGGTGCCAGAGTTTGGAGGAAGATTGGGCAGAAGGAAATGCCAAAATGCCTAAAGTCTAGTGTCAAGTACCCACAGTCAGTGATGGTCTGAGGTGCCATGTCAGCTGCTGGTGTTGGTCTACTGTGTTTTATCAAGGGCAGGGTCAATGCAGGTAGGTATCAGGAGATTTTGGAGCATTCCATGTTTCCATCTGCTGAAAAGCTTTATGGAGATGAAGATTTCATTTTTCAGCACGACCTGGCACCTGTTCACAGTGCCAAAAACCACTGGTAAATGGTTTACTGACCATGGCATTACTGTGCTCAATTCTAAAAATAGAAATAATACAAATCAATTTCGTCCTCATTACCAAACAGGTTTGCATCAACATAAATAAATGAGAATTAGCTGCTATTACAGCAATGACACAAATGGTTAGCATGCGTTTGCTAGCAATAACACATCGTTCAAACAACCACACAACTGTCTCTAAGTGTCCGATTGCGGGTGGAAAACACACAACAACAACAGAAAAGATGATACACACAGGCGTTGCCACTGTACAGATATTTTACTTCTCTCTCTCAAGTTTAGTCTCTTGGTCTCAGTTCCTACATAAGGTGAATTTGAGTGTTGTCTCTCATCTGTATGTCTCTCTCTCGCTCTCTCTCGCCCAATCGCTCAGATGCTGCGTAGCTGTCTGTCTTCTTCTGGGGTGTGAGCGCACTTCTTCGCGTAAACAAGTACGAGTGCTTCGGCGAGAAAGCGCCACTAACTAAAAGCAATCATTTCAATATAGAAAAAGGCAATTATACAATTGAACACACATTGCCAAAGGCAGAATGTGAACGTGGCCATAGCTATTAAGAGTTATTCAGATAACTATAGCATAAAGAACATGCTAACAAGTTTACCAAACCATCAGTGTCACTCCAAAACACCCAAATAACAAGTGAAATTATATCATAATGTGTTAATAATTTCACACATAAGTCGCTCCTGAGTATAAGTCGCATCCCCAGTCAAACTATGAAAAAAACTGCGACTTATAGACCCTACTCACATGACGTCACAACCACGCCTCCGCGCCATATTGTCCGTCAACTCGTCGTGTTGACGCATTACCACTACGTAAATTCCTCCTATTATGGCGTGTTTTTCTGCTCGTTAACATTAATAATCAAAATGGTGAAGGCGTGTGTGGTGGTTGGTTGCAATAACAGAGAAGATAGACGGAGAGTTCTACCGTATTCCGAGAGACCCGGAGAGGAGAGCGAGATGGACTGCTGCAATTCGACGAGAAAACTGGGCTCGAAATGATTACCACGGATTATGTAGTAGTCATTTTATATCTGGTAATATGCATTTAATATATATTTAGAGGGTTTTGGGCTGACAACCACAATTAAGATCACTGCGAGGCTAATCGCCGACAACATACAGTTTCAAATTCAAGATACTTATTTCTTCCACCATCATTACATTTTGAATAATATTTTGCTGGTACCAAGTGAAAGAAGCTGGCCTCGTCTACGGATCATCAGTTAAACAGGTGTGTCCAAACCTTTTGCAAAGGGGGCCAGATTTGGTGTGGTAAAAATGCGGGGGGCTACCTTGGCTGATTTACATAGAACAATATATTTAAACAAATTTTTAGCAAGCCCTTCTGTGTGTCACATTTGCTTTATTATTATTTTTAATTCATAATTTCAACAGTCTCGTCTTTGTGGCGTTCTCTTTCGACACTCGGGCTCTTGCGAAATACTGCTGCTGTGGAATTAAACTAGCTTCAAGTTGCTATAATTTCTTGCTACGTATCTTCCCTGTAATGTTGTCGTACATGTCAGCGTGTCTTGTTTGGTAATATCATTATCGCGTCACATCGAACTCTTTGAAAACAGCGACTGTCTCTTTGCAAATGAGGCAGACACAGTTGTTGCGTATTGTATTGAAGAACTAGTCCAATATCCACCTATCCTTGAAGCGTCGGCCATCGCAGTCAACTTTTTTTTTTTTTTAATTGATTGTCGCCATTTTAGAAAATTGGAAGTAAAGGGTCACACGGGGTAATGTTGCTAAGAGTGCTGCTCTTAAAGTTTTTCAAACTTTCGTGAGAATAGGCTGATTTTTTGTGGACAAGATAGTTGTAGATATCAGGGTATCAGACGTCAGGCAGAGAGGGGGAAGACAGTGGGTCGAAAAATATCGATTTAGGCATCAAATATGGATCTGACGAATGGATAGACTGAAGCTTTTCCACATTACGCCTTTTATGCAACACATCCAATGAGTTTACAGCGTCTGAAAGCACAGGGGCTTCCATGAATCGCACTATAAATTGCACGACAAATTGAAACCATTGAGAATACGGATAAACAAAGACGGACAACATGGCGGCCGGATACAGCGACACGTCATTCTGTGACGTTGGTGAGTAGGGTCTATAGTCCGAAAAATACGGTACTTGTAACAAACTAATTTTAATTCACAACAGAAGAAAAAAGCTATATGATTGGACATCCTGCTCTCATCACTCGAGCAGGAGAGAGCTGTCACTAGCGAACTTGACACATGAATGCTACTCATCTCATCCCGTCTTTCCTGTTCATTTTGCTCTTGCTGTCCTTCTCATTAATGTTCCACTCGGGTTAAAATTGGATGGGCAGAACCGATGACATGTTTATGTAGTTAAGGAGTGACACTGGAAGTCCGGCAGAGTACCGATGTGTCATCACTGCCTTGCGACGTCAACAACAATGGCGACCTCCTTGTTAAAATAATTTAAATTTTATTAAAACGAAAACATTATGAGGGCTTTTAATATCAAATTATTATAACCCGTACTAACATTTATCTATTAAGAACTACATGTCTTTCTATCCGTGGTACACTTTAATGTATTCATCATAAGAGATCGAGCGAGCCACTCTTCTTCTGGTCCCTCACCTAGGATCTGTTTGTCATGTGTGACCCTGCTAGAGGCACAAAGCCCCAGACAACATAGCTTCTGTGATCGTTGGAATACACAAACCCCCCACCGCGATACAGTGATGACTCATAGGAGGAGAATCATTGGATTAAAACATGAAAATGTACAATGCTTTTCACGTAAGTCAAAAAGATTTAGTCAGATATAGGCATTTGACATGATTTAGGATTATGGTGATAGATATTTAAACAGCCCAGTCATGACGTAACCTGTGGATTTAGAAAACAAGAGAGAAAATATATTGGATTAACAGTAGCTGTTGCATTAAAGCCATTTTGGAGGTACAGGTAGTCCCCGGGTTACGATCGAGTTCAGTTCCTAAGCTGGCGACGTAACCCGAATTTTCGGGTAAAAATTCAAAGTAACCATCCAAAAAGTCCAGAGGTATTGTTTTTTTGTTCAATGGTGTAGGATACACTGTCTTATGGTGGCAGCGTTAAGTCTGGCTGGACTGTCAATCATTCAATAATGCTTCCATACAGGAGCACTCAGACGTCTCACATGGATAAAGGATACCTGTGCTCTGGTTTGGCCCACATAAAGCTGTAAATTGCTTCAGCTAATATATGTTTGTGTATACATTTGTAATTAAGTTTAGTACAGTTTGTGGAGTTACGTGTGAGCGATTTACTATGAGAATTGTAAATGCGTTCGCATTCGTAGCATTTAAGATAGCAGATTTTTGTGAAGTAAATTAGGCTAATTTAATCTACTAAATATATAAATACTATATAATAAATACTACATATTGATCAGACTAGATCAGGGGTCAGCAACCCTGGTCCTCGAGTGCCACTATCCAGCTTGTTTTCCATCTCTCCCTCCTTTGACACACCTGAATCAAATGATCAGCTCATCAGCAAGCTCTGCAGGAGCCTGATAATGATCATGATTATTTGATCCAGGTGTGTTAAAGGAGGGAGGCATGGAAAACAGGCTGGATAGTGGCACTCGAGGACCAGGGTTGCTGACCCCTGGACTAGATGGACGTTTGGACACCAATCGTTCTGTGTCGAGTGTTTTATTGTTAAAAAGTGTGTCGTTTTGAACAGACGTGTACATATGTGTGTTACAGCTTTACAAATGGTCAAAAGTGAAGGCTTCAAAAAGCACCATTGCTTTGTTTGCTGTCTGTCAAGCTGGACAACTTCACGTTTAGTGAGGACAGAACAAGTCATGTTAAAAAAGTAAAAAATAAGATACTGTGAGGTACAATTAGGTACTGTTTGTGTGACTAAAAAAACAAAACAAAATACTGGAGACAAAGTAAATTCGAAATCACATAATTCGAATACGTCGTAAACCGGGGACTACCTATATATATAATGGTATATGTATGAAATATATATATATATAAATTGTCGTCTCGCCAACCCGGGCGGTATGGTCTCTCCTTTCAAGCTCGGGTCCTCTACCAGAGGCCTGGGAGTTTGAGGGTCCTGCGCAGGATCTTAGCTGTCCCTAGGATTGCGCTCTTCTGAATGGAGACATCGGATGTTTTTCCTGGTATCTGTTGGAGCCATGCACCCAGCTTGGGGGTTACTGCCCCTAGTGTCCCGATC
The DNA here is from genome assembly GCF_030265065.1 of Corythoichthys intestinalis. Taxonomy (NCBI): domain Eukaryota; kingdom Metazoa; phylum Chordata; class Actinopteri; order Syngnathiformes; family Syngnathidae; genus Corythoichthys; species Corythoichthys intestinalis. Next base: position 46,774,536 of record NC_080404.1, on the reverse strand, counting down.
ACTACTGGCACCACTCTTGCCTTCACTCCCCACGTTTTCTCCAACTCTTCCTTCAACCCTTGATATTTCTCCAGCTTTTCATGTTCTTTTTTCCTGATGTTGCTATCGCTCGGGATTGCTACATCTATCACTACTGCTGTCTTCTGATTATATATATATATATATATATATATGTTAGGGGTGTCAAACGATTAAAAATTTTAATCGAGTTAATTACAGCTCAAAAATTAATTAATCGTAATTAATCGCAATTAATCGCAATTCAAACCATCTATAAAATGTGCCATACGTTTCTGTAAATTATTGTTGGAATGGAAAGATAAGACTGAGATGGATATATACATTCAACATACGGTACATAAGTATTGTATTTCTTTATTATAACAATCAATCAACAAGATGGCATTACCATTATTAACATTCTGTTAAAGCGATCCATGGATAGAAAGACTTGTAGTTCTTAAAAGATAAATAAAAATAATAAATAAAATATGTAAATATATGGATAAATAAAATATATAAATATTTATAGAAAATAAAAGATAATAACTAGTACAAGTTATAGAAATTTTATATTAAAACCCCTCTTCATGTTTTCGTTTTAATAAAATTTGTAAAATTTTCAATCAAAAAATAAACTAGTAGCCCGCCATTGTTGATGTCAATAATTACTTCCACAATGCTCATGGTTGCTGAAGCCTATAAAATCTGTCGCGCCCCAGCGCCAGCAGAGGGCGGCAAAACTCCGAAAAACACAACAAGTGCACCTTTCTCTTTGCAGTCCTTTTTTTGCTGTCCGTTCTGTTTGAGCGGGGCATTCGTGCGTTAATTGCGTCAAATATTTTAAAGGGATTAATTAAAAAAATTAATTACCGCTTGTTAACGCAATAATTTTGACACCCAATCTATAAAATATGCCATATTTTTCTGTAAATTATTGTTGGAATGGAAAGATAAGACACAAGATGGATATTTATATTCAACTTACGTTACATAAGTACTGTATTTGTTTATTATAACAATAAATCAACAAGATGGAATTAACATTATTAACATTCTGTTAAAGCGATCCATGGATAGAAAGACTTGTAGTTCTTAAAAGATAAAGAGTAGTACAAGTTATTGAAATTTTATATTAAAACCCCTCTTAATGTTTTCGTTTTAATAAAATTTGTAAAATTTTCAATCAAAAAATAAACAAGTAGCCCACCATTGTTGATGTCAATAATTACACAATGTTCATGGGTGCTGAAGCTGATAAAATCAGTCGCACCCAAGAGCCAGCAGAGGGCGACAAAACTCCAAAAAACACAAGTAACAAGTGGACACTGCACTGCTGCTGTACTTTTAATCTGTTTGAGCGGGGCATGTGCGTTAATTGCGTCAAATATTTTAACGTGATTAATTTAAAAAATTAATTACCGCCCGTTAACGCGATAATTTTGACAGCCCTAATATATACTATTAGACTATATTTATATAATATATCGTGTATGTGTTATATAATATTTAACTGAATTCACCAGCGGAACTAATGTTGGCAAGTTGTGTAGTTACCGGGGAAAGAGTTTAGTTAAGGGAACAGCCGGAAGTAAACAAATGTCCCCCGATTTGCGTGCAATACGTACGTTGTTACTTTGTGGATTTCAATGTAAATAAAACAACGCGGCTTGGCTCAGTGATTCGACACTCTTCCTCAGACTCCTGTCCTAGCTCGCCACACGGTCAACATTTATACGAAATGGATCGCCGTATATGTTTTCTTCAAGACAACATCGCCACGTGCCGGCATGTTGCAACAATTAGGTTAGAAAAATGTACCGGAAAATAATAAACGAATAGTACAAAAAAAAAAAAAAAACATTTTAATTTCATTAGATGTGAAAAATATCATGAAAACAATTATTTACCACATGAAAATTGATTATTATATCACTGTCATTCGGATTAGGTAATATTGTGCTGGTCCATGCTTACAATGGAACATGAATAGTGATGATTTTTTTCTGTCTCCGTCCCTGTACCGTGAATAACGCGCACTCATGATTTTCTGAGTAAATTTTGGGAAAAAAAGTGCGCGTTATATTCGGGAATTAACAATAGTTACTGTCTGGTTATGCATTAACTAATGCATTAGCTAATGCATTAAGTCAAGTTAATCAATATATTAATAAATGTTAGATAAGCAAATAGATTAATTATTGTAATTAGGGTTGTTCCGATCATGTTTTTTTGCTCCTGATCCGATCCCGATTGTTTTAGTTTGAGTATCTGCCGATCTCGATATTTCCCGATACGATTGCTTTTTTTTGCTCCCGATTCAATTCCAATCAATCTCGATAATTTTTCCCGATCATATACATTTTGGCAATGCATAAAGAAAAAAATGAATAAAACTCGGACGAATATATACATTCAACATACAGTACATAAGGAATGTATTTGTTTATTATGACAATAAATCCTCAAGATGGCATTTACATTATTAACATTCTTTCTGTGGGAGGGATCCACGGATAGAAAGATTTGTGACTTTGTATATTGTGACTAAATATTGCCATCTAGTGTATTTGTTGAGCTTTCAGTAAATTATACTGTAGCCATGCCCAAATGCATGATGGGAAGTGGAACCATGACTGTGCGTAGTGCTACCAATTGATACATATTCTCTGCGTTGGGAAATAACATAAGGTGTTAAGAAAAAGATGAATTGCTACCTTGCTTCCCAACATTGCTTCCCATTACATTTCTAATCGTAGGGAGAGGGATTGTAAGGCTTTAGCCAATTAAAAAAAGGCTCCAAAGGCTGCCAAAATTCACTGTACTCATTTTACGCTGCCTTTTATCTCTCTATATAGGTAAATCGGCACCATTACAGATTGAGCGCGACAATGCGTGAGTGGATCGTGCAGCGCATGCATTAATTGCGTATTTTAACGTGATACATTTTTTAAAAAAATTAATTACCGCCGTTATCGGGATAAATTTGATGACCCTACCTTAAGCTTAAACTAAAGACTCTGGATGAGTGTAACATATTATGTCTGTAACGTTAAATACAATTAGAAAACAATTTAATTAAAAAAATATATATATTAAAAAAAGGCATGGCCGATATTTTTTTGCCGATTCCGATACTTTGAAAATGACGTGATCGCACCCGATCGATCGACATCTATAATTGTAATGTTACTTAAACATTAGTTATTGTCTAAAAATGCAATAACTAATGTTAATTAAAGGACCCTTATTGAAAAGTGTTACCTAAGTTTTTTCGCAAGACGAATTGAAACCACATTCAGAGTGTAGTTTCATATTCGATATGGAAAAGATGCCACAGCAACCTGTCTGCTTTGTCAATAATATGGCTGATTCTGAACAGGCCCAAATCCGATTTGGACACTCGCTACAAATAGTGTGAACAGTCATCCCTAAAAATCGGATTCGAGGAGAAATCCAAATGGAATCAGATACGCCTACAATCTGAACGCAGCCTTACTGATCCGAGCGGCTGAGAGTGGATGAACAGTTTTGACATTTTCCGTTTGGCTGCAATTTATGAGCGGATTAATTCTTTTGAAGATGTCATTGTGGTTTAGAGTTGGCTGACCTAGAGTTATTGTCAAAAAATCATTTCAAGAATGAATGATCAAAATAAACTTGCAGGCCTAGTGTGAACTGATGAAGAGATCTAGCGTGCAAGCTGAAGTCAGCTGCCAAATCCCTGAGCTTCGTGAGATCAACGTGGATTGACCCAAGCAGAGACGGACGGCTTGTCACTTCAGGGGCAGAACAACAGTCAGCCCATCCCCCTTGCATAATACCGCATGCATTACATAATAGCTGTGTGGCACTGATACAGACACAAACAGAAAGAGAGAAGAAACCGGCAAATCCTATACATCATTAAAGGCGTAATGGGAGAACTGTTTAAAGAGCAACGGGAAAAAAACACCCTTCATGCCCATGACAGATGGTGTAAACTCCATCAACAATAAGCATAGTGTAACAACTGTTGTACCACATGCACTCACACAAACACACACAATTACAAATAATAAAGTACATGTTCATGGTGATTTGTCATTAGTCTATTATATATATTTTTTTACATTATGTCAGTATTTTGCTTCAAGTGCCTATGACAGCAAAAAGCATGTTTATTTCATATTTCACGCAGCATTTTATGCTCCTGAATGAAATGGACCGCTTAGAGATGTGTGTGGGTTAGGGTAGCCAGCTGTAAATTGCTCTCCGCCGGGCGGTTTGCCGATCCGCGGAGACAATCGACAACCCATTCGTCATGTCAAATAATCCGGGCTAGTTAAGTGTGATTTTCCACTTCGAAGACTTTGAAACATCACTCGGTTCGGGTTAGCATGTTGGCTAGCTGTCACGCCTCTTGGTTTGTTTACATTCTCCGAAGCCGGGGAAGGGAAATGACATATGTCCGATTTAGGTGTCATAAAATATCGTTCGGGAGGTGCAACAGTAAAGGTGAAGTCGACAGTTTTGACCATTATGGAGTAATTTTGCCATGTCGTCCTGAATAAGTGCATTTTTATTATTTCATATTCCATTTAGCACAAGACTGTTATTTGTCATGACCATGCCATTTATTGGCAATTGCGGGAAATACTTGGATAAAAAGAATATCCTGTAAAAATATTGAAGTAAAGAGACAGAAACAATGACGTTTCGCAGCTCTCTTCGTCGCGTTTTCCTCGTTGTGAATAGTTCCCCCTCGACGGGCTGGCTGGTCCTTCTCCAGCCATTTATTTAGCAATTGGGAAAAATACTTGGATAAAAAGAATATCCTTTAGAAATATTGGAGTAGAGAGACTGAAACAATGACATTTTGCGGCTCTCTTCGTCGTGTTTTCCTCGTTCTGAATAATTCCCCCTCAATGTGCTGAATAGTAAAACCGATGAGCCCAGTCTACCGCTGACGTCATCCACCTGTTGGGGATGCTAGAGCCCTATAATGGTAGGCGTGGCTAACCGGCAGATTAAAAGACTAATTTCTCGTCATCTGCGTTTTGCTAAATTGTTGTATATAGTCGAATCGTCTCAAAATATGATTCTAATTCACATAATAATGCTATTTAGGACTTTTTTTCTCCTTTCGTATGCTCTTTAAGGAAGACTACGTTTCCCATGAGGACCAGCACACACCCGCATATTGTCATAAAATCATAATAGTAACCAGCAGATGGATTAAACAACATTTCTGTTTCCAGCGGCTGTGTGAAGGATGAAAAGTAATAAGGTAATGAATCTAGTTGTGGCTAAACAATAGCGTATAGTGGTGCTTTAAATGGTTACTATGATAGGCATACATGAAGTAACAGCGGAAGCTCAAAAGCTTACTTTTAAAAGGTCGCACTAACGCAAAAAGGACAAAAGTATTTAGGAAAATATAAAGTATATTATAATAGGTAGGGTTCTCCCGATTGCATTAATTTGACAGTAAAAAAGTTTAGCGTCAATGCAGCAAATGAATTAAAAGAAATGAGCAAGCGAAATAAGTATTGAGTGAACATAAAATTTTCAGTAGCAAAGCCCTGCACTTGGGGAATTGAGTTTTTTTTTTCCTAGACAGTTTACAGAAGTCACCTTGGAGAAATTAGATACTCCGTTGCTGACATTTAATAAGAACAAGTGATTAAAACATTTTTGTGATATTAGAGATGACTCGGTGTCCTTCAAGGAAGTAATTCTGCTGCTAATTCTCATCTTTATCTCAATTTAGAGAGGAAAAAAAAAACATTTGGCTAAAGCAAATGCAGTCACTTAGTGGATTAAATGCCGTTGTATGAAAAATTCAGTCTTTAAAAAGATAATAAAGCCCTGTTTTAAATGATGCAGGTAGAGATACTTAAAACAATGACCTTGAGGCAGGGCAGAAATTGAATCAAATCTGTTTCACTGGATACAATGCTTTTATTTAATTATCCATCAGAGCGTTATGAATCACAATTTGATTTGGTTATTATTTTAATTGTAAAGTGTTTTAGAATATGTTGTTAGATTTGTGCTGGTTGATCGAGTGTGCATGGATGCAAAATTAGCTGAAGGGAATAGTATCATTTCCCATATTTACTGGTTGACTGTATTACTCTAACACACACAATATAAAAAATAGCATTTAATCATAATTTAGGGAAACAAGTAGACTATATTTTGAGTATAAATGATGTGAGAAGGCAAAAACAGCCCGGATGTAAATGATTGAGAGTTGCAGGGTCAGCACAGCCTTATCATATCCGGAGAAGACAAACATCAAGAACGTCACGCTGATGGAGGGGCTCTACATGCGCGTCATGCAGTCGACTGAGCGAGATTGACGCTGACGGAGCGAGACAAGCAGGGGCTGGCCAAGACTTCTGGACCACCGTCATCTCTTCTAGTAACCAACAATGGACAGTCCAGAACAATGAAAAGACATGCTCTCCTCACACAAGGAACATCTGATAACGGAGGAACCCGCGACTGAGAAGTTGAAACTCAGTACTCACGTGGCGCTGAGGCTGGCAAAATCCTCAACCCTCGTTGCCCTGACAATAGTAACGCCCGAACCCTCCTGTCCAATCCACAACATACAATAACCTTAAACAACGCCCAAACACACTCTTCTTCCAGCTCACAGCCCGCCCCACAAAAGTCTCCAAAATACTGAATTCTTTAGCTAGTGCTGTCTTTTCTCAGCCTGTGATTTAGTGACCCTGGATCCAGTCTTCCTCTTCGTTTGGGTCTGTTTGCTGTTTTTGCCTTGCTGTCTGATTGCTGTCGACTTGGAATAAACTGTCAACTTCTGTTTTGAAGCCATTTTCCAACATTTAAAATGGAGTCAGTACAAGAGGTTCAAACTAAGGTGAAAGCGCAGAGTTTGGCCTTTTGACTGGGTTGCTCGTTTTGTGCCGGCCCGGGTCATTGTAATTGCATTAGCACGGTTCCGGCGGTTTGGCTGGCGTGATTCGGGCAATCTGGCTAAAAGGTCAAATTCCAACATAGCCGAACAAAACAAGTATGGTTGTGCAAGAGTTTTGGTTTTGTGAACAACTATTTGTTATTGTTTACAGTTGATTTTATTTATTTATTTATGTTCTTTTAAAACCTGTCCTGTTCAGCTGTTTGACACGGAGAATGGAAGTCTAAGTGCCCGGTTGGTCTGAACAGTTTTAATGTTTCACATTGAGAGTATGGCATACTCCCATTGTGATCATTCAACATGCCTCGTTTATTATGACAAAGCAGTGAACAGGAAGGGGTTATGGGGAACAAGAGAAGAAAAGAAACACAAACAAACAACAACAAGAAATACATTGAACGTCTACACTAACTACTAATATGTTGGTGCTATCGTCAGCTAGATGTATTTCCGGTTGACACCATGTGTTGACTAGGGAAAGAGGTGGACAGGGTGGGGGAGTCTATAAGCTAAGTGGTTGAAAGGGGTAGAGTGTACACAAATCAGCTCTGTGATCTGGAACCCAGTAATCGTGTGAATCCCTTGTGAGTGTAAGCTCGTTGGTGACCAACCCTAGGCCACACCATCGCCACTCCCGGCACCAGGACCCCCCACTTGAGCGCACCCTATCACATCCAGCCGCACGCGAGCCCCACCCTAGCGCGCGAAAGCCATGCAGACGAGCGGAGACGCCACCCAGCCAGCCCGGGGAGGGAGGGCGGGCGGGGGGAGGGTTCACCGCAGCCCATTCCTCCTCCCGCAGCCCAGCAAGGGAGCCATCGTCCCCCCCCAGGATCCAGGGTGGTCCCCTGGGCCACCCACGCACCCATCAACCGGCCTTCAGGGTTGGCAAGAGGGGACGCACCACCAACACCTGCGAAGAGAGGGGAAGGCGGAGGAAGGAGGACGCCGAAGAGCCGCCACGGGGCGACACGAGATCGGAGCCCCGACCTCCCCCCACTCCCATGGCCGGCAGCCCAGGCAGTTTACAGTTGATATTAATGGACCCATTTTATATGCTGTTTAAATCTAGACCAGTAACCGTCTAATTAAGATATAGGTCATTTTAGACCAGATTTTTCAAATCAATAAGCAAGTTTATTTCCATTCCCTTTAACATGGTGTTTGTTGGCCAGCTTTTCCTCTCCCTGACGAGAGGAGAAACTGGTTTGCTCAGTGGAATGTTGACTCGCACTTAATATGAGGAAGTTCTATCAGACCTACCGGGCCGGTCACATGATTTCCACACATGTGAAACCACAGTAACCTTCTATGAATGATAGCCCCTGGTTCAATAGAACAGGAGGCCAGACATATAGACATATCTGGTCTCGAGAAAATTTAATAATATGCATCCAAACTACAGAAATAAGGTGTAGCTAAAGTCTTGTAGTCTAGTAGTATAGTATGTAGTATACACTCTTTTCTACTGATACAGTATCGGCGTGGGAAAGCTTTCACACACGCACACACCAGCATTTTTATGTACAGTACAGTGAGGTAAATATGGTACTTTCTATCCCCGACAAAGTACCATAATATAGTGTCATGGAAGTTCATCCTTTAATGTACAGTAAACTGTTTTCACGTCATATTTTTCACTGAGCCGAAGAGCTTAAGATGGACACATTGAGGGCACATAGGTCACGGCATGCAGACATATACGTACAATAGGATTTATGTTTCAGAGGTTACACTTTGTCGTTTTGCGGGCGTTTAACAGTTTTAAAAGCATGGAATTGCAACACACACACAAACAAGTGCACATGTAGATAAACGCATGCACAAGCAGCAGCATGTGGTTGCATTTATTTTCTGCCACAAGTACTTACAAGTATGTGGGTGGTATTACCCAACACATCAACTGTTCGTGAATGGAAAGAAGAGAGATAAAGTACAAAACAAAAAGAAAACACAGAAAGATGGAATGGACTATTTGTGAAAGCAAAAGAATTTCCCGCAAATGAGGTCGATTCACAACAGTTGAATGACACAAATAAAACATCTCTGCAGTGTGTAATAGCCATTGAAAGACTTGATTTAACAAGAAAAAAAAAAGACATCAGCAAAGAGTAATGACGAACAAGGGAGAAAACACCCTGAACAGCTGAACAGTTTAGGCTGCCCGCCACTCTCGTCGGGTATTAACAATTCCCCTAAGTGTCTGAAGCCTGAGGCCACAATTAGCTGTAAGACTACTCAGCGAAGTGGAGCAAAGTTAACACAAGTCTCTGCTGCTCTTCTTGCCACAGCTGACAAAAAAAAAGAAAAATGTATTTACATGTCTTTTTCTTTTAAAATTTAAAATACAGCAGTACATACGAATTTAATTCGTTCCAGGACCTTGTTTGTAAGTCGAAATGGTCGTTTGTCGAATGGGATTTTCCCATCAGAATACATTGTAATTCCCAATAATTTGTTCAATTTGGGGTGCATTGGAGTTTGCCCAACCAGTCTACATATGTTTTGTGGATCTGGAGAAGGCGTTCGACTGTGTGTCTCGGGGTGTCCTGTTGGGGGTGCTCCGGGAGTACGGGGTACCGAGCTCCTTGGTAAGTGCTGTTCGGTCCCTGTACAACCGGTGTCAGGGTTTTGTCCACATTGCCGGCAGTAAGTTGAATTTGTTGTCAGTGAGTGGTGGACTCCGCCAAGGCTGCCCTTTGTCACTGATTCTTTTCATAATTATCCATCCATCCATCCATCCATCCATCCATCCATCCATCCATCCATCCATCCATCCATCCATCCATCCATCCATCCATCCATCCATCCATCCATCCATCCATCCATCCATCCATCCATCCATCCATCCATCCATCCATCCATCCATCCATCCATCCATCGCTTATTTCGGGGTCAGGACGCGGGGGCCGAAGTGTTGAGGGGGTCCGGTTTGGCTTCCCCAGCATTGCATCTCTGCTTTTTGCAAATGATGTGGTGGTTTCACCGAGCTGTGACTCTCACTGGAGCAGTTTGCAGTCGAGTGTAAAGCGGTTGAGCTGAAGATTAGCACCTCCAAATCCATGGCCCTCAGTCGGAAAAGGTTGGTGTGCCTCTCCGTGTCAGGGATGAGATCCTGCCCTAAGTGGAGGAGTTCAAATATCTTGGGGCCTTGTTCACGAAGAGGGTAGGAGGGAGCGGGAGATCGACGGGCAGATTGGTGCAGCGTCTGCAGTAATGCGGACTCTGTACTGGTCTGTAGTAATGAAGAAGGAGCTGAGCCGAAAGGTGAAACTCTCGATTTACCAGTTGATCTACGTTCCTACCCTCACCTATGGTCACGAGCTGTGGGTCGTGACTGAAAGAACACGATCACGGATACAAGCGGCCGAAATGAGTTTCCTCCGCAGGGTGTCCGGCCTCTCCCATAGAAAGGGTGAAAGCTCGGTCTTCCGGGAGGGACTCGGCGTCGAGCCGCTACTCCTCAGTATTGAGAGGAGCCAGTGGAGGTGGCTCGGGCATCTGGTTCAAATGCGTCCTGAACGCCTCCCTGGAGAGGTGTTCTGGCCATATCCTACTGGCGGGAGGCTCCGAGGACGACCCAGGACACGCTGGAGAGACTGTCTCTCGACTGGCCTGGGAGCATCTTGGGATCCCACTGGAGGAGCTGGTTGAAGTGGCTGGGGAAAGGGAAGTCTGGGCTGGGCTTCCCTGCTAAAGCTGTTGCTCCCGCGACCTGACCCCGGATTCAGCGCTAGATGATCGATGGGTAATTCGTTCTACAGCCCGAAAACCTACACTACATCCTTAATAAATACTGCTAATACCATTACAAATGGCAATTATACATAGCAAAACAAATAAATCAGAATAATAATTCCTGCAGCTAGTAATTTTGTTGTAAGGGCATGTTTCCATCATTCCTGTTGAATCATTAGGATATTTTAAATAAATAATGAATAAAAATTTGTTTGTCTACTTAATTAGTAATGTACGATGCATCGATAATCGTGATAACCGTGATCATCGTCAATACCGTGATCATCGTTCAAGAATCGAATCGTAGCACCCTGAATCGTAATCTAATTGAATCGTGGGGTGCCTCAGATGGCACACCCCTACTTTTATAAGCATTCATTAATGCTCATGCCAGTATCTTGTCATAATTATGATTGCTTAATGATAGTCTTATGGCGCCACTGTCAAATAAAGTGTAAACAAATACCATAACTAGCAATTAATGAAACAACTGGAACAGTAACTGAAGAAAAAATTGGCACAAAAGATGAACTTTAATTGTTATTTAAATCTGTATCGCTGCAATGGATGCTAGGGGGCATGTTGGACGACAAAAGTGTCTACAGCAGGTCGCAGCAGAGGTTGACTGTCTCCTCCAAGGGAGCAGAGATGGCCAAATGAAGCTTCCTGAAGTAATGAAGCTTCATTGTGGTTCATTTGCTCATATGAGTCTTATGATGTCGCTGTCAAAAGTGTTACTGGTTAATGCTAGTATATTTTGTTGTAAATATCCCATAATACAGTGAGGACAGCTGCAGCTTATAGTGTTGTGTGGCTATGAACAAATGCCGTTTTCGTGTCAAATTTGGTGGGCGGCGGCTTATAGTCAGGTGCGCCTTATAGTGTGAAAATTACGGTAATGTAAATAAGCTCCGCCTCTACTACTACTCTAATCGCGAAGAATGAGGGATCACTGTATGAACTATGAACTGAACAATTCATTTTAAAACTTGTCACCTGCAATTCTAACTAGTTCATGTCGAAAATGAACTTTGCCAACACTGCCAATAACAATATTACTCCTATCTCAGGCTGTGTAATTGACCTTGCTCTTGCTCTCTACTGTGTAGACAGCAATCAAGGAACCTATCTATTTCTGACTCACAGAACCTCAGTAAGCAGTAGAAAAAAAGAAGAATCGCCAAGAGAACAAAATTTGTGAGAGGGAAAATAAATCATGCTGCCCAGAAAGCTGGGCTGCAGACAAGTGAGCAATACAGTGTGTGAACACAAGAGACAAGAGTGAGAATCTGCTTTTTCTGTCTTGCATGTGCCCATCTGTGAGCTATGAGTGACAGAAACTACATTGTGATGCAGAAGGAGAAAACTACACGCTTAAAACTTGTTGGCGGTATGTTTGTGTGAGCCTGTGCTAGCTCCAAGCTAAAGGTTACATGGTAATAGTGGCATTTAATCAGGGAGGCAGCAAGAAATCAGATCATGACCTGTGCTGGCCTGGGACTTATTATACAGGAGACACAAATTCTATATCATTTTTCTTCAGTTGTCCATTTGGGGGTACAGATCAGGGGAAGTCATGATTAATTTTTATTTTCAATATTTATTCAAAGGTATAATCAGCGGTGTTCGATATGGAAAATATGTCCTATCATGAGCCATTTTATACCATGATAATCGATATTTCACGATATACATTGTTATTTATTCATTTGGTGAAAAATTATACAAAAATTATGATAGCCTTCCATCACTCACCTTTAAAATAAAATTGACCTGCCACTAATGTTTAAATGTCTCAAATTGTCCCACAACCTAAAACTATCCAGTGTAAGGATCGTAGCATACAAATGTAAAGTTATTTAATTACCGTATATATTCATACTTCTAACTACTGGTATTTGACTTTTAGGACTGAAATATACAGTATTATGTTAGCATTACATAGTTAATAATAAAATAATTAATATGGATCTTGGAACACAATGTGCTGTCTGTGTGGGTTTTATTTATTGCTATTTTCAACTAACATGCATGCATTACTCAAATGCAGTTGGCAGGAGCAAGCCAGATATCTTGATCTTTATATAATTTTAGCAATATCTATCATCATATTGTACAGCACTAGTTATTATCACTAATATACTGTTATTTACCTATTTAATATTTTAATATCAACTGTGTCTGTGAAGCCCTGAGGGTTCTCCAAATTGCAGTTGCAACATAATTTGCACAATTCAACGTGCTCTCTTGTGCATGCATTCCTTCTAGATATTTGGAATTTTTTATATACAGTGGGGCAAATAAGTATTTAATCAACCACTAATTGTGCAAGTTCTCCCACTTGAAAATATTAGAGAGGCCTGTAATTGTTAACATGGGTAAACCTCAACCATGAGAGACAGAATGTGAAAAAAAAACTGAAAATCACATTGTTTGCTTTTTAAATAATTTATTTGCAAATCATGGTGGAAAATAAGTATTTGGTCAATACCAAAAGTAAATCTCAGTACTTTGTTATGTACCCTTTGTTGGCAATAATGGAGGCCAAAAGTTTTCTGTAACTCTTCACAAGCTTTTCAGACACTGTTTCTGGTATTTTGGCCCATTCGTCCAAGCAGATCCCCTCTAGAGCAGTGATGTTTTGGGGCTGTCGTTGGGCAACATGGACTTTCAACCCCCTACACAGATTTTCTATGGGTTGAGATCTGGAGACTGGCTAGGCCACTCCAGGACCTTGAAATGCTTCTTACAAAGCCATTCCTTTGTTGACCTGGCTGTGTGTTAGGATCATTGTCATCCTGAAAGACCCAGCCACATCTCATCTTCAATGCCCTTGCTGATGGAAGGAGATTTTCACTCAAAATCTCTCGATACATGGCCCCATTCATTCTTTCCTTTACACAGATCAGCCGTCCTGTTCCTTTGCAGAAAAACAGGCATAAAGCATGATGTTTCCACCCCCATGCTTGACAGTGGGTATGGTGTTCTTCGGACGCAATTCAGTTTTCTTTCTCCTCCAAGCACGAGAACCTGTGTTTCTACCAAAAAGTTCTATTTTGGTTTCATCTGACCATTCTCCCAGTCCTCTTTTGGATCATCCAAATGCTCTCTAGTGAACCGCAGACGGGCCTGGACGTGTAATTTCTTCAGCAGGGGGACACGTCTGGCAGTGCAGGATTTGAGTCCTTGGCAGCGCATTGTGTTACTGATAGTAGCCTTTGTTACTGTGGTCCAAGCTCTCTGTAGGTCATTCACTAAGTCCCCCCGTGTGGTTCTGGGATTTTTGCTCACTGTTCTTATCATTTTGACGCCACGGGTGAGATCTTGCATGGAGCCCCAGATCGAGGGAGATTATCAATGGTCATGTATGTCTTCCATTTTCTAATAATTGCTCCCACAGTTGATTTCTTTGCACCAAGCGTTTTACATTTTGCAGATTCAGTCTTCCTAACCTGGCGTAGGTCTACAATTTTGTCTCTGGTGTCCTTCAACAGCTCTTTGGTCTTGGCCATGGTGGAGTTTGGAGTGTGACTGACTGATGCTGTGGACAGGTGTCTTTTATACCGATAACGAGTTAAAACAGGTGCCATTAATACAGGTAACGAGTGGAGCCTCGTTAGACCTCGTTAGAAAAAGTTAGACCTCTTTGACAGCCAGAAATCTTGCTTGTTTGTAGGTGACCAAATACTTATTTTCCACTCAAATTTGGAAATAAATCCTTTAAAAATCAAACAATGTGATTTTCAGTTTTTTTTGTTTTTTCCACATTCTGTCTCTCATGTTTGAGGTTTACCCATGTTGATAATTACAGGTCTCTCTAATCTTTTCAAGTAAGAGAACTTGCGCAATTGGTGGTTGACTAAATACTCATTTGCCCCACTGCATATAAATTGTCGAGCTTGTACAGCATTGCAGTCCTCAGATGTAAGCATTGAGCCCCAACCTTACATATGAATCTGTGTCTTTATCATACATATAACATGACTCAAACAGATGGCCAAGGTATTAATCTTATCCCAGCGCACCCCCCCTCCACACACACATGCGTGCGCGCACACCCTCAAAAACACACACAACATGGCATGTTATTTACAGTACGGCCTGATATGATCTTGACTCTTATCCGCTTTATACATGACATCACTCTCGTGTAAATGTTTGCTGAGTATTATGCATACTAGGGATGTCCTGATCACATATTTTTGCACCAGAGTCTGAGTCTGATTTTGAGAATCTGCCGATACAATCCGATGTATATTTTTTAACAAAAGTTTCAAACATGTCCCACCTTCATAATGTGAATTATTTTTAACTAATTTGCTCCCAAAAACGTATAAATACATTCTAATTTTAATTGTTTCAGTGTCCCAAAAACATACTTATACGTCTTTTACGTTTTTTTTTCACAAGAGACATCTCTAGGTTCTGTTGCAACTTGGCTCCAAAGCACAATGATGAAAATGCATTTTAAAGCAATAAAACTGGGCACTGGAGGGCAGTAGCGCATTTGGTAAGACCTGTAACCCGATTCAACGGAACGAACGGCCGGGAAGATGACCGAATGGATGACCAGGAGAACGTCCATGACGCCAGGCGATGAACGACCAAGTGCGACGACCAGGACGACGTCCAGGATGCCAGGCGGTGGACGACCGAGCAGAACAACCGGGAGGATGCCCGGGATGCCAGGCGTTGGACGACCGAGCTGAACGACCGGGACCACCAGTGCAGCAAACAATACCGTTGAGTCCGTGCTGCTCACCGAGCAGAGCCCGTTCCCAAACCAGTTCCCCCCCCAGGAACACAACGTGCCCCACACAAGTTCCCCAGGCGAACTCCGCCACAAGGCAGTGGTCACCACTAAAGAAAGACTCAAAATTTTTTTTGATGAGACAGGCTCCTATGAGGGAAAAGTTTACCCCGGCTGTCGAGGCCACAACAGCGCCATCTCTCAGTTAATTATGTGTAAATAAATTGTTACTTTGCTATCAAAAGCTCCACTTGTCTTGTTGTTTATTTTATTTTGTAGAATGAAAACATTATTCAGATGTTTGGGATGTCACAAAAGCAAAAAATAGCTGTGTTAAAGTCGGGTATGTTTGAAATGTATGCTTTTACAAAAAGCTCAATTTCTCTGTTTTTTTCATCAGAATTTGGAAAATTGCTCAAACTACGCTATTTTTTTAATGCTGATTTCTAAAGAATAGAAAAAGAAGAAGAGAGTCTAATCTTTCTTTTGGTGGGTTCCATGTTTATATAGCAATAGAACAGAATTTTCTGTGGGCCTTGCAATATCAGTCAAAATCCAGTAAAACGGCCTGGAGCTAAGGGGGTTGCACTGGTGAAAATGGCTGGGAGTGAATGAGTTAAACAAGTATAATGTAGAAAAATGCTTGTCTTCATTAAATGCTCCATTGAGCGACTCCACTCAAATCCCCCCACGCTTAGACGCTCACGCTGCTGTGAACAGCCTCTCACTTACCCTGGTTTTACACCAGGCGTGCCTGCGACATATCGATCCGTCAACGCACCGCTGACGTTCGCACCCAATTTCAACAGGATGCGTTTT
The DNA here is from genome assembly GCF_030265065.1 of Corythoichthys intestinalis. Lineage (NCBI taxonomy): Eukaryota > Metazoa > Chordata > Actinopteri > Syngnathiformes > Syngnathidae > Corythoichthys > Corythoichthys intestinalis. The sequence continues at coordinate 46,758,298 of NC_080404.1, read as the reverse complement.
ACGAGCAAAGCGTCGGTGGAGCAACTCATGAACCAGAAAAACAAATATTAGTGGTGTCAACAATAATCGATGCGGCGATGCATCCCTATGCGGGGCATGGACGATTCAATTCGATGCGGGCAACAAGCCGAATCGATTCAGCGCATTTTCGAATATATAAGTACGTTCAAAAATCTTCCCTGCGCAATTCCGGTGATGCAACGGATTTGGTTTCCCCATTTGTATTATTATTCTCATGTTTCATTTTTCACACACCGCATAACTTTGGTCAAGTTTCCCACCAACCTGTAGAAGCCAAAATGTCTCCAGATGTCTGCTTTCAATTTCTTAGGTGCCTCAATAATCTTTCTCGCTCCCTCTTTATCCGCTTCAGCCACTGTTATGTTATGTCCTATCTCTTAGAGGTTAGATCTTGTGTCCGAACCCGATTAACATTTTGGGCCCGACCCGACCAAAATGTTTAGCATTCATGTTCGAGTCGGGCCGCCGCGCCGGACTAATAAATTATTGAAAAAAAAAAAAAAAAAAAAGAGCAGGCTCTCTATTGTGCATTTGCTTGTGCACGCATATGAACGCCGTGGCCCGCATGTTTTTTTTTTTTGTTTTTTTTATATGAAACTTTCCCGGCGTTTTTTGGTTGTGTAAATGCTTTTATAATGACCATAAAAATATGTAGACTATTTAAACATTAAACACTCGCGGGTTTTTTTCTGCCAACTGAGAATTCGTTACGAAGGACACTTTTATTAATGCACACAAAGGCAACAGAAATGTGATCCTTTTGAATCTTCTCTGTGTGTCTGCAAAATCGCATGCTTTTTTTTAATATTAAACTTTCCCAGCGTTATTTCGTTGTGTAAATGATTTTATAATGATCATAAAAATATGTAGACTATTTAAACATTAAGAAAACTCGAAGAAATGAAAATAAATTGCTGCTGCTGCGTTTTTTCCCCCCGCGTCACTCCAACAACAACAACACAAAAAGAATTTGGGTTTTCGGGCTGGGCCTGCAAATTTAGTTAATTGATCGGGCTCGGGCCGGGTCGGGCTTCAATACCAGCGGGCCATGTCGGGTCGGGCTGGATTTTTTAGGCCCGATCTAACCTCTATTGCACATATATAGTGGGCTAGGCCTACATTTTACTTTTGTTCTACATTGCAATTTAGTTGATGTTTTGTTTGCAATTGAACTAATCCCTGGATTGATATTGCGATAAAGACGCTGCAGCACTACAATATTTTCTTTGTCGTTTTCTTTAATATTTACTTGAATATTTTTAGTGATGGGTCGTTGTGGCTAAAATACAGTGACTGTTATTACTGATTTTGCACAGGAGTTCAGATGTTGCACTGTGTGAAAGGCTGCTACTGTGTGTAAAAAAAAAGAGAAAGCCCTGGTCTCATTCAAAGCACTAATTAATTGCTGTGATCTGTTTTTTTATTTAAAAAAAAAATATATATATATATATATATGAAAGTATTCTCATTTGACTTCAACCAGGAGTGACACAAGAGCCCATAAAAAGTTGTTTAATGTCTGACCACTTGTGTTGCCTCATGATTCACGAAGAATATGCTTTGCTTTAGAATTTTAATGCATCCCAGGCTTTAATGCATTGCGATGCATTGCAGAATCGAACCGAATCGTGACCCTCTGACTCGAATCGAATCGTGGCCCTCCCAATCGTAATCGAATCGAATCGTGAGGGCAGGGCCGATGCACACCTCGAATAAATATACTGTACAGTTTTAATGAAAAACCCGATCCTTTTTACCTGATTCCGATACTGTGAAAAATGGCGCGATCGGCCCGATTTCTGATCAGGTGATCGGATCCGGACATCCCTAGTGCATACGTTTTCGTAACAAATCCGGAAAATGCCTAATAAAAGGAGAGTAATTATTTGTAGATGTCCACTCCATTTGAAGCGGGAGGATGGCAGCGAATGAACATTCGTTTATCCGTAGCAACCGTCTCATTTCAAATGGATTGGATTGCTATCAATGTTAATGGTAGTGGCAGTTAGTAAACCAAGTAGGAAAGGAAATAAGCATTTGGGGTTCTTCTATCTCATCTTACTTGGCAAGTTGGCAAGCTCTTTTTCATTTTGCCACTGCATGTGCTTATGACCGCCATAGAGAGGAGCAAGTTGCCAAACAAGTCGATTTGACAAATCACAGTCCAGGAGAGGGCTGTGGATTGTAGGATTTAATACTAAAATACAGAACTTGCTTTATATAAGTTGTTGCGATGACATGAACGACACCTTATTCATGAACTCTTGAATTGTTACAGCGTATGATGCAGTGTGTCCTTGAATTGTTCAACTTTTTTTGTCACTCTGGAGTGGAGTGACTCATCATAGCTTTTATAAAGTGCTGGTTATTTGTCATACGAAATATGCTGGGTATTTTCGAATGTTTTATTTTTAAGTGTTTATTTGCCCGTACATTTGCAAAAATTACATGGGGGAAAAGGAAAATAAAAAGGGATTTACCTGACACAAGTTACAGTAATATTCTGATGTTCATTGCCCATCCACTGGGATATTTACTGTTGCTGAGTTCGCACATACCAATGTGTACAAACGTTAATAGCTTTGTTATTTCAATTAAACAGTGTTATCTTGGTCACTGACCTTTTCCCAAAATAATCTGCCTGCCTGTCTGAGGTTCATCAGATCGTTTTTCCTGATTTGAAATATAAACAACCCTGCTGGAATCGAAGAATCGAGAATGTCATAAAATTCAGCCGAGCAAGTACAAGACCTCTGTTTTTTTGAACAGCTGGGAACTTGGATCATCACTAGCAGTATACAGTGATCCCTCGTTTTTTGTGGTTAATGGGGATCCCCGCAAAAAAAATCAAGAAGTAGAGGTGGAGCTTATTTACATTAAAATATATATATATATATTTTTTGGTCTGTTCTCTGTATTTATTCAGTTTCAGCATTGGAAAGATACATACAAGACATGTTTTTTCCCTTTTTTTTTTTATCCCCAGAGTTTTAAATTTTTTTTTTTTTAAATGTTATTTTAATTTAAATTAAAAAAAAAAGTTTTAAACCTGTTACTGTCCCACCAAATTATTTTTAAACAAGAATAACGTAGCAAAATGCTTGTCTTTATCAAATGCTTAATTGAGTGAGTCCACTCAAATCCGCTCACGCTGCTCACTTACACACCCGAGTCGCCACAGGCACACTACCCGCCAGTGTTTAACAAGCTCAGCGATCTCATATGTTCGACGCCTTTCAAGGTAGGCGCTTCCAAGCTTCTCTGGCAAGATCAAAGCTTCAGAGCTGTCATTCATTGTTAACTTTAACAAGCAGCTGATTGGTGATCAAGAAAAGTAGTAGGAGGGAGAAGTGAGATACGTACGTGATGGGATCGGGACATCTCTATAAAATACTTTATTATTATTATTTTTTTAATTAAAAAAAGTTTGAAAAGAGTTTGAAGCGCGAAGTAGCGAGCAATCGCTGCAGGACTGTAATGTCCGTAACTGTGTGCGGCCCCTTTAAAAGACGCTTGGGACTTGTAGGCTTTGATGTAGTGTGAAGCGGGTGAGAGAGAGGGAGAACGGGCTTGAAGTAAGAGTTGGCGGTCATATGTCGCAGCAGCTAGCTGTTGTTTTGTTATTGTTTTTCTTTATTGTTGCCACTTTAAAGTAAATAAGCTGTTACCGACTCCTCTCCTTCTTCCCCCAACTGGGGTTATTACAGAACTGTTGAGAGAGAAACAAAAAAACTCTAACATAACGGTGCAAATTTAACTTATTTATAGCAATGCAAGCTGTATTCTACTGCTGTGGGCTAATGTCTATTAGAATAATTTCTGTGATGTTCAGAATCAGTATCATCTTTATTGGCTAAGTATATGTAGAAAGGACACATAAATTTTGTCTCAGGTAGCTCCAGTCACTCTGACATTAAAACAACAGACCAAATCTGCATTGTTACTTAATCAGCTGAATCAGGTACAGGTAGTCCCCGGGTTACGATGTACTCGACTTTCGCGATTTCGACTTCACAATGCCGGAGTCTCGTCCACTCATCTCTAGTTGTGTTTTTATTTTTTTTGTTGCGTAAACTGTACTTCACAGAATCTAATAGAGGTGGGAATCTTTTGGCACCTAACAATTCAATTACGATTCAGAGGCTCCGATTCGATTATATATCGATTATTGATCTTACCACCCCCTGCTCTTTTATTGTTTTGTACATTAGTTTCAAAATTGTTCAAAAATCCTCTCAGGCTAAACCAAACTAATATTTCAGTATCATGTTAACAGTTTAAAACAGTAAATAAAATACTCAAGTCCCATTCTGTATCAGCAGCTTTAAACTACATTCAATTAATTTAATGATGTGAATCAACTGTTAAAGTTGTTAAAATTCTCCCGTTATTCCATAATTTCCAGTCTGTCAACTTTCGACATGTCAAAGTTTTAAAACTGTTTTATCATTTAAAGATGGATTCAAGTTAAAATTTTGCCGATCTAGGAGTATTTTAGATAAAAAGTTAATTAGGTTCGCTACAACAGAGCCTTCTAGAGAAGTCTACTGCTTTAAGATGGCGGCTGTTAACAACGCGGCAACTACAAAACGGCAAGTCTGTCATTATGCATCTAGTTCTTTTGACATGTTCTACCGCCGCCGTCGTCTGTCATTTTGCATCTAGTTCTACATATATGTGATATCTACTATAGCCATATGTGGCCGTATGTTTGTAGCAACTAGCAACTGGGCGTTGTTTGAAGCGGCTGTCTGCCGCAGTCAGGATTGATTGTTTTTTTATCTAGCGGCATGAGTTGAACATGATATTTACTCTCGGACCGTTCCTCATTGCGTCCCAAAGACTGCGCTGACTGTGTTTTAGGTCTGCTTTACCAGGTATAATTCAATAATCGGAATTTGGATTTTTGTGAATCGTTCTCGAAACTTCCACGGCCGAATCGCGAATAATCTCAGAATCAGAAATTTCGCACGCCTCTAGTATCTAATACTACTTTACTTTATTAATATGACATATATTATATAATATGTTCTGTCCTCACTAAGCGTGAAATTGTTCAGCTTTACAGACAGCAAACAAGGCAATTGTGCTTTATGAAGCTTTTTACTTCATGTTTGACAATTTGTAAAGCTGAAACACACTTATGTACACTTATGTTCAAAACGACACACATTTTAACAGTAAAACACTTGACACAAAACAATTGGTGTTCAAATGTCCATGTAGTCTGTTCAATATGTAAATTTAGTCGACTAAATTAGCCTGATTTACCTAACAAAAGTTTGCTAGGTTAAATGCTACTAATGCTAACATATTTACGATTCTTATAGTAAATTGCTCACACCTAACTCCACAAACTGTAGCTGTAAACTTAATTACAAATGCATACACAAACATATATTAGATGAAACAATTTACAGCCTTACGTGGGCCAAACCAGAACGCAACCGTCCTTCATCCATGTGAGACGAGAGTCTGCTCCTCAGTCATAAGCCAGACCCAACGCTGCCACCAGAGGGCATTGTATCCTCCATCATTTAACAAAATACAATACTTTTTGGATAGGTTTTTTTTGGGTACATAAAGGTTTAAGTCCGACTTACGTGGAAATTCGGTTTACGTCGCCAGCATAGGAACGGAACTCGTTCGTAATCCGTGGACTACCTGTAGTTGGTTCATAGTACGTATGAACTGTGCATGGCCTAAAACAGCATGACAGAGAAAATGAAGCAACTAACTATCCTAAAAATCAGAAATATTGTATGGACAAGCAAAACGGTCTGAAAGAACAGTTATGTAACGCACTGGACAAGATATGTTTTCTTAAAGTACTGCTTACTCTTCGTAAAATACTGCTGCATGACAGCAAGTAAGCACACACACAGGTGACACAGTTCAATGGTTTCCATGGCAGCAGAGGGACGAGGGTCCATTCTCAAAAGCTAAAAAAAAATGCTGATTTGCCTGATCAGCACAATCGTTCGAATGTGTCTACTTTCATTTCACATACATGGTTGCACACACAACACCACGCTGCTTCCCCTTCCTTTTAAAGAAATCAGACACTAAGTGTAGCAAAGCCCAAAACCATAGAGAAGTACAGTATAACATGTTGAATGGTCAAGTGGGGGCATTCAGACATTGCTAATATTTGGATTGTTTTTGACAATCCTAGTGAAAATGAGTCAATGTAAATGATTTATTAAAGTGGCCGAAAGTACTCCTGTGTTCCTTTGTCTTCATTATGCTAATAAAGGCTTCACAAAGGTTAGCCTATTCTTCAGAGAACCGAACAGGTATGGCCGATAATAACAAATCATGGACACAGGGGACACTCACCTTCACAGTAATTTCCTCAGAGGGTTATACATTGAGAAGACATATCACACACTCAAGAGGTTTGGTGTCTGTAGGGTTTAGTCGCCTGGTACAAAGCCAATGGAGGAATTCAACTGCAGAGAATAAAGGCAATCCCACAGAGCGACAGCCTAAGACATTTATCTTTTTCATGCAGTGATGTGTCTGTTTAGAACACAGCTACAGTCAATTAACATTGATTTTCCTCCAGGGAAGAGAAAAAAAATGCAGTGAAACTACTGGGGTTGAAGCGTGTATTCTGTGTTGCAGGTGCATGCATGCATTGTGATTTATTTGTTTTCATTGTAAAAACAAAGCAACACACTTCTCGTTGACAAGAAGCAATTGTATTTCTAGAATCTTAGATATACATTTGAATAGTAATTAGTAGGGCTGTTCCGATCATGTTTTTTTGCTCCCGATCCGATCCCGAATATTTTAGTTTGAGTATCTGCCGATCCCGATATTTCCCGATCCGATTGCTTTTTTTTTTTGCTCCTGATTCAATTCCAATCATTCCCGATAATTTTTCCCGATCATATAAATTTTGGCAAAGCATTAAGAAAAAAATGAATAAAACTCGGACGAATATATACATTCAACATACAGTACATAAGTACTGTATTTGTTTATTATGACAATAAATCCTCAAGATGGCATTTACATTATTAATATTCTTTCTGTGAGAGGGATCCACGGATAGAAAGACTTGTGACTTTGTATATTGTGACTAAATATTGCCATCTAGTGTATTTGTTGAGCTTTCAGTAAATGATACTGAAGGCCATGCCCAATGCATGATGGGAAGTGGAACCATGACAAGTAAAAGATAAAGAAAAATTAAAAAGATAAATTACTACCGTTCTTCCCCACATTGCTTCCCATGATATTTCTAATCGTAGGGAGAGGGATTGTAAGGCTTTAGTCAATTAAAATAAGGCTCCAAAGGCTGCCAAAACTCACTCTACTTATGTTACGCTGCCTTTTAGCTCTCTGTATTGACAAAACGGCGCCATTACAGATGGAGCACGACAATACGTGAGTGAGTCGTGCAGCGCATGCATTCATTGCGCCAAATATATTAACGTGATACGTTTTTAAAAAAAGTAATTACTGCCGTTACTGGGATAAATTTGATAACCCTACCATAAGCGTAAACAAAAGACTCTGGATAAGAGTAACATATTATGTCTGTAACGTTAAATACAATTAGAAAACGATTTAATTAAAAAATATATACAGTGGGGAGAACAAGTATTTGATACACTGCCAATGGGTTTATTGGCATTATATACACAGGGGAGAACAAGTATTTGATACACTGCCAATGGGTTTATTGGCAGTGTATCAAATACTTGTTCTCCCCACTGTATATATTAAAAAAAGGCATGGCCGATATTTTTTTGCCAATTCCGATACTTTGAAAATGACGTCATCACGTCATCTCTAGTAATTAGCGCTGTATAGGTTAATCCACAATTCATTTAAGACGTGAATAATTAGTTACACATTGAGAATGAATATGCATTTATCTGGATTACTCATGTCCTTCTTAGTTTGTAGTAGTAAGCGATAAAGTTCCTCCGATACCAGTATCGGCAGGGGGCGCCGATCCGGCCCGAATTGGTGGTATCTGGTATCGACGAGTACCAACATTTAAAGTGGCAATACCATCTACTGGCATCACTTAAACGCAACTGTACAGTCCTCCCCAAGTCGGCTTGATTCCCAAATCCCGATGCATGACATCCGTACGATTTTGTCTCTAAAATAGCAAACGTATTTAAAGATGTCATCACGTCGTTTTCAAAGTATCGGAATCGGCAAAAAAATATCGGACATGCCTTTTTTTAATATATATATATTTTTTATTTAAATTGTTTTCTAATTGTATTTAACGTTACAGACAAAATGTCTTACACTCATCCAGAGTAGTTTTAAAGCTTAAAGTAGGGCTATCAAATTTATTGCATTAACGTAATTAATTTTTTTAAATTAATCACCTTAAATAATTAACGCATGCGCTGCACGACCCACTCACGCATTGTCGCGTTCAATCTATAAAGATGCCGTTTTACCTATGGATAGCGCTAAAAGGCAGCGTATAATGAGTAGAGAGAATTTTGACAGCCTTTGAAGCCATTTTTTATGTGGCTAAAGCCTTACAATACCTCTCTCAGCAATTAAAAATAACGTGGGAAGCAATGTGGGGAAGTGAGGTAGTAGTTGATCATCTTCTTAACACCCTATGTTCTTTCCCAACGCAGAGAAGATATTGTGCCCCTACGCACAGTCATTGTTGCACTTCCCATCATGCATTTGGGCAGAAGTTCAATGGCTGCAGTATCATTTACTGAAAGCTCAACAAATACACTAGATGGCAATATTTAGTCACACTATACAAAGTCATATTTATCCTTTAAGAATGGCGTACCGCAAGCAACACGTCACTTCTGCTCATTAATATTCATGACATTAGCTACTGTTGCTAGGTAACAAAAACAAGTAACAAGTGGACATTACACTGCTTTCATTTTAATCTGTTTGAGCGGGGCATGTGCGTTAATTGCGTCAAATATTTTAACGTGATTAATTGAAAAAATTAATTAACACCCGTTAACGCGATAATTTTGACAGCCCTAATTATTATACTGTATTTTTATTCTGATTTTTGTTTATAATTTCTTTGTTTTGCTATGTGTAATTGCCATGTGAAAAGGTACCAGCAGTATTCATTAAGGATTTAGTGTAGGTTTTCGAGCAGTGTAACGAATTAATGGAATTTTACTGTATTCTTATGGGAAAATACTGCTTGAAATACGACCATTTCGACTTACAAACAAGATCCTGGAACTAATTAACTTCGTTTGTAGAGGTACCACTGTATTAGTAGATCATTAGATTTCTTTCCATTTGAGCAAAAATATGGATGCTACTGTGCTGCTTCTTTTTACAGTGCACAGTTTTAGGTTGCAGCACTATTTGATACATTTATCATTTGTGGCAGGTCAATTGAAAGTAAAAAAATAAATAAATCTATATATAAAGGAGTGGGGGGGGGGGATGTCACAATTGTTTCATTATTTTTCAGCATTTAAAAATATATTATCTCGTGCCATATCGATATAGTGATATAAAATGGCTCATATCGCGATAGATTTTTTCCATAGCGCACAGCACTAGATACACCAAAACAATACAAGAAATTTGGAACTTTTAACCACCACTAATCTTGTGCAGCCGCTAAATAATACGAGACAACATTAGCAACACAGGAGATTAGCAAAGCCACTTTCGAAATCTTTGGTTCATAAAATCTGTGACGAACAAAGTATTCTGTTCACTGGCACAGAGATGGACAGAGAGTACAAAAATGTTAAACCTCTAGCTGTAGCTGTGACTCATGGACTATAAAAATAGAGCTATAGAAAAATAATTCCAACCTCTACCTTTCACTACTGCAGTGTGAGGTGGGTTGCTGGATGAGAGGGAGCGTTGCAAGATTTTTGACCTCGAAGGATACAGAAGTAACCATTTTGACAAATGGGGCTATTTTGGGGACATTGCTGTGACATGCCTGAGCATCAATGTTTCACCTATACAGGAGCGAGCGATGTCATATAATGGTACTAAAAATACGACTATTTTGCTCTAGAGTGCTCATGGCAAAGCTCCCTAAGCAAATAAAAAACAGTAAATATATGAAGTAGTGCTGCAACGATTAATTCGAGTAATTTGATTAGAAAAACGCTTCGAATCAAATTTAGCTGCTTTGGGTATTCGTTTAATTAGAGTGGCGTTTTAAAGGTTTGTTTTGAAGGTGTTTGCATTTAGTTTTATCGATTTGGGTGGATACTGTACATTGCCTTCTAGTGGCAACAGTGAATATGACATAACTCATTTAACATGGCTGAATTCAGCTGCTCCCTGTTAAGACCAACATAAAGTAAGTTTTTTTGTTTGTTTTTTATGCATTCTGAATTTAGTTTATAGGTGTATTTAGCCGTTCTTTTTTGTGGGAATATGTGTCTGAACAATCTGTTAAGCGCATTGAAAAAAAAAAAAACCCTTCGAGTTTTATAGCATTTAAGCTAGCGGACTTTTGCTGTGTAAATTAGCTAGTTGTGGTTTTGTTGTACTTGGATCCTTATTTATTCATTTTAAAAAAAATACCGTTTGAGGCTATACTCTGGTATTTTTATTTAATTTTTTAATGAAAGTGCAATTCTGCATAGTTTGAAGAAACACTCGGGAATTTCATTTTGTATTCGCATTTAGGCTAATACTCTTTTGAAAGTGCAATTTTAGCAAGCCTTTGTTTTACATCTCCTAAATTTTTTTCTGCAACGCATTAAATGTTCTTAATCCGATTACTCGATGATTCAAACTAACTAGTTAATCGATTAATCGACTACTAAAATATAATCGATCGCTGCAGCCCTAATATGAAGTACGATGGAATAATAATACAAATAAATCCAAATTCTGGACTCTTTTCCCTGCCCTGATCATCTTGATTGACTGATCATCATCAAGGGCCCTGCCCTTGATGATGATCAGTCAATCAAGTAGCTCTTTTCATTCTTCTGCTTCAAATTTAAGCGGGTTTATCACTAGCCAATGTCAAATCCATTTGCTGCCAAACCTCTCAATTCAAATGGATTGCACCTATAGTTGGGGTGTGCCATCTTTGGCACAATTCAGGGCGCTACGATTCGATTATTGAACGATGATCACAGTATTGACGATGATCACGAATACCACGATTATCAATGCATCATACATTACTTATTAATAAAGTAGCCAAACAAATTTACGTCCATTATTTATTTTAAATATCCTAATGATTATACAGGAACGATGGAAACATGCCCACACAACAAAAAGCTGCCCTTAAGCTGCCTTTTTTTACAAGAAAGTGCGAAAACATTAACCGTTTTCAAGGCAGTACTTATTTCTCAACATGCCTATACAACACACAGCTGACCTTGAGATGCTCCTTTTCACAGGAAGGTGCAAAAACATTAGCTGTTTCAAAGGCAGTACTTATTTTCCTCAATAATACAATGGCATTTACACTGTTTGAATGAATTCCACATTTTCTGGAAACAAACAAAGTGTCTTTAGAAGACACTTCTTTTTAGACTTTTTTGTTTTCACTCATTTCTGTACTATTTCGCATGTTTATAGTGTTACCGCAGTACTTATTCCTGATTTTGAACGTTCTGCATCTGGAGTAATTTTTGTATACCACAAAACAACGCCCAAATTGAGATGGAAGTACATGTTAGCGAAGTTAGCATAGCGCTTGGCGCTAACTACTAACATCTAAAAAAAAACAACAATAAAAGCTGAACAGTGAAAGAGGGTTCTTGAATCACCTCTGCTAGATGGACACGTGATTTAGCAAAACGCTAACGATTTAGTTCAACTAACACCACTTGAACCTACTGCTGTACAACTGAAAGACAAGGAGCAACGAACTATCTCTCTTCCCCTCTCCCTCGAAAAAATATCTTATGCACAGAAGAGGACCCAAAGCGCGACCCTGTCCCTGCCTGTCTCAAACAAATTTATTTTCGAGCCGAGTATATGTCTCGCTCAGTAACTTCAGCTGCATCCATCATAACGTTGTGCGTAGAGATGTCCCAATCCGATATTTGGATTGGATCGAACGCCGAAAAATGCGCATCGGTATCGGATCGGCCGACACGGAAAAATTTTGATTCAGACTTTCGATCGAGTTTTTTTATTTCCGGTCCGGGTTTTCCAGCGCACCGATTTACATAATCAGTTTTTGCTTCGGTTTCCCTAAAATCCGGTCTGCATTTTACGGCACACCTTCAACACACTACATTACGGTCTCCCGATTTACCGAGAGATTTTATCGGTAAAAATGTCAGCTGTGTAGGATCATTTCACCTTAAAGGACGACAAAGCCGAAGAGGCAGAGTGCAACATATGCCACGATAAAGTCAAGCGTGGTGGTAAAGCTGTAAGAAGTTTTAATACAACCAACCTAATCAAGCATTTAGCGAAATACCACCACAAACAATATGAGGAGTATGTTAAGAAAACCGAAGACAAAAAGAAAGGTCTTACGCAACTAATACTGGCAGAAACTTTTGCTATGCGTGACAAAATGGCACTCAACAGTCCCAAAGCCCAGGGAATAACAAGAGTCATTGCCGAAGAATTCATTCTGGATGACGAGCCATTATCTCGCGTAAGTAAAGACGCACCATCCAACACTTAGAACCACGGTACAACATGCCCAGCCGTCATTACATCCTTGAGCGATTCGACTGTGGAAGATTCGAGAAGGATTCACAAACATCCAAATTCCGATTATTGAAATATGTCAAGTAAAGCGGAACTAATACACAGGGCGGTCTTCAGGACGCAATGAGAAACGGACCGCATTGCGTCCTGAGAGTAAACATCATGCTTGTCATAGACCCGGGTAATGCCATTGCTCAACTCACGGCTTTAGCTCAACCCATGCCGCTAGATAAAAAACACAACAATACCTGACTGGTGTTGACAACCGCTACAAACTACGTCAACATCGTTTTACTGTAGATAATAGATATCATATGTATATAGAACTAGATGCAAGGTGACAGACTCGACGGCGTTAGCAACATTGAAGTATTGAAAACTAGATGCGTTAGTAAACAGCCGCCATCTTAAAGCAGAGGACTTCCCAAGTAGGCTGTTGTAGTGAACCTTCCAAGCGTACCTAATTAACTTTTTATCTAAAATACTCCTAAATCAGCAAAATCTTGACTTGAATCTATCTTCAAAAATGTTTGAAAACTTTCACATGTCGAAAGTAGACAGAAGGGAAATTATGGAATAACGGGAGCAATTTTAACAACTTTAACAGTTGTTTCGCAAAATTAAATTAATTGAATCTAGTTTAAAGCTGCTGATACTGAATGGGGACTTGAGTATTTTATTTACTGTTGTAAAATGTTAACTTGATACTGAAATAGTCGCTTATTTAAACCTGAGAGGCTTTTTATACATTTTTTGTAACTAATGCACGAAACATTAAAAGCATCTAATAGCTTGGGGGGGTTTGTGGGATTTTCCACTGAGGTTGTTTGTGTGTTTTGCTTTTTTAAGACAATTTACAATATTATTTGCACGTTTTACTGACTGACTATGCCATTTCTGTTCGTTATTTATAATGTTTTGTGTTTGTCACTGAATAAACAGGTGAGTTTCTTGTTACCAACCATTGTGTGTTATTCAAACTCCCCTAATTCAGCTGGCTAGTTGTTATCAAGAGTACTAAAACCCTTTTCAACATGAGTCTGACAACTAAGTAAGGAGGCTAAATAACTTTAAACTTTAATATATGCTTAGATAGGCCGGTATCAGTATAGGCCAGTATCGGTATCGGATCGGAAGTGCAAAACAATATCGGTATCGGATCAAAAGTGCAAAAACCTGGATCGGAACATCCCTAGAACTTGTGCGTCCTTTAAAGGTGTCCGGCCGAGAGACGTGTCTTGAATTTCATTCTGCTACTAGCGGCGTTCATAAAGTTATTAGGGAAAATAATCATTTTTGAACATTTATGAATCGTAATCGAATCGTCATGCGTCGAATCTCGATGCATCTAGTAATCGATTTTTTGGCACACCGCTAACGTCTAGTACCGGCAGTGGCAGCCAATGAGTTAAAAATAAAGAATTATTTCAGCTACCTTCTCCAATTATTTCCACTTAGTTTGGATTTGATATGGCAAACGCTCCTCACTTCTTGTTACCCCGTCTAATGCCTGCACTCAGATATGGTTTGGGAGTGCAGAGTGTGTGCATGAGAATGTTATATGACATTAAATTGAACCAATGAGTCACCCTGACAAGAGTGGAAAAAAACAAAGAAAAAAGGGAAAAAAGGAGGAAGTGATTCAGGAACATGGTAGAGAAATCTTAAAAGGAGTTACAGTAAGAAAGAGGCACTAAAAGGAGCACTTTTCAAAGACACTTTTTAGTGCAGGAAAACGAGAATAATCCAGATTAAAGTAATTAGTATTTTGGGAAACAACATTTAATTCACTAGTATCTGTCTATGCTGTAGAATTGGTCCTAAACATAATTGAATCCGCTGAGATTACATATTCAACATGAAAAATGTGAGTGTGCATAAGTGTGCAATACATGTGTGGTGTGTTTACAATGAGATCAAGAGAATGCTTGGCAGGAGATAAGCTTGTTCAGCCCTGGGATCCCAGATGGAAAACACTCACACTCTCTGTGCCAGGGGAACAACACAATGGTGAGCAAGAAAAGAGACTACAATGAGGTCTTAAGAGTTGCACAACTTGAAGCGGAGGGACAATCATGTTTGGGGTACATTGTGGAAGCACATGTCCAAAGCCGTTTTTCTTGGATAAATCAATCAATAGGTTGGCAATCTCAAAATGTTTGTTTCCCAGTCCCTAATCCAAGAATACAAAGTCACAACAAACCACATGGGATGGATTATTTAGACAATCAGTCTAAATGTAGTTGGAGTAGGCTAGCAAAAAGAAATTAAGAATTTAAAGGGAACCTCAGACTTGAAGATTTATAGGCTCTAATTAGGGTTGTTCCGATCATGTTTTTTTGCTCCCGATCCCGATCGTTTTAGTTTGAGCATCTGCCGATCCCATTATTTCCTGATCCGATTGCTTTTTTTTGCTCCCGATTCAATTCCAATCATTCTCGATAATTTTTCACGATCATATACATTTTGGCAATGCATCAAGAAAAAAATGAATAAAACTCGGACGAATATATACATTCAACAAACAGTACATAAGTACTGTATTTGTTTATTATGACAATAAATCCTCAAGATGGCATTTACATTATTAACATTCTTTCTGTGAGAGGGATCCACGGATAGAAAGACGGTAACTTTGTATATTGTGACTAAATATTGCCATCTAGTGTATTTGTTGAGCTTTCAGTAAATGATACTGAAGGCCATGCCCAATGCATGATGGGAAGTGGAACCATGACAAGTGAAACCACGACTGTGCGTAGTGCTACCAATTCATATATCTTCTCTGTGATGAGATATAATTCAAGGAGTTAAGAAAAAGACCAATTGTTACCTTGCTTCCCCACATTGCTTCCCATGATATTTCTAATCGTAGGGAGAGGGACTGTAAGGCTTTAGCCAATTACAATAAGGCTCTAAAGGCTGCCAAAATTCACTCTACTCATTTTACGCTGCCTCTTAGCTCTCTATATTATCAAAACAGCGCCATTACAGAAGGAGCGCGACAATGCGTGAGTGAGTTGTGCAGCGCATGCAATAATTGCGTTAAATATTTTAACGTGATACATTATTAAAAAAATGAATTATCGCCATTATTGGGATAAATTTGATTCCCCTACCTTAAGCCTAAACTAAAGACCCTGGAAAAGTGTAACATATTATGTCTGTAACGTTAAATACAATTAGAAAACGATTTAATTAAAAAATATATATATATTAAAAATAGGCATGGCCGATATTTTTTTGCCGATTCGGGATGCCGATCGATCGGCACATCTCTAGCTCTAATAAGCCACAATTGTTCTCTTTTACCAAAATATGGTATTAGAAACACAAAATACTGTCATTGATTTCAAAATCTATAATATTTAGTACATGTTTTGACCTACGGAGGGCGCCATGTTTTATGTGTGCAATGGACGCTCGGGGTTCACTGTCACTAAACCAGTGCTTCTCAATTATTTTCTGTTACGCCCCCCCAAGGAAGACGTAAATGTTTCGCGCCCCCCCCAACTCTCTGCCGCCACTGTAAATAGTATCATTCGTCTATATTACTATTATAAGTACGCCTCAGCCTAACATTGTGTCCCTTTTTTTCTATTAAAGAAAAAAAGTAAAATAGATCAACTTATAATAAAGTATAACTTTTTTAACATTGTGTTGCTTGTAACAGAAAAGACTTAACGCGCATCAATTTGCCTGAAGTTAAAAAAAAAAAAAAACAAAAAAAAGTCACATCCAAACTGTAAAAATACACTCAAGGTACATTTTTGACCATTTGATACTGAAAAATAAAATGTAATAAAATCAGTAAATAATAACAAATTCAAATTGATTAGAAACATTTACTCTTCAGGACAACATGCCAAAAACTTTGACCGAAAAAAAAACAAAACTGAATAGAGGGGGGGGGGGGGGGGTCTTTGGACAGAAGGAAAGTTTTTATTTTCGCTGATTCACCACAGTGCTCACTGGTTTACTGATATAACACTGACAAAGCGGGACGATTGTGAAAATTGGCAGTATTCGGCACATTTTCGCTGAAAAATAGTCAAGCGGCTTATCAATGAGATTGAGGTCTAATGTCTTTAAGTGGCGTCTTAACTGATTTGGCTTCTCCGCTATAATCATTTTTAGACTCAGTAAACAGTGGTCTTTCCTCATTTTCCACTATATTAAAAGTCAAAGGCAAACGGCCCGAAAAAAGCGCATTCTCGGCGGCCGAGGGAGAACTGTAGGTGAGGGCGGTGGTCGTGACGATCCCAAGCCGAAAACGGCACTTCTCGGCCGGACACGTGAGAACCGAAGAAGACAGTGGGTCGCTGCGTGAGTCCAGCTCTGCATGAGTCTCTTCCGTGTGCTCTTGCTTACTTCAACAATACTGCACGCACTTTGAAAATGAGAGCGCCACTGCCACCCACGGAGTGGATGTGCAAGTACACTTTATTCTAGTAAGGCAAAAAAAAAAAAAAAAAGCATGTTCCCCGAGGTCACTCGCGCCCCCCCTGGCATCGCTCTGCGCCCCCCTGGGGGGGCGCGCCCCACCATTTGAGAAGTACTGCACTAAACGAACACTGCCGGGTTACTGCAAATCCTGCTACGCGGAGAGACGTCCAACACATGCACGGCAAGTACTTACTATGTGTTTTTATTGAGTCTTTTATGACCTTTTCATTGCCTCAAAATACTTTCTGCATGTGTTTCCCTCTCATACCTTTAGGCCAGTGGTTCTTAACCTTGTTGGTGCTACCGAACACCACCTGTTTCATATGTGCATTCACCGAACCCTACTTTAGTGTTAAATAAAATATGATTTTTTTTTTTAAATTCAAGACAGTTTTTCTACTGGTGCACAAAATGAACAGTACAGAACAAAAGCAACATAGTGCATGAACTCACAAAAAATTACATACCTGCTTTGCAATCAGGTACGCAACTTCATATGATGTGAGGATCTTTGAATTTGGTACGCAGTTGCGGTACAACTCATTCACGCATTGCCGCAAACAGCCTACAATGGCGCCGTTTTACTTATATACAGAGATAAGAGGCAGTGTCAAGTGAGTGGAGTGGATACAAGCATTCTTTGGGGCCGTGCTTTTAATTGGCAAAAGCTTTTGTCATCTCTCCCACAGCAACTATAAATATTGTGGGAAGCGACGTGGGGAAGAATGACAAGAGTTGATCTTTTTCTTAACACCCTGTAGTGTACCCAACGCAGAGAAGATATAGCATTTGCAGCCACCACACACAGTCATGGTTGCACCACTTCCCATCATGCATTTGGCCAGAACAGTTAAGTAGCTACAGTATCATTTACTGAAAGCTCAACAAATACACTAGATGGCAATATTTAGTCACAATATACAAAAGAATTACAAGTCTTTCTATCTGTGGATCCCTTTCACAGAAAGAACGTTAATAATGTTAATGCCATCTTGTGGATTTATTGTTATAATAAACAAATACAGTACTTATGTACAGTATGTTGAATGTATATATCCGTCTTGTCTTATCTTTCCATTCCAACAATAATTTACAGAAAAATATGGCAAATTTTAGAGATGGTTTGAATTGCGATTAATCACGATTAATTAATTTTTAAGCTGTGATTAACTCGATTAAAAATTTTAATCATTTGACAGCCCTAGTTAAATCTACACCTTATGCCTAATATATACATAACACATTAAAACAGAATTGTTGTGGAAATCAAAATGTTGACTGGACAGTTATGGACTATGCACATTAAATCATTAGTAACATCAAATATTACACAATACACCAAAGTATATCAGTAGCCGTGTCCTTAAGTCTTTCTGATAGTTTTGCTCTGACCTTTTTACTGCAAAAATATAATGGAAACCTGAAATTATGGCTTTTAGTTTTGGCCACCCCAAGATTTTAAGTGGCCCCATCTGGCCACCCCTATGAAAAATTTCTGGAGGCCCCACTGAACGTTGTGTTCTTATATTCCCCATCTCCATGCAGCTTCTCAAAGTGTTCCTTTAGTTTTGCCAGTGCGAGGCTAGAGTTGCTCAACTTGGCATTGCAAATCATGCAGCTAGGATGCTGACTCCCATCCCGTTCCATGATACATGAGAATCCCTATTGAATATATTTGTCCGACCACTTTCTTTTTGCTCGACATAGTTAGTATGGATTAAAATATGAAGAAAGTACCGTATTGGCCCGAATATAAGACTGCCCTGATTATAAGACGACCCCGTCTTTTTCAAGACTGAAGTTTTTAAAAAAAAAAGACTTTTTGAACACCAAATTTTTATACAGAAAATAATTACAGTACATCTGAAACAAATGATTAAAACAATATATTTGAGAGAAAAGCATGTTATTTTGCCTCATTCAAATCTTAATATCTGAACATTTAAATATGTAAACTAAAGTGCAATCACATTTGTAAATGAATGGCTTCTGGTTTTTGAAATGTAAATAAACCAATCTATTGTGATAAAACAGCAAAATTGCAATAACTGCATTAACCATAAGGGGTTCGCTTTGGCCTGGGGAGTCAAGTTCAGCATTCGCTTTAACGATATCTGGCGCCATCTAGCGTCGTTAATGGGTATAATGTCTAGACCCCGAATATAAGAGGACCCCCACTTTTTCAGTCTTATTTCAATGCAAAAAAACACTGTCTTATATTCGGGCCAATACGGTAATTATACGACATACTACGATGACTTTCAGATGTTGTATCACTCTTGAGTGCACTAAATTCTTTGAAGCATTGATTGGCCATGAAATACCACGTAAAATATCACGTGATCATCTGCAGCCAGTGATGGCCAAACGGGGCATGCCATCGCACATTGACATGGTGAGTCGGTGTGTCTTGACCTCAGCGGCACAGGCTCCACCGAGCCTGGGCTCGATCGAACCCAAATTAAGAACCACTGTTTTAAGCATTGTGTTTTCTTGTAGTAGCTTTAAAGCAGATTGTTGATCTGTTGACCACATTAGTCACTTAGCGCAGTGGTCCCCAACCATTTTTGCACCACTGACCGTTGTAATGTGGGCCTTTTTATCACGGACCTCGTTTGCTAGCTTTTAGCCACATATTATGCAGAATGGACTAGGTTGGAGGCTTCTCTTCTGGCTGAGCAGGTACCCTTTTTCCTGTAAAAAGCTGTCCATAGACATTGCACACAACCAACAGTAGCTAAAGTTACTGTTTAAATTGACTGGCATTGGGCTGCTATAGACCCTACTCACGTGACGTCACAGCCACGCCCCCGCGCCATGTTGTCCGTATACTTGTCATGTTAATGTATTAGCGCTTCGTAAATTCCTCCTATTATGGCGTGTTTTTCTGCTCGTTAACATTAATAATCAAAATGGTGAAGTCGTGTGTGGCGGTCGGTTGCAAAAACAGAGAAGATAGACGGAGAGACTTGAAGTTTTACCGTATTCCGAGAGACCCGGAGAGGAGACCGAGATTGACTGCTGCAATTCGACTAGAAAACTGGGCTCCAAACGACTACCACAGATTATGTAGTAGTCATTTTATATCTGGTAAGATGCATTTAATATATATTTAGAGGGTTTTGGGCTGACAACCACAATTAAGATCATTGCTAGGCTAATCGCCGACAACATACACTCAGACGTTGTGAATGAACTACCTGAAAATATATAAGGGGATAATCAGACAGTTGTCATACAATTAATTTACAATTTCACTATTGAGGTCAAAAGCCAAAAAATAAATTCAACTAGGGACAATCTGGAGTAGTGCTATCGCACTTCATATTTATTACATATTATATATGCATGTAGTGAGAGTGCTATCGCTAAACCATATAAACATTAAAAGCCCTAGCTCCATTGACAAATGACATGAAATACATTAGACTTGACAATGGATGTTAGCAAGGACAAAAGATTTTGAATTGAAAATTTCGTAACTCACCTTCCCGAGCACACGATAGATTCCTGCCGAATTTTCATGGACGAGGACCTATTTCACTCAACCAGCAACGAAGTATTTATAAGCCTCCAAGCTCTTAAAGTTTTTCAAACTTTCGTGAGAATAGGCTGATTTTGTGTGGACAAGATAGTTGTAAATATCAGGGTAGCTAGCAGATGTCAGGCAAATACGGCGAAGATAGCGGGTCGAAAAACATTGATTTAGGCATCAAATATGGATCTGGCGATTGGATAAACTGAAGCTTTTCCACATAACGCCTTTTATGCAACGCATCCAATGAGTTTACAGCGGCAGATAACATCGGGGCTTCCATGAATTGCTCTATAACTTGCACGACTAATTGAAAACAATGAGAATAAGTCTAAAAAATATGGACAATATGGCGGGCGGATACAGCGACACGTCATTTTGTGACGACGTCACAAAATCACGTGATCGCTGTATTGTTCCGCCCCCTTTTCCGTCATTTTGTGTCTGCATTGTCAATGGTCTCAATTGATCGAGCAATTTATAATGCATTTCATGGAAGACCCGGTGCTTTCGGATGCCGTAAACTCACTGGATGCGTTGCATAAAAGGCGTTATGTGGAAAAGCTTCAGTTTATCCATTCGCCAGATCCATATTTGATGCCTAAATCGATGTTTTTCGACCCGCTATCTTCGCCGTATTTGCCTGACATCTGCTAGCTACCCTGATATTTACAACTATCTTGTCCACACAAAATCAGCCTATTCTCACGAAAGTTTGAAAAACTTTAAGAGCTTGGAGGCTTATAAATACTTCGTTGCTGGTTGGGTGAAACAGGTCCTCGTCCACGAAAATTCGGCAGGAATCTATCTTGAGTTACAAAATTTTCAGTTCAAAATCTTTTGTTCTTGCTAACATCCACTGTCAAGTCTAATGTATTTCATGTCATTTGTCAATGGAGCTACGGCTTTTAATGTTTATACGGTTTAGCGATAGCACTCTCACTACATACATACGTGTATGTTATCGGCGATTAGCCTAGCAATGATCTTAATTGTGGTTGTCAGCCCAAAACCCTCTAAATATATATTAAATGCATCTTACCAGATATAAAATGACTACTACATAATCTGTGGTAATCGTTTGGAGCCCAGTTTTCTCGTCGAATTGCAGCAGCCCATCTCTCGGAATCCGGTAGAACTTCAAGTCTCTCCGTCTATCTTCTCTGTTATTGCAACTGACCGCCACACACGCCTTCACCATTTTGATTATTAATGTTAACGAGCAGAAAAACACGCCGTAAATAGGAGGAATGTACGTAGCCGTAACAGGTAAACACAATGTGTTGACGGACAATTGGGCGGCACCACTCAGGAGGGCGGAGTTGTGACGTCACGTGGGTAGGGTTTATAGGTGTGCAAACACCCTAGTAATTGCGGCCATCCACTAGATGGCGACGTGTACAAATCTTTACTCGAAATAGTCTATAGAGTAGATATGGGTATTGATGTGTCAAGAGCCACAGGCCAGATTGCAGTCGTTAATAAATTGTTTATTTCTTTGCGGCCGGGTAGCAAATGTGCTACGGAGCGTTATCGGTCCGCGGCCCTTTGGTTGGGGACCCCGTGACGTAGTGTAATTATTTGATATTACTACGTTTAAGTATTTTCTTAAGGCATCTTCAGTATGTACTGTCTGTCTGCATCTAAACAAAACAAGCTGAAAGTGCACGGTAGTACTTTGGGTGTCAAATTCACCTCTTGTAAATGTTTTGCCGGTGTAGCACATTTTGGCAGAACACCCTTTTTTCCACTCTCGTCTTGTCTCATCCAGTCTTTCCTGTTCATTTTGCTCTTGCTGCTTGTTTTGTGAAATATCAACAGTACTGTCATGCTCATTATAATGTTCCTCTCAGGTTCAAGTTGAAAGAGTAGAACAGATGACATGTTTAATTTGCTAAAGTCATACTCTGGAAGCTCGACAGCGTAACCATGTGACGTCACCGCCCTGCGACGTCAACAACAATGGCGACCAACTAGTTAAACTAATTTTACAAATTGTCTAAAAACGAAATCATGAGGGCTTTCAATATCAAATTATTTTAACTCATAATTATATTTATCTTTTAAGAACTATAATTCTTTCTATCTGTGGATCCCTTTAGGAAATTGTCCTAATTAACATTATGAAAAGTAGGTACGCTATTAAACATACATAACATTGAGTCAATGGCGGTTTACACGCTACTTGTAGTTACATCAGCATTACCCTTTGGTAAGTGATTACAAAAACGTTTGTGTAACTATAACACAATATATTAATTTGCCATTTGGATCAGATCAGATGTTGGATCATGCCAGGATTTGTTTGGAACTACACGCAGGTGCTCTGGTCTGATCCAGTTGAATTGGTTGGCACAGACATTTGATTACTGTGCCCACACCTGAACAAACAAACTAGATTTTGATTTAGCAGGGTATTGAGAGTGAAATATCAAACAGAGGGAATAGATTTACTTTCGAAATAAAACTAATATTTCCCTTCCCTACTTTTTATCTTTGCTCTCCCTATGTACAGAGAATCGTCCCAGTATATGCCATCT
The DNA here is from genome assembly GCF_030265065.1 of Corythoichthys intestinalis. NCBI lineage: Eukaryota > Metazoa > Chordata > Actinopteri > Syngnathiformes > Syngnathidae > Corythoichthys > Corythoichthys intestinalis. The sequence continues at coordinate 46,735,117 of NC_080404.1, read as the reverse complement.
AAATCTTGACTAGCTCAAGTCTGTGCCAAGCTAAAGGGCATTTTAGATGTGAAACATGCTCAGAGATGTGAACACCACCAACTCAATCCCACCAGTAAGCAGGCTTCCATACATTCCCTTTTGTTGGTGCAATGGCAGATGCAAGAAATGTAAACAGAAGGAGGGATTTGTTGGCATTTGATCTCTTAGCCAAACGCGTGTTCATATTTTTGTAACGGCTATCTGGCCAGGTTCTGACCGCAGGTCTTAATGCACGAATCTGATTGTTTCGTGTTTTTCCGACTCGTGTGAGGCATTAACTTGACGGTCTGATCAGGACAAGTCGCATAGAAGTGGACTATTTCAAATCTGATCTGGGTCACTTTCGTATGTGGTTTAAATCCGATCTGGATCTGGACCACATTTCTCAAGAATGTGGCGGCGGTCTGAACTGTCAACTCTCCCAAATCGGAGTTCATGAAGCAATTACATCAGCAAAGAGCGAGAGCGGCAGGTTGTAGATGTCGATGTAGCTGTGCACGTTAGCGCCTAGCTTGAACTCAGCTTTTACGTAGGAGGCGGGCTTGACTACAGTCATAAAAAAATTAGGGCTGTCAAACGATTAAAATGTTTAATCGAGTTAATTACAGCTTAAAAATTAATTAATCGTAATTAATCGCAATTAATCGCAATTCAAACCATCTATAAAATATGCCATGTTTTTCTGTAAATTATATATATATTCTGTAAGATAAATTGTTGGAATGGAAAGATAAGACACAAGATGGATATATACATTCAACATACGGTACATAAGGACTGTAGTGGGCATTTCACTCTACTGTCATTTAAATCTGTCTATGCTGTCCTCACTCCGAAGCGTCTACTTTTTCCAAAGCTAGACAGCAAGTGAACGACGCCTTAATAATCAGACTTCTTCCTTTTTCATCTGATTTATTAATAAAATGGCCTCAAACCACTGTCCTCTTTAGACCGTAGTGAAACAACAACAAAAAAGTACACAGCATTGCATTGGCAACAACGTTAGCTTAGCACGCTATACAGGTTCACTAAACATAAACAAAAAGCATCTCATACAAAAAATATAACATTTCGCTTACTAACATAATATGTACATTCTTTACAACAACCATACTTACGGACAAATCTTGTCCAAGGATCATATAAGCACAACATTATCAGCCCGAGACGTTGTGCAGCCATAATGAAGAAAAGAAGAAAATAATAAACCATGTCGCAAAGCGACCACAAGAGTTCGCTGTTGGACAGCGCAAAAAGCCTTGCTGTAAAACTTACCAAAAGGCAGAATACTTTCTGAGCGGGACATGTGCGTTAATTGCGTCAAATATTTTAACGTGATTAATTAAAAAAATTAATTACCGCGCGTTAACGCGATAATTTTGACAGCCCTAAAAAAAATAAAATGAAGAAAAGGATAAGCCTGATAATGCTCGGTTTTCTTTCTGTGCGCCTAATAAGCAACATTTCAGTATTGCTTACATGCCAAGTCGGTCGGGGCAAACTGACGCACACACATAAGGTTTATGAGTGTGTGTCGTGCGCGCACATTGCGTGCATGTTAGGGGTAGGAACCTCTTTGTGCCTCACGATACGATACCATTTCCGATATGAAGCTCACGATAACGATGATCTCACAATACAGCAATACGGCGACTTTCGATACATTGGTCAGGAAATCATTCTACAAAACAACTATCAAACAGAAAAACAATATGTATTCATCCTTCTGCTCTAAGTTTACGTCCAATCCATTTGAACTGGGAGGGTGGCAGCAAATGAACCCCTCTCACTTCAAGCAGGCCCCTCCCACTTCTATAGCCATGAGTGGCAGCCAATTAATGATAGGCAAGTAGTCATTTTGGGCCATTTCAGGTTGACGGGCTGTTGATTTTCAGTCACTTCCTGTTGATTTTAGGGCATTTTATGGGCACTTCCTGTTGATTTTGGGTTACAGAACAGGAAGTGATCCGGGAACCCCACAAATTAATAGGCAGTGACTCAAACTCAAAAGGAAGTTACCTGTAAATGCCCTAAAATGAACAGAAAGTGACCTGAAAATGCCCTGAAAATCAGAAAGAGTGACTGTCAATGGTTGCCATTGAGTTAACTGAAACACTATTATGTAGTAAGATTTTGGTAGCAACTTGTTGGCTCCTTATTTTTTTATTTATTTAAAAAATAAAAAAATTTAAACATTGATACCTTTTCAAAACGACATCTCGATTCTTGGCATGAGCGTATCGATAACCTTTTGGGATGCAAAGTATCACGATTAAAGATGTCCCGGCATCCCGATCAATCGGGTCCGATCACGTCATTTTCAAAGTATCGGAATCGGCAAAAAAATATCAAACATGCCTTTTTTTAATACACATATATATATATTTTAATTGAATCGTTTTCTAATTGTATTTAACGTTACAGACAAAATGTCTTACACCCATCCAGAGACTTTAGTTTTGGCTTAAAATAGGGCTATCAAATTTATCGCGTTAACGGTGGTAATTAATTATTTTTAAATTAATCACAAACTATTTAATGCAATTACCGCATGCGCTGCACGACCCACTCACGTATTGTCGTGTTCAATCTATAATGGCGCTGTTCTATCTAGTATATATAGAGGTAAAAGGCAGCGTAAAATGAGTAGAGTGAATTTTGGCAGTCTTCGGAGCCTTTTTTTAATTGGCTAAAGCCTTAAAATCCCCCTCTCAACAATTAGAAATATCATGAGAAGCAATGTGGGGAAGAAAGGTAGTGGTTGATCTTTTTCTTAACACCCTATGTTATTTCCCAACGCAGAGAAGACATATGAATTGGTGCCACTACGCACAGTCATGGTTGCACGTCCCATCATGCATTTGGGCAGAACAGTTAAATGGCTACAGTATCATTTACTGAAAGCTCAACAAATACACTAGATGGCAATATTTAGTCACAATATACAAAGTCACATTTATCCTTTAAGAATTACAAGTCTTTCTGTCCGTGGATCCCTCTCACAGAAAGAATGTTAATAATGTAAATGCCATCTTGAGGATTTATTGTCATAATAAACAAATACAATACTTATTTACTGTATATTGAATGTATATATTCATCTGAGTTTTATTCATTTTTTTCTTAATGCATTGCCAAAAAGTATATGACCGGGAAAATAATCGGGAATGATTGGAATTGAATCGTGAGCAAAAAAAAAAAAAAAAAAAAAAAGCAATCGGATCGGGAAATATCGGGATCGGCAGATACTCAAACTAAAACGTATCGGGATCGGATCGGGAGCAAAGAAACATGATCAGAACAACCCTAATCACGATATATCACCATTTCGATATATTGTCACACCCCGAGTGCATGCTTTCTATCAATCTATATAAACTTTGAATATAAGACTAAACGGGGATTATTAATGTGTGTTATTTGTGTCCTCTTTTTGGGAATCAAAATATGATCACCCTGGTATGACGTACAGCCAGCACGTGTAGTCATTTGCTTTGATGCTTCTGTGAATGTGGGTCAGTTTGCTTAACGCGTGTCGGACTGCGAATTAGTGTTAATGCATAATACTTGAATGGGCTCAATTGACAAATGCAATCTGAACGGGCACGCCAAAAAACATATGAAAAAAAAAAAAAAAGAATTGTACATTAAGCCCTGCAGTATGAACCTAGCCTCTTACTCCACGAAGACTAACTTTGGTAATCCGAAGAAAAGATCTAACAACGATTTCCAGAAAAATAGACCATTTAATCTGAGGCGAGAATATTTAAAAAATAATGAGAACAACGAGGAAAACTGTCAGGTAAACAGAGGGAAAAAAACTGAGTCCAGGGACCCGTCATAGCAGCATGCCTCTCGGCATCTGAGAAATGATGACCTCTTGGGAAAAAGTTCAGTCTTTTTTAAGGTGCCGGGAGGCGGGGAGGCAAATCGGAGAAGCTGTCGGGGCGATGTCCAGGGGTGTCGCTAGTCTTGGATTGGGCGGATGATGCCAGTTTAGAACTGCCTGTCCATCCATCCGTTATCATATGGCGAGGGTGTGCCGTGGCTTGTCAACGAGCCGCAAATTGGCCTATTCTTATCACCTTGTCAATCATTTCTTGCAAAAAGGGCCTTTTTCCTGCCTCCAGAAACGTTCTCTCTCATGCACTCGTATTTTAGATGTATTTTATTGTTGGTTACACTATGGTTGTAATATCTTTATTTTATTATGGACTAAAACAATAAAAACAGCCATGTCTATGATTATCGATCAGCGTGTTAGCAAAAATACCATTTTATGCAAAAATCAATGGCACTTTTTATATACCCAAACTTGAAAACAGGTCAATCTTGAACCAATAATGATATACTGCAAAGGTTTAATATTTTGAGGCAGTTAAATCACAGGTCAAGTTTGATCCTCGAGCAAAAATGTGGCCAAATTTCTAAAACAATAGAAGGGCTAAGAGAATGAAACAACACTTACAAAACAAACCTTCCTGAAAACTTAAAATCCAACACACTGCAGAACACCATAACATACCCAATACATTTCCAGTCAGTTAATAACTTCGTTACTGTGGACACACATATGCAAACTACCACTACTACTAGTGTGAGAAGCACCCAACCAGTGTTGTCACAGATTACTTGAAAAAGTAAGTGACTAAGTTACTTTAAAAGTAATTTATTGGTTACTTTTTACCAATTTCTTTCCCTTTGCTGCTTCAACATAAGAATGACAACAGAAAACTGTCATCACCTGTAATTGACTTTGCGATCATTGGATTTAAAGGGGAAGATCAGAATCTTTAAAATAAGGCTAAATCTTCGAGTTAGCGGGGGTTTAATTAGTCGATGGAGTTGATTTCAACCACCATTGACTCACGCTAGCTTAGCCATTAAGGGGCCCTGAAACGAAAAAATAACTGACAAACTGCATGGAATTTGTTGAAATCAACTCCAACTGGAAGATTAAGCATAATGTCAAAAATTCTGAACTTCAGGGTTTGGGTTTAGAGTTAACAGCATATCAGTGCCAATGTAAAACAAATTGACTGCACAATTATCAACAACACACAAATGAATTGCACAGTGCAATAAACACAAAGGTGCGGGCGGGCGCCAATGCGCGCACACAACCCGGAAGTACGCCGTACACACACGCGGTCAATTTAGCCACAAAATGTAGCGGCAACAAAGCACTTCGCACTCAATCGGACTTACAACACATCCCAAAGATGCTAAACGAACACGTTACCTCATGGCATAAATGTGCAACACGAATATGCTGTAAACCGGGGGTCCCCAAACTCTTTCCTGTTAGGGCCACATACCTTTTTCCTTCTCTGATGAGGGGCCGGGGTCAGTTTGTAACAGAAAAAGTGTGACGATTGCAGAAGTGCCTAAATGTAAAAATGTATTGTTTTTCAGAAAGCCACAATCAAATAACCCTTTCTGGATTCTTCATGGAACAAAAGTAAATAAAATAAAAAATAAAATAAAAAAAAAAAAAAAATAATAATAATAATAAAAACACTATTAATTAAATAGATAATAACCAAATAACCCTCTCTGAGTTCTTCACAGAAAAGGCCGGGAAATAAATAACACTACTGAGAAAAAAAAGAAAAAAAAAAATTAAAATGCTCCCAGGTATTGTTCAGGGGGCCGGACCAAATGTGGAGGCGGGCCGTAGTTTGGGGACCCCTGATGTAAACAATGCTCGCCGATGACTGACCATTGCAATGGCAAAGCTATGAAACAGCCGCGCATGTAGCGGCTCCAACCTATCACTGGAACCCTCCAAAATGAAGGAAAAACATTCACATACATTTATGGACACACACAGATTAACATTCCCTCGCACATCTCAACAGGCGGCTGCACTCGGCTCGAATGTGCACCTGCGATCCTCACACATCCCAAAACACTTATTGCGTGTGACTCGAGACCAAAACAGTAAGTAACTATGAGCGGTTACCATGGGAACGAACGCATAGTCGGAACCTTTCTAACATTGTCTGTTCAAAATGGTCTTAGTACATGACTACAATACTAGTATTCTTCATTCTGCATACATTATGAGGCAATAAAAAAATAGTAACGCACAGACACTATGGAAAGTAACTAATCAGATTACTAGTTTGGAAAATAAACGCGTTAGATTGCTCGTTACTGAAAGAAAGTAACGTAATTAATTAATGTACATTAATCAATGTAATTAATTAAATCAGTGTACATTAGTGTTTTTAGTGAAAACACTGCACCCAACATATTGATAAAAAAATAAACTGCACTAAAATGGCAACGTTTTGCCGGCTAACCTGATGGCTCAACTGAGAAGCATTGCTGAAAATCCACAGCTAAAATGCACAGCAAAAGTAAGACTTTATACCCACAAGTGTATTAGCCAGTCTTACCTGGTTCAGTGCAGTTTGTGTCAAGTTCTGTGAAAAGCTTAGACTGGTTGTCATAAAATTCTTGGAGAAGGTGACGGCTCTCCCACCTTGATTCTTCAAGCATTGTGGAGATTGGAACATGGTATTCTAAGAAAATAAGAAAAAGATGAAGAAATGAGTGTTGATAATTGCAGAGGGAATCAAGACACTATTTATGAATAAATTGCTACCTCAATGTAATTACATCAAAAAGGAAAAATGATGCACGGTAAAAGGAATTTAGTTTCTGTGTAAATAGACCATTTTAAAACAGCTCCTTTGTGGAATAAATTATCATTTTAAGGTTCCATGCCATAAAAAATAAAATGCATGTTGTATTTGGTTTTATGCAGAGGGTCTAAATAAGTGACATGGTTTATAGGTCTGCTACCATTAAGCCCTAGAGTTAAGGGCCAAGACCCTGCTATTGCCACGGTTGCCATAGACAGCGATAAACGTTCAATCCATTTTGACCAGTAGGGCCGGCAGTGATCGAAGTCATTAAATTGGACAGTTGGAGCAATTACCTACATAACACGTATTAACCATTGTTTCGTACACAACACGTATTAACCATTTTTCTGATAAAAATGATTGAATTTCTTGGAAAAACAACTAAAACGCTGGTCACCACAACCATTAAACTAAACGGATGAGGGCACTCAGTGCAAAAAAGCCTACCTTTGATTAAATCTCCTCCGGTTACTGACAATTGCTTCCTGACCAACAGTGAAATGTGATAAAAACCATAAGCGTATTTTAAGGATGGGCCAGCCCCCCCGGTGGCCGAAAAGTGTCAATGCATGAAATTGACTTTCCTACACATGTATAAAAGTTGTAAAGCAATAAAACTGCAACAAAAATGAATGAAATTAACGAAAAAAATCCTTATAATGGGTCAAAATTATTTTTCGAACAGATCATGTGACTAGCACCTTCGAATGTCATTTGCTTTGCATATAATTTCCCCCCCCAAAAAAATAAAAATGGGGGAGGGCAATTTTATTTTTCAAATCATTTTTTCTTTGATTGAAAATATATATATATTTTTGATTGAAGCAACTTTTTAGGGGTTTGAATGATTTAGACACAAATGTCCTACCCATAATATGGCCCAAACACAAAAAGGATTGCTCCAATCAAAGAATGAAAAAATGAAAAAAAAAAAAAAAAAAACTTTTTCAATGAAAAGTCTTCAGATGCAAATTTTTCAATCTCAAACATTTTTTCGCATTCAAAAACGTTTTCTATGATTGAAATTCTTTTTTTTTTTTGATTGAAGTGATTTTTCCTTTTGAAAATATTTTTGAAGAAACTTATCTTTTGATTGAATAATAAAGACAAAAACGTCCTAGCCAAAATGTGGCTCTATCAGGAATACGCAGGCAGGCAGTTGGACCCAAATGCAGGGAAAGGGAGGCGAGGCAGATAAATGGTGCAAAAATGATTTAATAAAATTCAACAAAAAACAAAGTACAAAACAAAGGCTGAGGAGATCCCAAGAAAGCACAGAGGCAAACAAAATTGTCACTAACAAAAGACTGGTTTTCAAAAAAACTTACTTGGAAAACGAGGGCTTGGATAGACATCGACTTTGACACTGACATAGACATTGACGATGACGCAACAAGGAGTGAAAAGAAAATGGGAGCATATATACACAAACACACGCAGACAAGGGACAAGGAGACAACGAGGAACAGGTGAGCACAGAAGGATGCGGTTGGCGGATACACTAGGGGCCTGCACAACAGGTGAAATCAATGGGCAATCACAGGGAGAAGCCACGCTAGGGGAAAACAAACACAAAACCTAACAGGCCCAAACGCAAATCAACATTACTTCAATCAAAAAAGTTGCTTCAATCAAGGAAAAAAAAACAATCAAAGAAAAATAGCTTTCACATGCATTTTTTGAGTTTCAAATTTATTTTTGCTTTCAAACACTTTTTTTTTTTTTTTTTATTGAAGCGACTTTTTTTGGATTGAAAATATATATTTTGATTGAAGCAAGTTTTTTTTTTTAATTGAAGGAACTTTTTTTTTTTTTTTTGATTGGATAATAAAGACACAAATCTACCTCCATATGGCTCCGCCCAGGGGATACAATTTTTGACTGGCGTAACTACATTGGCACGACACCGGCGGGCTGTGGGACTTTAAAGTTGGCACTGGGAATTGCTGAGATCCCACACAAACTTTTAGTTGAAGTGTTAATTGACATCCCATGAACACCCCTACCCTCTTCCCCCCCCCAGAACAGAGGGAGATGACATATGCACGTTGTGTCACCACGCTTCTGCAGGAGTGCGCATATGTTGGTATGCAGAGCTCTGTGAGGCCAATCATTCCAGTTCATTCATGTAGGTCACTGTATTCACAAGCCTCTTCCAGTCCATCTCGTCTCTCACCATGCAACAGGCCCCGGCATAGGCACAGAGCTTCCATAAATAGCACCACTCTACACTATATTTATCAGAACATGACAAGTTTTGCAAACACAAGAACAGAATGTTTCAGAACAAAATGCTTTAGAGGGCAGCAAAAGCAATATCACAGTGGTAATGGAGAATCTGGCTTGTAACCATTTTTTTTCCCCAACAAGCCATGCCGCCGGTCAACAGAATTGTCACTTTGTACAGTTTTATTCCTGGCTCTCTCTGCAAGTGCCATTCAGATTCTGTACCTACTCAAACTAATAGCAAAACATGACAACATTGCAAGAATAAGTATAGTCAACAAAAAAATGTAGACGACTGTTTTACAACTGAGGCTCAATATTGTGTTCTTGCTTGCTACAGTATTTGCTGGGTTCAAAAACATAGGCTGGAATTGAAATTGAATTTGTCCATTTTTATGGTTAGGAATGTAAGCGGCAGCTAAGATTTGTTGATATTTCAGACTATTTATGTTGCCTTCCACCCTGCAGATCCCTCACACACCCCCATACTGGATGTAACCCCAGACCATGATTTTGGTAATGATGTAACCACCAAACTTCACTATTTTCTGAGTGAATCTTGGATCTATGTGGGCTCCAGTAGGTCTCCTGCAATATTTGTGGTGACTGTGGTGTAATTCAATGGAAGATTCATCTGAAAAATCCAACTTTGGCCACTTTTCCAGCATCTATCCTTTTGACAGGCAAATGCCACACGCTTTTTTAATTGTCTGCACCCAACAAATCTTAGCTGCTTCTTACATTCCTAACCATAAAAAAGGACAAATTCTGCAGCAGGATGGTGCTCCATTGCATACTTCAATCTCTTCCTCAAAGTTCCTCAAGGAAAAGAAGATCAAGATTCTCCAGGACTGGCCAGCTCAGTCACCAGACATGAACATCATTGAGCATGTCTGGGGTAGGATAAAAGAGGAAGCATGGAAGATGAAACCCAAGAATGTTGATGAACTCTGGGAGGCATGCAAGACTGCTTTCTTTGATGTTCCTGATGACTTCATCAATAAATTGTATGAATCCTTGCCAAAGCCCATGGAAGTCATACAAAATATTAAATTTGGATCTCACAGTACCACTACTTAATTTGCTTATGTTATGTAACATATTTTTGTATTTGAAGAACATTTTTTGTTAAATTTTCACACTTTTGTCTTGCCAAAATTGGACCTTTATGTCTTCATTAAATGATAAATCTTTTTATCAGTGAAACAAATATATTTTTGTACATTCAACATCATTTGGGAGGGTCTTTGCTTTCATATTGTTAGGTTTTGTGTTGGTTTTCTCCTAGTGTGACTTGTCCCTTGTGATTGCCCATTGATTTCACCTGTTATTCCTGCTCCTAGGGTATCCTCCAATCTGCATCCTCCTGTGTTACCCAGCTGCTCCTTGTTGTCTCGTTACCCCTTGTCTGCGTGTGTGTATATAAGCTCCCTGCAATTGGGTCCACACCACCTGCCTGCCTGCGTTTTCCTGACACATATGAGCCATTTCTGAAACCAATTGAATATTTAAAAGTCAGGTTATTAGCAATTGTTTCTACAAAATGGATAAGCGACAAGACTTTTGACAGGGACTGTACTGTACAGAAAGTAATTTTGGAACATTTTTGGTTTGTGGTGTGCCACAACATTTTTTCCAATGTAAAAACGTGCTGTGACACAGAAAAGGTTGAAAAACACTGCTGTATAGGGCTGAACAATATTGGAAAAAACTGACATTGCGACTTTTTGGGGGTTTGCGATATATTGCAATATTAAAACTAGAAGAATTTCACCAGATGACTTGGATAGCTCTATTTGGGAAGACTTTGGTTCACTCACTTTGACCACATAATATTCATTAGAGATGTCCAGATTCGATCATATGAACACAAATCGTGACGATCACGCCATTTTCAGAGGATCGGACTCAGGTGAAAAGGATCGGGTTTTATGTTTTTATGCTTTATGCTCGTACAGAACCCTCCCTCCTGTTAAAGGGATCCACGGATAAAAAGACTTGTAGTTCTTAAAAGATAAACATTATTATGAGTTAAAATAATTTGATATTGAAACCCCTCTTGATGCTTTCGTCTTTGTACAATTTGTTAAATTAGTTTAACTAGTAGGTTGCCATTGTTGTTGACGTCGGAGGGCGGTGACGTCACATGGTTTCACTGCCGGGCTTCCAGAGTATGACTCTAGCGACAAAAACATGTCAGCTGTTCAACCCTTTCAATTTGAACCCAAGATAAACATTAATGAGCATGACAGCACTGTCAATATTTCACAAAATGAGCAGCAAAAGCAAAATGAACAGGAAAGACGGGATGGGACGAGACGAGTGTAGAATAAAAAAAATTCGGTGTTGGATCGGGACCCAGTATCAGGTGACCCAGACTCAGGTTCAAAAAGATACAATCAGAGCGTCCCTAGTATTAATATATTCCGTTTTATCCAGGCTAAGGGGGTTTATCTGTGAATGATGAAGATAGGTGTCTATGAAAGGGATCCAGGGATTGCTGTTTTTATGAATAAAAACAAAAGTTTACATTAAAAACAAAAAATAATCACACGTCCTGCGATGGGACTATTGCACATGCGAACATTGCAATGGCGATCAGACGATATATTGTGCAGGCTTAGTACTGGATACAGTTTCTACATGGTATACAGTGATACCTCGCAACTTCACGCTTCAAACTTCGCGCCCTCAGTCCGTCGCGGATTAAAAAAAAAAAATAATAAATGCAGATGAGCTGCCCCGACCCATCACATAAATTCACTCTGCAGTACCTCTTGCTGCTTTTCTTTGTCAGGCAGTGCACTAGAGTTGCTCAATAAAGTTAAAGATGATTAACAGACGTTAAGGTTTGATCTTGCCAGAGATGCTTGGAAGCCGAAACTTTAAAGCGCCGCATGTGTCAATCATCGTTTAGCTTGTTAAACAGTGGCTGTGGCAACTCATTGTGTGTAAGTGAGCCGCTTGAGCGGATTTGAGTGGACTCACTCAATGAAGCATTTAATAAAGACAAGCATTTCTTAAATTTATTCTTGTTCAAAAATAATTCGGTGGGACAGTAACATGTTTAAAACTTATCACCTTATCCTAATTATTACATTTGAAGAGCTTAGAAACCATTTATTAATACAAGTTTCACATTAAAGTTGTCTTTCTCTGGCCATTTTGAGAGTTCAATCAAACCCACAAAGGTGATGCTCCAGATACCCAACTAGCTCAAAGGAAGATCAGTTTTATAGCTTCTCTAACCAACTATACTGTTTTGAGCTATGCCAACATAATTGCACAAGGTTTTCTAATCATCTACTATCATTCTAAGGCAACTAGCAAGCACAATGTACGATTAGAGCACTGGAGTGATGTTTGCTGTAAATGGGCCTCTTTACAAAACTACGTAGCTATTGCATTAAAACCGGACGTTTACAGCTAGAATAGTCATTTATCACATTAATAATGTATAGAGTTTTCCTTATTAATGTTATTTCCATTGAAAAAAAAATGCTTTTCTTTCAAAAAGGAGGAAACTTCTAAGTGACCCCAAACTTTTGAACGGTAGTGTACATTGAACACACAATGACTGTGACTTTGCGGTTTTTCATTTATCTCGGCGGGTTCCGGTCCCCATTAACCGCGAAAAATGAAGGATCACTGTATAGGTCTTTTCCAGGTTCTCACCATCAGTTACTATTGACACAGGCAGGTTGGATTAATGATTATCTGGTGAAAAATCACAAGTCACAAGCATTCAGTGGTTCTTATAGTACAATGTATAGTTTATGCAAAGAGAACCCGAGGGTGAAATCTGTCAAATTGCATCAGTGCTTGGCTGTCATAAATTGTAAACAAGCTTTGTGTCCTCTTACTATATGTTCTTTCCTCTGATCGTGTGTTGCTATGGCGCTAGCAGAAGACTAAAGTAAAGCATGTTCAAGGTCAAACGATTTTTCACAATTACAGTACTTTGCCATTGCCAATTTCACTGACATAATGTTCCTTCAAAATGAACAAAATTATTACAGATGTCCCGATTGATCGGGATGCCGATCGATCGGGTCCGATCACGTCATTTTCAAAGTATCGGAATCGGCAAAAAAATATGGGACATGCCTTTTTTAAATATATATATATTTTTTTTATTTAAATCATTTTCTAATTGTATTTGACGTTACAGACAAAATGTCTTACACTCATCCAGAGTAGTTTTGGCTTAAAGTAGGGCTATCAAATTTATTGTGTTAACGGCGGTAATTAATTTTTAAAAATTAATCACGTTAAATAATTAACGTATGCGCTGCACGACCCACTCACGCATTGTCGCGTACAATCTATAAAGACGCCGTTTTACCTATAGGTAGCACTATAAAGCGGCGTATAATGAGTAGAGAGAAATTTGACTGCCTTTGAAGCCATTTTTTATGTGGCTAAAGCCTTACAATACCTCTCTCAGCAATTAAATATAATGTTGGAGGCAATGTGGGAAGAAAGGTAGTAGTTGATCCTTTTCTTAACACCCTATGTTCTTTCCCAACGCAGAGAAGATATATCAATTGGTGCCCCTACGCACAGTCATGGTTGCACTTCCCATCATGCATTTGGGCAGAAGTTAAATAGCTGCAGTATCATTTACTGAAAGCTCAACAAATACACTAGATGGAAATATTTAGTCACAATATACAAAGTCACATTTATCCTTTAAGAATTACAAGTCTTTCTATGGATCCCTCTCACAGAAAGAATGTTAATAATGTAAATGCCATCTTGAGAATTTATTGTCATAATAAACAAATACAGTACTTATGTTGAATGTATATATTCGTCTGAGTTTTATTCATTTTTTTCTTAATGCATTGTCAAAATGTATATGATCAGGAAAATTTATCGGGAATGATTGGAATTGAATCGGTAGCAAAAAAAAAAAAAAAAAGCTATCGGATCGGGAAATAACGGGATCGGCAGATACTCAAACTAAAACGATCGGGATCGGATCGGGAGCAAACATGATCGGAACAACCCTAAAAATTATTTCGCTTTAATCTGAAATAGCCAATAAATTTCAAGATTGTGGAAATGTGTGGATAAAATGGCTTGAAAACACATTCATAATTACATTATTGACTTTGTTCTGATGCATTTAATATCACAGTATGCAATAAGAGACAATAGGAGGGGGAAAAAAACAGCAGAATAGAAGCTGAGGCTGTGAAGAAATGCTCTGTGTCATTGATTTGAATAGGTCTGAGACAAGCCACAACAAGCAATACAATTGCAGATAATGATCTCCATTTTAAGTATACCGTTTTACTTTAACTTTTTTGTGATTATTTTGTGGCACTGAGGAAAGACAACAGACCTTACTAAAGATCAAACATCCATTGATTCTAATTACAGGATTTACTAATCATACTACTAATGGATGTACTGTATAAATAATGCGTAGCGTGCACTTAAAATAAAGAATACAATAGATTAATGTATGTGCAATTTGATAGATATCCCTGTTTCTGTAAAATATATATAAGAGAGTCAACTGAGATGTGTGGTACCTAGAGGACACACTCACTCGAACTAGGCCAAGCATGCAGTGCATGTGTGTCAGATGAGTGTGTATAGAAAAAAAATGCTTCTGGGATATCATTAATATCAAGGGGTTTGGTAGTGCACATATTTCTACCAATACCTAACATATACCCTCACTACCACATTATCTTTCATCAACACAGTGTCCTATATGGGCCAGAGTCCTACATCTACAGGTCCAAGTCGCCCCCATAATGTCAGATAACACAGCCGCCCATCGCTTTTCAATGTCATCCTTAATTAGCTACTTCATCATCATTAGCATTCTTTGACAGATCTGTTCATGCATATGGGAATAATGTGTAGGTACATGCATTCGCAGTGATGCTTCTGATTCCTTTTATATACGTTGACAGATGCATGAATTCTCAAAGTTTGTTTCCAGGATCATGAGCAGTCATTTTACATCTTCTAACAATCAACAACCTTTTTAAACCTTGCGTATCTATGTTAAGCTACTTTTGTACATCCCTTTCCTAAGAAAAAATGAGAATCAGGCCTCATTGTTAGGCTGCATATACTGGCGCTGTAAAAAAATAAAATGCAAAATGTGTTATAGTATTTTGAAGCTCCATAGATAGTGTATGTAAGATATATATATATTTTTTTGTATTTGCATTTACAGGGGTTGGACAAAATAATAGAAACACCTTAAAAAAAATGAACAAAAACTAATTTGATATGGTGTAGGTACACCTTTTGCTGCAATTACAGCCTCAATTCTCTGACATATTGATTCAAATTTTAAGCCATTCTTCAGTTAGAATACCCTCTAATTATTTTAGAAAGCAAGAAACCAACATCTTAATTGAATCTCTAAAACTGACCATAAATTCTCGATAATGTTGAGGTCTGGGGATTGTCTCTAGAAATAGGCACTCTTGTTAGTGTATTCAGTTCATGCCACCCACTCTGTATATACTGAATACTCACTTTAATCACTGATGATTCACTTCTTGTTTGACACCTTGTATGACGATAGTGTTGAATCTAATTTGATGGCATATTAAATAGGGTCACATCATTGTCAAGCGTGATATCGCAAATGTCCCTGTTGTGCGAGTGAGAGGTGGATGTCATCTTAGATCATTTCTATCACATTTCTCTCGCAAGAGCTCAGTGGTCAATGGACCAGCACACTAATTATAATTAATATTCTGTGCTTTAATATCTTGCTTGTCATTCTAGACAGAAATGTTGCAGTTCTAAGGGATGAAGGCATTATCCTTCTGTCACACATCCAATTCCACAGAGAAAAATAAGCATTCACACTTAATTTCACACCTATGGGTAATTTAGAGTCATCAATTAACATGCACGGTTTTGGAATGTAGGAGGAAGCTTGAGTAGCTAGAGAAAACCCACGCAAGCACATGGAGAACGTGCAAATTAAACATTATTTCCATCAGCGGATCAGAATCATGTGTATATTAAAACTCACAAGGAATTTGTCGACAAACTTTTTTAGGCACATACAGTGGGGCAAATAAGTATTTAGTCAACCACCAATTGTGCAAGTTCTCCTACTTGAAAAGATTAGAGAGGTCTGTAATTGTCAACATGGGTAAACCTCAATCATGAGAGACAGAATGTGAAAAAAAAAACAGAAACTCATATGTTTGATTTTTAAAGAATTTATTTCCAAATTAGAGTGGAAAATAAGTATTTGGTCACCTACAAACAAGCAAGATTTCTTGCTTTCAAAGAGGTCTAACTTCCTCTAGTGAGGCTTCACTCGTTACCTGTATTAATGGCACCTGTCATTATCGGTATAAAAGACACCTGTCCACAAGCTCAGTCAGTCACACTCCAAACTCCACTATGGCCAAGACCAAAGCGCTGTCGAAGGTCACCAGAGACAAAATTGTAGACCTGCACCAGGCTGGGAAGACTAAATCTGCAATAGGTGAAACGCTTGGTGTAAAGAAAACTGTGTGAGCAATTATTAGAAAATGGAAGACATACAAGACCACTGATAATCTCCCTCGATCTGGGGCTCCATGCAAGATCTCACCCTGTGGCGTCAAAATGATAACAAGAACAGTGAGCAAAAATCCCAGAACCACACGGGGGGACCTCATGAATGACCTACAGAGAGCTGGGACCACAGTAACAAAGGCTACTATCAGTAACACAATGCGCTGCCAGGGACTCAAATCCTGCACTGCCAGACGTATCCCCCTGCTGAAGCCAGTACACGTCCAGGCCCGTCTGCGGTTCACTAGAGAGCATTTGGATGATCCAGAAGAGGACTGGGACTGTGTTATGGTCATATGAAACCAAAATAGAACTTTTTGGTAGAAACACAGGTTCTCTTGTTTGGAGGAGAAAGAATACTGAATTGCACCATACCCACTGTGAAGCATGGGGGTGGAAACATCATGCTTTTGGGCTGTTTTTCTGCAAAGAGACCAGGACGACTGATCTGTGTAAAGGAAAGAATGAATGGGGCCATGTATCGAGAGATTTTGAATGAAAATCTCCTTCCATCAGCAAGGGCATTGAAGATGAGACGTGGCTGGGTCTTTCAGCATGACAATGATCCCAAACACACAGCCAGGGCAACAAAGGAGTGGCTTTGTAAGAAGCATTTTAAGGTCCTGGAGTGACCAAGCCAGTCCCCAGATCTCAACCCCATAGAGAATCTGTGGAGGGAGTTGAAAGTCCGTGTTGCCCAACGAAAGCCCCAAAACATCACTGCTCTAGAGGAGATCTGCATGAAGGAATGGGTCAAAATACCAGCAACAGTGTGTGAAAGGCTTGTGAAGAGTTACAGAAAACATTTGGCCTCCGTTATTGCCAACAAAGGGTACATAACAAAGTATTGAGATGAACTTTTGGTATTAACCAAATACTTATTTTCCACAATGATTTGCAAATAAATTCTTTAAAAATCAAACATTGTGATTTTCTGTTTTTTTTTTTCCACATTCTGTCTCTCATGGTTGAGGTTCACCCATGTTGACATTTACAGGCCTCTCTAATATTTTCAAGTGGGAGAACTTGCACAGTTAGTGGTTGACTAAATACTTGTTTGCCCCACTGTAATTTGTATCCCTCATTTAGAGGGACTACAAACCAAATTTCCCAAAATTCTCCAATGTAGCAATTTGTAAGAGCAGAATTTGCATTAGAGCGTGAGGAGGGACAGAATTGTGAGCATAAGCGATTTGAGCAAGAGGAATTGCATAACAACATATGAGCAAGCTGCAGAGATTCGCAGCCTTGTGATCAAAGCTCCTGGCATTCGCTTTGACAGCTGGAGGGCCCCGAACGCAAATTTAAACACATGGAGAAAATCCAGAACCGGGCATAGACCGATATTTGTGCTTTCTCGAATATTTGTCATTACTGAATTGCATTCCAAGTAGACCCATGAAATCCTGATGTTTATTCATTTGATTTTATTGTTTGCATTTTCTGATTCTATCCAACAAATGCCATGCAGCTAAATACCCTAATATCATTTTGGTCAGGATACGTGAATACCTGTGTTATCAGTAAAAGTCAAATGTTCATTGTACAGATTGGTTATGTCCCGTTTTTCTTGTTTGTTTCTTTTTGAATGAGACCAGTCAAGAACAATTAGTGTCAATCAAAGGAACTATAAGTGAATGTGTCAGGTGCCTCCAGCAGTGAGTTATTCTGGGACAGATGTATTCCATGCTCACCTACTTGAGCACTGAGTAGCTTACACCTGCAGCTATTTGGACCAAGGTAATGGCTGGCATATTTTTAAAGCAATTTTTGAGACATCCATTTACTATTGCCTTTACCCTCATTTGCGAGTTACACGTGACACAGCCTCTCACAACCTTTTCTGGGCTTAAAGTACTGCTTGGATTTGTGTTTTGGTCCAAATGAAACGCCTCTTTCACACGTACCTGAACTCCGGTTAATTCCCGGGGTTCAATAGAAGTCCCAGAGAATTCTGGTACTCCTAATAGTCTCATTTATTTATTTACATTTACTTATGGAGTTTTGCACTTTTTACACATTTTTTTAACTCACTTCTACTTAACTACACACAAAAACAGAAAAAAATGGCCCAAATGTGTACATTGATTTGAAATAGCGTTTTAGAACGGCAATTTGAGTGTAAAGCAGGAATTGTGTCTATAGTTTAGAAGGACTGAATCATGGGCATGGAGCATGAATTGTGATCATTGTGTCTGACGTTAGTACAAGAGAATGTGTGAAAACTTTGAGAAAAACAGAAACAGGCCGAGTTTGTGTCGTGAGAAGGGGGATATATTAGAAGAATATTAGGGGTATTTGTCTTGGGAAAGGCCGAGTCGGCCTTTGCTGGGTTTTCTAGTGTTAAACGGGTAGCCCTTTATGTGTGAAAGCAATTTCCCAGGTCGACTGACAAGGAGATGACACGGACATGTACCGGGCCGCGTCTTAGTATAATTTCCTGGTCTTACAGTGGTATGAAAAGTATCTGAATCTTTTGGAATTCCTCACATTTCTGCATAAAATCACCATCAAATGTGATCTGATCTTTGTCAAAATCACACAGATGAAAAAACAGTGTCTGCTTTAACTGAAACCACCCAAACATTTATAGGTTTTCATATTTTAACGAGGATATAATGCAAACAACGACAGAGGGGGGAAAACTAAGTAAGTGAACCATCACATTTAATATATTGATTGGGCACACACCTGACTTCAAATTTTTGGTAAAAAATTGTTTCAATTGCTGTTTAAGTCTCCTTAGGCAGAGGGTTCACTTACTTATTTTTCCCCCTTCTGTCATTGTTTGCATGCTATCCTCATTAAAATATGAAAACCTATAAATTTTTGGGTGATTTTAATTAAAACAGACAGTTCTTCCATCTGTGTGATTTTGACAAAGATCAGATTACATTTGATGGTGATTTTATGCAGAAATGTGAGGAATGTCAACAGGTTCAGATACTTTTTCATACCACTGTATCCGGGATGCGGCATGTGTGACAAAGGCTGACGACGTAAATATCATGGCAGGTTGATCCCCATTTCCTATTTCTTCGCAGTAAGACAAAAAGCGGTCAACAAAAATGGCAATTATCAGCATGGCAAACTGGAAATAACTAAATTAAACTGGAGACATAACAAAATTAAATTGCTACTGCATCATACAGTCGAGGTAGAAACAATCCATCATCCATCTTTGGAAATGTGTGGTTTATTTGTTCCCGATGCCGACCAAAACTGACGTAGTGTCCGGGTTATAAAATCGTGGCAGGCGCCCTCTCCGCTAGAGGTGGATCGTAACTCGTTAATTTACTCCATTACATTTACTTGAGTAACTTTTTCATTCAAATGTTCTTCTAAGAGTAGTTTTACAACACAATACTTTTGACTTTTACTTGAGTAATTTGTGAAGAAGAAACACTACTCTTACTCCGCTACTGTGGGCTACACTAGAGTCATTACATTTCTTCTTTTCTAAGTATTGACTTTATTTATGACAGAAATGCCGGCAGTAGATCTACCGATTTCACCAATGAGATGTCGTAACAATGAACACATGACTCCATAATACCATTCTGAGGTAACAATGTTTTTTCCTCATGCTCTTTGGAAGTTCAGGTCTGAATTCGATGATTTTTGTGTCATCTTTTTGGAATATTACGGTCATGGGTCCAATGTTCCCTCTAACTTTTCATGTGTCTGAGCAGACACACAAGCTCCCTGAGCACACTGAAGACTACTGGTAGCAACATCAGATGCGTACGCTGTGTCCACAGACCAGTATTTACATGGCTGATTAAAAGAATGAAATTACAGCAGCAATTTTTGTTTACTTTTAATATAATTGATTTGGCCCACTTAAAATGAAAAATACTAGGGCTGTCACAATTATCACGTTAGCGGGCGTTAATTATTTTTTTTTAAATTAATCACGTTAAAATATTTGACGAATTTAACGCACATGCCCCGCTCAAACAGATTAAAATGACAGCAAAGTGTCATTTCCACTTGTGACTTGTGTTTTTTGGTGTTTTGCCGCCCTCTGCTGTCACTTGGATGCGACTGATTTTATGGGGTTCAGCACCATAATTATTATTGACATCAACAATGGCGAGCTACTACCGGTAGTTTGTTTTTGGATTGAATATTTTACAAACTTTATTAAAACGAAAACATTAAGAGGGGTTTTAATATAAAATTTCTATAACTTGTACTAACATTTATCTTTCAAGAACTACTAGTCTTTCTATCCATGGATCGCTTTAACAGAACGTTAATAATGTTAATGCCATCTTGTTGATTTATTGTTATAATAAACAAATACAGTACTTATGTACAGTATGTTGAATGTATACAGTGCCCTCCATAATTATTGGCACCCCTGAAAAAGATGTGTTTTTTAGCTTCTAATAATTTTTTTTAATTCAAATAATATGTGACCTTAATGGAAAAAAAAGAGAAAAATAAAACCTTCAATACAAATGCATTCATTCAGTGGGGAAAAAATCCCACATAAAGAAAAAAAATATTTGACATCAAATAATGTGTGTCACAATTATTAGCACCCCTGGTGTTAAAACTTTGTACAACCCCCTTTTGCCAACAAAACAAGGTCTGGGGAGTAGCTTGATTTTGTGTCCGGTGAACCATTTCTGTGTAGCTTTTCAATCTTGGGCTCATCTGACCAAAGCACACGGTCCCAGTTGAAGCCTGGGACCGTGTGTATTTTTGTGTGAGACCAAGATTGAGCTTTTTGGCAACAAACACTCTAAGTGGGTCAGGGGTGCCACGAAAGATGCGCATGCTGAAAAGCACCTCATACCCACTGTGAAGTATGTGGGTGGGTCAGTGATGCTGTGGGGCTGTTTCGCTTCCAAAGGCCCTGGGAACCTTGTCAGGGTACATGGCATCATGAATGCTTTGAAATACCATGACATTATGAATCAAAATCTGTTGCCCTCTGCCCGAAAGCTGAAGATGGGTCGTCACTGGGTCTTTCAGCAAGACAATGACCCTAAACATATGGCCAAATCTACACAGAAATGGTTCACCAGACACAAAATCAAGCTCCTCCCATGGCCATCTCAGTCCCCAGACCTTGTTTTGTTGGCAAATGGGGGTTGTACAAAGTATCAACACCAGGGGTGCTAATAATTGTGACACACATTATTTGATGTCAAATATTTTTTTCTTTATGTGGGATTTTTCCCCCACTGAATGAATGCACTTGTATTGAAGGTTGGATTTTTCTTTTTTTCCATTAAGGTCCCATATTATTTGAATTAAAAAAAAATTATTAGAAGCTAAAAAACACATCTTAACCAGGGGTGCCAATAATTATGGAGTATGTTTATTATTCAAAATGTCTATCATTTTTAGCTTAGAATCTTCAATTGATGTCCAATATATAGATAAAAAAAAAAAAAAAAAAAAAAACGACTTAAAAAATTAATCACTGGCATAATTTAAACTTTTGAACAAATTACGTCACAATATATAATATATATAATATAATATAATATAATATAGTATAATATAAGTATATATTAGAAGCTAAAAAAACACATCTTTTTCAGGGGTGCCAATAACTATGAAGGGCACTGTATATCCGTCCTGTGTCTTATCTTTCCATTCCAACAATACTTTACAGAAAAATATGGCATATTTTAGAGATGGTTTGAATGCGATTAAATACGATTGATTAATTTTTATGCTGTGATTAACTCGATTAAAATTTTTAATCATTTGGCAGCCCTAAAAAATACAAATATGTCATTCATAAAATGTGCACTATGTTATACTGTAACCATAACCATAGGAAGAGCGCTGCTTTGGCCTGGAAAACGTTAAATTGTGGCATAGGTGAGTTAATAAATAAACCAGAATGAACAACCACAATGGGAGTGTATCAAACTCCCTCATTAAAACTGTTCAGACAATAAGACACTCAAGATTCCTATTCTTCTCGTCTAAGCAGCTATACAGGACAAGGTTAAAAAAAAAAAAAAACTGAAAAAAATCTCACTCAGTTTCACTGCTTCTATTTGTACATACTGTACTCATACAGCCATTCCATCTCAAAAGAACCGCTTTTCTTTTTTACCTTGGCTTGACGAACAGAAAAAATCTCACTCAGTTTCATGGCTTCTATTTGCACATACTGTATTCTGACAGCCATTCCGTCTTAAATGAACCACATTTGTTTTTTGCCTTGGCTTGATGAGCAGTTTCTCTGCACGTTCCTTTCGCCATGATAAAGGGTAGCAAACCTGCAAGGCACGTATGGGCTACGTAGTGTAAGTGAACTGAACTGTGTCACATTATTGGCTAGAAACCTGTTGCCCATTAAGTTACGTTGCAAAATGGTACAGAAAACAATTTTGTTGGTCTAATTAACCAGATTATATCCGTTCTAAAATTAGATATTAATTAGTACTGTAGCACTTGCAAAAATTGGCAGCGGAATGTTGCCTCCGTAAATCAGCACAGGAGTCTAGCTCACTTTTCACTCTTTATTTTTCTCCGCACCCACCCAGGTCATACACCTCACAACTTTATACAATTGTGGTATAGTAACCCACAAATGGGAGTGTTGCTTTGCCGTAACGAACGCACCAATAAGACTGTCATGTTGGAGTATTGAACGCACCAATAAGAGCGTTGTGTCGCCGTATCCAACGCTCCAATAGTGGTCCTAGTGACACTACAATAAGTTTCTGTTTAATTTCATTTTGTGCGCTGCATCGATTTACTTATGTGCTGAGTCTGTGCATGGGTCATAGGCTCGCTGTCTAATAATAACAGTTCATATAGGTGAAGTTGTACTAAGAAAAAAAAAACAAAAACAATATTTGGAATATTACGGTCATGGGTCATAGGCTTGCTGTAGTACAGTCTAATAATAATAGTTCAAATAGGTGAAGTTGTGCTGAGAAAAAAAAACAAAAACAATATTTAAAAAATCAGACATTGTAAGCAATTACTCACAGTGTTATTTAATACTTGAGTACTGTAATTTTCGCACTATAAGGCGCACCTGAATATAAGCCGCCACCCCCCAAATCTGACACGAAAACGGCATTTGTTCATAGATAAGTCGCAGTGGACTATAAGCGGCAGTTGTCCTCGCTGTATTATGAATGTCTGTCATAAGACCAAATGAACCACAATGAAGCTTTGAAACAATTGGCTGCATAGCTTCATTGCTTCAAGAAGTCTCAATTAGGCCATCACTGTTCCCTTGGGGCAGACAGTCAACCTCTGCCACCATCTGCTGTCAACACTGTTATCGTCCAACATGCCTCCTAGCATGCATTGCATCCTACAGATGTAAATAACAAATCAAAATTCATGTTCTGTGCTAATTATTTCTTCAGTTAATGTTCTAGTTGTTTCATTCATTGCTAGTCTTCGGAATTTGGTAACATTTTGACAGAGGTGCCATAAGACTGTCTTAAGACTATCATAATTATGACATGACACTGCAATAAGCATTAATGAATGCTTATGACAGTGTCATTTTGTGTCATCTAGCAAATTATCTTCCTTTTGAACAGATGAAAAAGATCTGAGCTGGGCATAAATGGAGTTAGTGACGTAATTTGCCAGGTGACACTTAACTTGAAATCTGTCATAAGCATTCATTAATGCCCATGATAATGTGATTTAAAAAATATCAAGGTCTTATGGCAGTCTTATGATGCCGCTGTCAAATGAAGTGTTACCTATTAACCCAATTAAATCAACAAATAGGCCGCACTGGACTATAAGCTGCAGGATTCAAAGTGAGGGAAAAAAGTAGCGGCTTAAAGTCCGAAAATTACGGTATTTATTTTTTTCATATTACACTTTTTTACTTGTACTTGAGTAAATTTATGGATGACTACTTTCACTTTTACTTAAATAACATTATTGTGGGGTGGTGTGGCTCAGTGGTAGAGTAGTTGTCCCCCAACACAGAGGTTGTGGGTTCAATTCTCCGCCCTGATGAACTTGCCTAAGTGTCCTTGAACAAGATACTGAACCCCACATTGCTCCTGGTGCTGCGTCACCAGTAGGTGGATGGCGAGATAGTGTAAAGCGCTTTGAGTGCCTTGAAAGGTGGAAAAGCGCTGTTTCAGTATAACACCATTTAAGACAAGAGAGCGTTGAGTCACCAACAAATCTGAAAGTGTCCAACCCGTGTTATTCCCGGGACATCTCTCAATGTCTGAAAGCCATGACCAGGTAAGTCCTGTGCCAGCTTACAAAGGAATTTACCGGGATATAAATCTGAAAAGGCTTCAATTTTGGGCCACAATTCCAATTTCCACAATTTCAACAAACGACCATAGCTCTACCATAATGATGTCAGTAAATTCCACCTGAACTTTTTCCCTTTCTAGTCCTTCTTTTCCTCTTACTTATTTCATAGCTTGAGCTGTCCCCACATGATCCTGTTCCTCTTCAAAGCACCCCCTGCACTCTTGTCTGTTTTCCTTTTTGTCTAATTCTGTTCCTCTGCTCTGAGTCCCCAGGCTTTGTCAGTGCAAAGTGCTCCATCTGTGTCCCCCTCAACCCATTCTGCTAGCAAACACAAAGGAGGAGACCCAATAAGCAAAGGTCTGTGTTATGTAATAAGGTAATGGGAACACTAATGCTCATACCAAGGAACCGTTAATGGCATGTCGATACCATGACCATTTATTTCTCTTTAAATTTTGTCACAGATGGATGAAAAAGGGATTTTAGCTTAAGTAGCAAAGTTCAGTTGCATTAAAACCTGTAGATAATAGCTCTTCATATGGCTAATCCCCCATTGTATGACGCTTACGTCATTCGTACGTGTAGCAGTTTGTATTCTGGGGGCTAAAAACAACTAACCGATGGACATATTTCGTACCACTTTTTCAGACTGTTTAGTACAAGTGTAGTCCTTGCCATGGCATCTTAATTTGTGTACACAAATAAAGGTAACAAAGGCTCTAATTGTTTACTTTAAGCTAGGGGCTACTGAGCAAACATAAGAGAATTATATGTCAGGCTGGTAAAGTGGTGGTGTATTTTTTATTCTAAGTACAGATGCACAATATGAACATCGATACCAAAACTGATATACTAGGTATCAAAACGCCTATGCAACATGGACAGCCTACATTGAAAGGCAAGAGGTGGAATTGGCAACTCAAACTCAGGTTCGACTGATTATTAGGTATCAAAATTGGAAACTGGAACTAAAATAAGAGCATAATGGCACATGCTGTTCGATTTAATAAGGTAATGCCATACCGTACTGCATACTGAAAAAAAAAAAAAAAAATGAATATGGATGTCTCATTAGATCAGGTTGCCACACCAGTTTACTTGCATGTTTTTATCGAATGCACTTATGGATGCAACATGCCCATTTTTCATCTGGAATTGGAACAGACAGAGAGGCTGGGTAGAGAGGCATTAACTAGGCATGTGCCGGTATGATATTTTGACGGTATGATAACCTTAAGCCAAAATATCACTGTATCACAGTATTGCAATTCCAGCTCTAAAATGTGTTACTTTGAGAGATCTGGGTTTAAAAAAATAAAAATAAAAAATTCCATTCAACAGGATTTTTATTTTTCAAAACATATTAGCAAATTGAAACATAAGTATAATGTTAAAATAAATTTAAAAAAAATTTTTAAAATATATTTTAAATAGGGTTGTCAAACGATTAAAATTTTTTAATCGCGTCAATTACAGCTTAAAAATTAATTAATCGTAATTAATCGTAATTAATCGCAATTCAAACCATCTATAAAATGGAATGGAATGGAAAGATAAGACACGGGATGGATATATACATTCAACATACGGTACATAAGTACTGTATTTGTTTATTATAACAATAAATCAACAAGATGGCATTAACATTATTAACATTCTGTTAAAGCGATCCATGGATAGAAAGACTTGTAGTTCTTAAAAGATAAATGTTAGTACAAGTTATAGAAATTTTATAATAAAATCCCTCTTAATGTTTTCGTTTTAATAAAATTTGTAAAATTTTTGATCAAAGAATAAACTAATAGCCCGCCATTGTTGATGTCAATAATTACACAATGCTCATGTGTGCTTAAGCCCGTAAAATCAGTCGCACTGTGCTGTCATTTTAATCTGTTTGAGCGGGGCATGTGCGTTAATTGCGTCAAATATTTTAATGTGATTAATTTAAAAAAATAATTACCGCCCGTTAACGCGATAATTTTGACAGCCCTAATTTTAGATAAAATTACAATAAATGCAGTCCTTTAGGTGAGCCTATCCCCACAGCAACAGCTCAACATTATTACCATCACAACAAAAATAATTGAATTATTTTCCATAAAAAGCAAGTGTGTATGACTCATATCATGTTTACATTGTACACACACTCTCTTTCTCAACACAGTTGCTAGACACACACACACAAAAAAACATGTTTTACCACCGCTAGACACACTAAACACGCTGGAGTTAACTCTCGTAGCCTGTGGGAGACGTTCATGACAGTGTTTACTGACCTCTAATTTTGTATAAATGTGAAATCGTATTTGAGGTATATCCTCCTTGGCAGCCACCCTCCGCAAACATGTTTTACATGTCAATTGGCCCTTCTCCTCTAAGCCGCGGCCGTCTATACCTTTTCTGTAGCCGAAGTACTCCCATACCAGCGATTTCATTTTCTTCAATGGGGGAAAAAGTTCAGGAGCTTCACCTCCTTTAGCCATCGTGTAACACAGCTAACTCACTGACAATGAGCAACAACCGGTGGGGGAGTTTTGAGTCATACAGCTGCAAGCGAGGGATTTTTCCAAGCATTTTTGGGATATAAAAAACAGCTAATACCTTAGGGATGGTATAATGGAAAATTTTGGTGGTTTTGAAAACTTAACGTTTTCATACCACGGTCTACCTTGAAACTGGTAATCGGCACATGTCTAGCACTAACACAGAATCACTTCATTTAATGCCTATTTTAATGCATATTTCGAGACTGTGGGAAGAAGAAATATCTAAAACCAGTATACAAAACTACCCTACATACATTACCGGTGTTAATTTATAACAATTTAGAACAATCCCACTAATACAATAGCATACATGGTTTGTCTTTTGACAAAAAGGTTGTTAACTGCCCTCTTCTAAAAAAAAAAAAAAAAAAAAAAAAAAATACTGTATACAGTGCATCTAATGCATAGTTAAAAAACCTCACTATACCCTACACTGACTGCCAGTCAAGTGTTTGGCATGTTTAGACAAATAATCATTCACACTCATATCTACATAAGGAAAATTTTGAGTTTTCAATAAACCTTTTGAATGGTTTGGATTAGAGCTGAAACGAATACTCGAGCAACTCGAGTAACTCGAGTTTAAAAACTGATCCAAGTAATTTTATTCACCTCGAGGAATGGTTTAATTTTGCCAGCTCTACGCATCACGTTTTGTCCAGACTACTTTTATTGCAGGACAACGTGCTGATGTCACGTGCGTAGAGGAAGAAGCAATTAAAAAAAAAAAAAAAAAAAAACTTACCGCAGCCGACAGCTGCTACAAACTACGCCGACGTTGCTAAAAACTACGCCCGCATGATGCTAATGGTAGCAGGTAGTGTCCGATGCGTCTCATAGATACCGCATGCATTTAGGACTAGATGCGAATTGACAAACTCGGCCGCGTCTGGGCAGCGTTAGTAAACAGCCGCCATCTTTAAGCAGTAGACTTCTCATCGCTATTATAACGTTAATGTCACTCACTCACGTAACGTTAGCCCTTCGGAGGGCTAGGTTTCTATTGATTATGACCACTGTCGATGCGTGGCTAACATGTCTTACATACAGGCTTTATTTAATCTGTAAAAACACAGCGCTGTAGAGTGTTGAGGGTGTAAAATTAAAACATAATAAAGCTAACTGTCAGTTTTAGCTCAGTAGTCATTGCTGAATTAAACACCAAGTAGCACTGGTCCCTAATGTGCTCCAATACAACAGGTTTCATACATTTATTTTGAACACTGCAAAAACTCAAAATCCTATCAGTACTTTGAGTTTAGACTAACTTAAAACTTAATTAACTAGAACTTAAAAATAGCTTGACACAAATGGAAATTAAATTGAAACACGTGGGAAAAACACGTAGCTTTCAAGTGATGTGTGTTATCAAGCGTAAATACATTTTTAGGTATGAAATATGTTTTTTTTTTTTTTTTATAAGATCTAGAAGTTTTTTGAGGGAAAGCTGTGAATTTTTTTTCCTAGTCACATCTTGGATGCAATTGTTGGCTGTTTTCAACAATGTACATCGAAAATAAAGACATTGATTGACTGAAAATGGTTCAATATTGGATTATATGTCTTTTTTCCTCATGTATATTTATAATTGCCCTATACCTAAAAAAAAAATGTTTTATCCGATTACTCGATTAATCGATAGAATTTTCTGTTGATTACTCGATTACTAAAATATTCAATAGCTGCAGCCCTAGTTTAGATTGTTGGAAAAAGCGTACGAAACCCATGTGGCCTATCCAAAGTGATTCAGATGTGCAAAAAATACTGCTGTACTACCTTAATAATAAAATTGCCATCATCCTAGTTGGACACTGTGGTTAAATGTAAAATTGACTGACCCACAGTATGAATTATATAGTGACGTCCCTGATCCGATCATGTGATCAAAAATCAGGCGCAATCTTTTTCAGACGATTGGAATTGGGTAAAAGAGGTTGGGTTTTTAAAATTGAGTTGTTTTTAAGCATCAACTCATTGGCTGCCATTGACGGCGAGAGATGTCCAATCCATTTTGACTGGGAGGGTTGGCAGCAATCATTCACTCGTTGCCATCCCACCCTGCCGTCAATGGCAGTGAGTTATGATCACTTAACCCTTAAAGACCTGCAACATGAAGCAATTATCAGAGAATCCCAAAATTTGAAAAATTAGGTCCTATTGAAATGTCAAAATGAATATGTGTAATAAGCGCTCAAATATCTATAACCCTAGCTAAATCCTGTTTTTTTGCTCATGGAACCTGCAAATGCATGTGTTGACTTGCATCCATCACCCCCCCCCCCCCCCCCAAAAAAAAAAGAAATGTCAAAATTCTGAATTACTCTCAAAATCATGAAATTTTAGGTGTATCAAATGTGATATAGTATTTGGCAATAAAGGGTTCATGCCAGCCATCCCAGTTGAAATGGTCTTTAAGTCTATAACTGTCAATGGCAGTGAATGAGTTCGGGGCTACAAACAACAAAATAATCCAGAGGTGTAAAGTTATTGCAAAAAAAAAAAAAAGAAAGAAAGTATACAATAAAAATATTTATATTGACACTATTAAAACAAACTTTGCAGAACAAATACAAAATGACCAGCGACAACAAAATTGTCAAGAAAATCATAACTGAAATAGCTCAATTTATCAAATTGGATCATTTTAGTTATCTAAAACAGAATGTTTATTCGTAATTTGTTTGCAAATTTATTTTGTGCTGATTTTTTGAAACCACTGCTAAACTAATAACCCTTAAATATGTTTAGAATGTTGGGTTAGCCCTGTTCAAATTGGGGGAAAAGACATTTGGATGTGCCCCCACTCCTTAATACATTTGGATGGTGACTTGGACTGACATGCAAAAATATGTAATCGGGACATCCCTAATAAAATATGACATGAATAAAATTCACCAAGACATGAACATGATTCGTGTCCAACCTTGACGTTTGCTGCCATCAAATATTCAAATTCCCCCCTTAAACTCCACGGGTTCGACTGGTTTCTCACCTTTTTGTTCCACATTCTTGAGCCCAACAACGAGTCCCAGCAGAATGCCCAAGAAGCACATCTGTACGGCGAACAACTCCTTTCGCTTTCTCCGCCTGCCTTTACCCCTCCGCCGGCTCAGCATCACGCCTACTCCCACGACAGTCTCGGACATCCCTTCTCCCACCACGCGGGCCATGGCGCTCTTCGTTCGGCGAGCGTTCAGGCTGGTCCCCGGGTGGTTTTAAGGTAGGAGTATGATCGGATGGGAGGAAGACGCCGAGAGATGAGTTGAGAGTGAGATGGATTATTCGGCGCGGGCAGATGTGACTGATTGTCGACGGACTAGCAAACTAGACATTGTTTATCCAACACATCCGGTACAAACCTTCAGAACAAAATCGTTAAAAAAAAAAAAAAACGTACAGCATTTTTTCATAAAATTCTCATTATAACTGAGCAATATGTGACGTGGTGGCAATGATTATACCATTTAAAATGGCATGAACAAATGACAGTCATACCTAGGAGTGGGAACCTATTGGTACCTCCAGAGGCATAGCAAGGGTTTCCGGGGGCCCCAGGCAACAAGCAACATGGGGCCCGTCGAGCGTGTGCAAGTAAGGGGGACAGTTGGACTTGGAGAAATAGCATACTGTATATACTAGGGGTGTCAAACGATTTAAAATTTTTAATTGAGTTAATTACAGCTTAAAAATTAATTAATCGTAATTAATCGCAATTAATCGCAATTCAAACCATCTATAAAATATGCCATATTTTTCTGTAAATTATTGTTGGAAAGGAAAGATAAGACACAAGATGGATATATACATTCAACATACGGTACATAAGTACTGTATTTCTTTATTATAACACTAAATAGACAAGATGGCATTACCATTATTAACATTCTGTTAAAGCGATCCATGAATAGAAAGACGTGTAGTTCTTAAAAGATAAATGTTAGTACAAGTTATAAAAATTTTATATTAAAACCCCTCTTAATGTTTTCGTTTTAATAAAATTTGTAAAATTTTTCATTCAAAAAATAAACTAGTAGCCTGCCATTGTTGATGTCAATAATTACTTACACAATGCTCATGGGTGCTGAAGCCTATAAAATCAGTCGCACCCAAGCGCCAGCAGAGGGCAGCAAAACTCCGAAAAACACAACAAGTACACCTTTCACTGTCCTGTCATTTTAATCTGTTTGAGCGGGGCATTTGTGCGTTAATTGCATCAAATATTTTAACGTGATTAATTAAAAAAATTAATTACTGCCCGTTAATGCGATAATTTTGACAGCCCTAATCATAACTAGGGCTGTCAAACGATTAAAAATTTTAATCGAGCTGATCACAGCTTAAAAATTAATCGTACTTAATCGCAATTCAAACCATCTCTAAAATATGCCATATTTTTCTGTGAATTATTGTTGGAATGGAAAGATAAGACTGATATATACATTCAACATACTGTATATAAGTACTGTATTTGTTTATTATAACAAAAAACCCACAAGATGGCATTAATATTATTAACATTCTTTCCGTGACAGGGATCCACGGATAGAAAGACTTGTATTTCTTGAAAAATAAATGTGAGTACAAGTTACAGTAATTTTATATTAAAACCCCTTTGTATGTTTTCGTTTTAATAAAATTTGTAAAATTTTCAATCAAAAAATAAACTAATAGCTCGCCATTGTGGAAGGTAGTGATTGAAATACACCACAAGGTGTCAAGGGCGAGTTTTAAATTAATTAGAGATCTAGCCAAGTTTTTCTAGTGCCCCTTGACTGACGCCGTAGTTTCCGGGTTCATTGTACCTTATGTTCATTTGAGTGTTGACTTCACAACGTACGAGACCTCTGATAGTTTGTATATTGTGAGAGAGAGCCTGTGCTCGGAAGACGACCGAATGGACGACCAGGACGCCAGGCGCAGTAAGTCCGAGCAAGATGACTGGGAGGACGTCCGGGACGCCAGGCGCTGAACGACCAAGTACAACGACCAGGAGGAGGTCCAGGATGCCAGGCGGCGGACGATCGAGCAGAACAACCGGGAGGACGCCCGGGATGACAGGCGTAGGACTACCGAGTAGAACGATCGGGACCACTAGTGCAGCGGACAATGCTGTTGAGTCCGTGCTGCTTGCCGAGCAGAGCCCGCGCCGCCGTGCTTGGCCGCTTGCGTCCCCCGCTACCCTCCAATGTCCCGCGACAAAGCCGGAAAACGCGCACGGCACAACTAGTTCCCCTCCAGGAACAGAACATGCCCCACACAATTCCCCAGACGAACTCCGCAACGAGGCAGTGGTCACCACAAAAGAAAGACTCAAAAAATCCATCTTAATGAGACAGGCGGCAATGAGGGAAAAGTTTACCCCGGCTGTCGTGGCCACAACAGCGTCATCTCTCAGTTCAATAGTTTAGTTATGTGTAAATAATTTGTTACTTTGCAATCAAAAGCTCTATTTGTCTTGTTGTTTATGTTATTTTGTAGAAGGAAAACATTATTCAGATGTTTGGGATGTGACAAAAGCAAAAAAATACCCATGTTAAAGTCAAAGTTATGTTTGAAATTTATGCTTTTATAAAAAGCTCAATTTCTCTGTTTTTTTTTCATCAAAAATTGGAAAATTGCTCAAACTAAGCTATTTTCTAATGCTGATTTCTAAAAAATAGAAAAATATATGAACTATTATTTCCTGCTGAAAGAAGAGAGTCTAATCTTTCTTTTGGTGGGTTCCACAGAATTTTCTGTGGGCCTTGCAAAAATCAGTCAAAATCCAGCAAAACGGCCGGGAGCGAAAGGGGTTGCACCAGTGAAAATGGCTGGGAGTGAATGAGTTAAATGACTTTCAAACATAGCAAAGCTTACTATTTTTTTTTTTTGGAATGAAAAAAAAAAACATGAAAGGTAACAGCAGTTACTTTGCCAAGTAATTAATTACTCTGACATTCAAGTAACTGAGTTACTAACGCAATAACTTTTTGAAAGTAGTAATTTGTAACTGTAATTAATTATTTTTTTGAAGTAAGAGTAACAACACTGGTCATATAGATGCAGTCTGCAGAATGAAAAGCTACGCTGTGACGAAAGCGGAGATTTTATTCTGCCAATTTGTTGCCGAACACGATTTGGCTGCAACTATTGCTGATCACTTCTCAGAATTAGCAAACTAATGTTCCCTGACTCAAAGATTGCATTGGTAAGTTCATTTTATCAATTGACCTTTTTAATTTATAATTGGACACCCTAACAAACTACCTTCAAGTCAAACTGAATTGCGAGCTGAAGTGCCATGAAGTGCAGCCATCAAAAGATATGATAGAAATTGCCAAAAGTGCCACATACAATTATGACTAGAGATGGCCCGATCACATCATTTTCAAAGTATCAGAATCGGCATAAAAATATCGGACATGCCTTTTTTAATATATATACATTTTTTAATTAGATCGTTTTCTAATTGAATTGAACTTTACAGACATAATGTGTTAAACTCTTCCAGAGTCCTTAGTTTAAGCTTAAGGTAGGGTTATCAAATTTATCGCGTTAACGGCGAGAAATACTATTTTTTTTTTACATTTATCACGTTACGATATTTAACGCAATTAACGTATGCGCTGCACGACCCAGTTACGCATTGTCGCGTTCAATCTATAATGGCGCCATTTTACCCATACAGTATATAGGGCTAAAAGGCAGCAAAAAATGAGTAGAGGGAATTTTGGCAGCCTTTGGAGCCTTTTTTTAAATGGCTAAAGCCTTACAATCCCTCTCCCATTGATTAGAATAATCGTTGGAAGCAATGTGGGGAAGAATGGTAGTAGTTGATCATTTTCTTAACACCCTATGTTATTCCTCGACGCAGAGAAGATATATCAATTGGTACCACGACGCACAGTCATGGTTGCACTTCCCATCATGCATTTGGGCAGAAGTTAAATGGCTACAGTATCATTTACTGAAAGCTCAACAAATACACTAGATGGCAATATTTAGTGACAATATACAAAGTCACATTTATCCTTTAAGAATTACAAGTCTTTCTATCCGTGGATCCCTCTCACAGAAAGAATGTTAATAATGTAAATGCCATCTTGAGGATTTATTGTCATATTAAACAAATACAGTACTTATGTACTGTATGTTGAATGTATATATTCGTCCGAGTTTTATTCATCTTTTTCTTAATGCATTGCCAAAATGTATATGATCGGGAAAAATGCATTGCCAAAATGTATATGATCGGGAAAAATTATCGGGAATGATTGGAATTGAATCGGGAGCTAAAAAAAAAAAAAAGCAATCGGATCGGGAAATATCGGGATCGGCAGATACTCAAACTAAAACGATCGGGATCGGATCTGGAGCAAAAAAACATGATCGGAACAACCCTAATTATGACAAAAGTCATTGTTAAATTTTAGTGATCAGGATGTAGCTGAAGATATTGATTGTTCTTTGATTGCACGAAGTTGACGATATTACCAATGAATTATTTTTGGTTATTCTGTTTTAGATTATTTTAAGTGATCAAATTTGGTCATGTTTTCTGTTCAATTTGTACATGTTTTGGTTTACTGACTACAAGGCTATAGATCTGGCAGTGCAAAACTTTAGTCAACTAATCTGTAGGAAAGCAGTTTAATAATAATGGCTCATGCAAAGCACTGAACATTTTCAAGGTGTTGTCATTTATTAGCATTATCACGAGGAACAAAGGTGATCGATCAGCCTGTAAACATTCACTTAAACTCAAAGACACTTTACTTGACTGAGTTCAAAGGGCACACTTTCTTGACCTCTCTGTAAGAAAAACATCAGAAACACTCTTTCATTTTTGTAGATGGAAAAGGCAGCTGGTCAAAAAGCCAAAGAAGATAGAGGTCGATGTTTAAAGCACTTGGGACTTGTCATGGTCAGTGAAATTGGGCTGTCACGATTGATCTTCAGCTGCAGCGGATAGCACCACGTGACAACACAGAAGCATCACATCTCACGTTAAAGCCTTTGCACTAATCCAGTTTCCTCCTGTTCTCACAGAGGTGTGCAATGCTTCTCTGGCTGGGGGGACAGGAGGATGCAATCTCTAAACCAGGGGTAGGGAACCTATGGCTTGCGAGCCAGATCTGGCTCTTTTGACGACTGTATCTGGCTCGCAGACAAATCTTTAATTATGAAAAAAAAAAAAAAAGTTTCGTTATACTCTTTTGTGTATTGCGCGAAACGGCGACGGTCACCAGCGACTAGAAAGCCGGTTCGCAGTAATTCTAGTGAGAAAGTGACAAACATACAAGTCGTTGTGTCTATCTATCTACAGTGCCTTGCAAAAGTATTCGGCCCCCTTGAACCTTGCAACCTTTCGCCACATTTCAGGCTTCAAACATAAAGATATAAAATTTTAATTTTTTGTCAAGAATCAACAACAAGTGGGACACAATCGTGAAGTGGAACAAAATTTATTGGATAATTTAAACTTTTTTAACAAATAAAAAACTGAAAAGTGGGGCGTGCAATATTATTCGGCCCCCTTGCGTTAATACTTTGTAGCGCCACCTTTTGCTCCAATTACAGCTGCAAGTCGCTTGGGGTATGTTTCTATCAGTTTTGCACATCGAGAGACTGACATTCTTGCCCATTCTTCCTTGCAAAACAGCTCGAGCTCAGTGAGGTTGGATGGAGACTGTTTGTGAACAGCAGTCTTCAGAGCTTTCCACAGATTCTCGATTGGATTCAGGTCTGGACTTTGACTTGGCCATTCTAACACCTGGATACGTTTATTTTTGAACCATTCCATTGTAGATTTGGCTTTATGTTTTGGATCATTGTCCTGTTGGAAGATACATCTCCGTCCCAGTCTCAGGTCTTGTGCAGATACCAACAGGTTTTCTTCCAGAATGTTCCTGTATTTGGCTGCATCCATCTTCCCGTCAATTTTAACCATCTTCCCTGTCCTGCTGAAGAAAAGCAGGCCCAAAC
The DNA here is from genome assembly GCF_030265065.1 of Corythoichthys intestinalis. Classification (NCBI taxonomy): domain Eukaryota; kingdom Metazoa; phylum Chordata; class Actinopteri; order Syngnathiformes; family Syngnathidae; genus Corythoichthys; species Corythoichthys intestinalis. The sequence goes on along the minus strand of NC_080404.1, from coordinate 46,698,921 downwards.
CATGATGCTGCCACCACCATGTTTGACAGTGGGGATGGTGTGTTCAGGTTGATGAGCTGTGTTGCTTTTACGCCAAACATATCGTTTTGCATTGTGGCCAAAAAGTTCAATTTTGGTTTCATCTGACCAGAGCACCTTCTTCCACGTGTTTGGTGTGTCTCCCAGGTGGCTTGTGGCAAACTTTAAACGAGACTTTTTATGGATATCTTTGAGAAATGGCTTTCTTCTTGCCACTCTTCCATAAAGGCCAGATTTGTGCAGTGTACGACTGATTGTTGTCCTATGGACAGACTCTCCCACCTCAGCTGTAGATCTCTGCAGTTCATCCAGAGTGATCATGGGCCTCTTGGCTGCATCTCTGATCAGTTTTCTCCTTGTTTGAGAAGAAAGTTTGGAAGGACGGCCGGGTCTTGGTAGATTTGCAGTGGTCTGATGCTCTTTCCATTTCAATATGATGGCTTGCACAGTGCTCCTTGAGATGTTTAAAACTTGGGAAATCTTTTTGTATCCAAATCCGGCTTTAAACTTCTCCACAAAAGTATCTCGGACCTGCCTGGTGAGTTCCTTGGTTTTCATAATGCTCTCTGCACTTTAAACAGAACCCTGAGACTATCACAGAGCAGGTGCATTGATACGGAGACTTGATTACACACAGGTGGATTCTTTTTATCATCATCGGTCATTTAGGACAACATTGGATCATTCAGAGATCCTCACTGAACTTCTGGAGTGAATTTGCTGCACTGAAAGTAAAGGGGCCGAATAATATTGCACGCCCCACTTTTCAGTTTTTTATTTGTTAAAAAAGTTTAAATTATCCAATAAATGTTGTTCCACTTCACGATTGTGTCCCACTTGTTGATTCTTGACAAAAAAATTAAATTTCATATCTTTATGTTTGAAGCCTGAAATGTGGCGAAAGGTTGCAAGATTCAAGGGGGGCGAATACTTTTGCAAGGCACTGTATTTATCCATCTATCAATCACATAGGCAACGCAGATGAGGCAGAGACACTGTTCAACTACTATTTTGCTGTTAAAAATAGCGGCCGATGTGCGCATGTGCGTGAGATCAGGAAGTAAACATCCTTCGTTTTCAGCTTCGTTTTCTGCTTTGTCAGCCTATTTTAGAAGCCCTTTTTAGAAGATGAGGAGTATCGTACTTTTCAGCAGGACATAAGGACATAAACGCGGCACCGTATTTTCTCTCGCTTTGGATGAATCAATAGATGTAATCAATTTATCCCAGTACAGCGTGATTGCAAAGTTTTGACTATGAAAGGGAAAACAAGAGGGTAGGATTTATTCAAGTCCTTCACTGAGTTCGCTAAAGAAAAAAAAAATACCGATGGATACACTTGTTTCGGTGTGCACTGATGGTACGCCGTGCATGGTGGGGAAAAACAGGATTCGTGGCGCTTCTTTGTGAATGTGAAAAGAGACGTATGCTAAGTTTCTCAATGCCTGCATGAAGCTTAATCCCACCAAGTATCAACCATACTACAAAGCCATCAGAAAATCATGCAGCATCAGAAGATTAGCAAAAGCATAACAATGTTATTAAAAAGAATTCCGAGACATTGTACTTTAAAAGTGTTGAAATTAAATAAAATGCATATATTACTTGTATTCTTAGTTCTAAACATATTGTATGGCTCTCACGGGATTACATTTAAAAATATGTGGTGTTCATGGCTCTCTCAGCCAAAAAGGTTCCCGACCCCTGCTTTAAACTGTGATGCTATTCTCTATTGATGTGTTGTTACTAGGCATGTGCCGATAACCGGTTTCGAGGTATACCGTGATATGAAAACGTCACGGTTTCCAAACCACAAAAACTTTCTGCCATACCGTCCCTAAGGTATTAGCTATTTTTTATGTACCACAAATGCAGGGAGAAATCTCTCACTTGAAGCTGCAAGGCTCAACCCTCCCCCACTGGTTGTTGCTCAGTGTCAATGAGTCAGTTGTGCTGCACAATGGCTGGAGGAGGTCAAACTCCTGAACTTTTTTCCCCCATGGAAGAAAACGAAATCGCTGGTATGGGAATTCTTCGGCTACAGTTAAGTTACAGAAAGAGGAGGCAACCGACATATAAAACATGTTTGTGGAGGGTTGCTGCTAAGGGGGCAATACCTCCAATATGATTTCGCATTTATACAAAATTAAAGGTTACTAAACACTTTAATGAACTTTTTCCACCAGCTATGAGAATTAACTCCAGCATGTTTAGTGCGTCTAGCGGTGGTAAAACGTGTTTTTTTCCTCTCTGCCAACTGTCTGTGTTGAGAAAGAGTGTCCGTATAATGTAAACATGATATGAGTCATACAGATGTGCTTTTTTATGGAAAATATTCAACTATTTTTTTTTCTGATGATAATAATTTTAAGCTGTGTGTTTACGCTCACCTAAAGGACTGCATTCATTTCAATTTTATTTATAATATTTGGAATTCTTTTTATTTATTTATTTTAAATTAACATAATACCTATGTTCCAATTTGCTAGTAGGCTATGTTTTCAAAAATAAAAATCCTGTTCAATGGGAAAATGTTTTTTTTTTTTTTTTCTTAAGTTTTTTATACCAGATACCTCAAAGTAACGCATTTTAGAACTGTAATTGCAATATCGTGATATTTTTGCTTAAGGTTATCATGCCGTCACAATCACATATCGGCACATGCCTAGTTGTTACTACAGCCATTGTCTTGTAAATCAATCCAGGATTTCCTGATTATTCCTTCATTTATGGACCACTGAAGTTGCTGTCTGCTGCTTTTGATCATCATAATTTGACTGGAGCGGTTAGCGGTGGGTTTTGAAATTCATATGAGAGTGACAAAAAACATCCTACTACACTATGTTGTTCGAATTTAAACAAGAGTCAATCAAAGAATCTTCCAGAAGATGCAAACAGAAGGAATTCCACATCCTTGTGTGTCATAAACTGCTATCAAAATTTAAAAAGAGTAAGGGGGGGAAACATCTAAAAAAAAATTATTATTATTTTACATTTTTTTTACAGCAGTTAGCACAGTATTAAATACCATACCTGCGAATTGTGTAGACAGGATAGGCGGTAGGTATTAAAGAAATCAGAGTTTCCCTCTGGATGAATAATCCCGCCTTCTGTAAGAAGATTACAGTTTTGTTAAGTTTTTTGTTTATATTTCCACAGATGTGAACACACATGCACGCATGGAAATACAATCACAAAACAAGGACCTTGCTCAGAGTAGATATACTGTACTTTACTACTGTAGAGTATGTGCAAAATGTTATGTTTTAGCAGAGGGATCCCCAAACACTGGGCCGGGGACCGGTGTTCGGCCATTCCTTACTACGCGGCGAAACGTCCTACACAATGCTCAGGGCGCTTGCGCATGCATCCACACGCATGCGCACATCGGTTAGAAGCGGCGAGTACTCACTATTTTTGTTTTTATTTAGTTATTTAGAACCTTTTCACTGCCTCAAAGATATTTTTTGCATGTATTACCCTCTCTTACTTTTAACCATTGTGTTTTTTTGTGTTAGCTTTGAACCAGTTGACCACATTAGTCATGTAGCATATTTAAACCGTCATTATTTGATATAACTACATTTAAGTATTTTCCACAGGCATTTTTTTAGTACGTTATTCCTGTATGCATCTAAACAAAACAAGTTTAGAGCGCACGGTAGTACTTTAGGTGTCAAATTCGACGTTTCGCCGATGTAGGATATTTTGGCAGAACACCGGTACCGGTTCGTGGCGCATTTGCTACTGGGCCACAGAGACATAATAAATAATTTGTTATTGATCGCAATCTGACCTGTGCCTCTTGACCAGAGGTGGGTAGCAACGCTTGACATGCACTCCGTTACATTTACTTGAGTAACTTTTTGAGAAAAATGTACTTCTAATACCTCTTTCCCACTGGCCAAAAAACCCGTGTCAACCCACTAACAATCGGCTTTTGGTGGCAGTGGGAAAGGTGCAGCGACCCGCCTCAACCGTGTCAATCAACCCGCTGAGCGGCCCGCGTTAAAATCACCTCGGCTCTGATCGTCATGCAGTGTGAAAGCAAAACCCCGGGTCAACAGTCAACACCCTAATCTACGTGGTGACGTCGTCTCTTACGTGATGCGTCATAACAACATGCCAGTCGTCTCCCATTTAACACGTCATAGTTACGTCGATGCTAACAACAAAGCTAGTAGAAGAAGAAGAATTCACGTCGCCTACGTTGCCTCAGCACAAGCAGAGTGTTGATCCTTTGCCGCATTTCGACCATTTTGAGGGCAGTAAAAAGCATGAAAACAGAGAACACAAACGGAAAGGAGGCTTCCATAATGCTCTGCATTGTTTACTTCCTTGAACTGAATGAATTCGGTTGCACTTGTCGACGTTGATCTTTGCGTGGTGACGTCACGTAACCTTATGCACGGCTGAGGAGGGGTGGGGGGTTAGACGGGTGAAAAAAAAAAAAAAAAACGGCTTTTCTTTTTTTTTTTTTGTCAATGGGAAAGGTGCCAAGTGCCAATTGCTAGTGGGTTGCATCGGCTTGGAAAAAACGCTGTCAAGAACGCGGGCAGGCAGGTTGTGTGGACCCAAATGCAGGGAAACAAAAAGGGCAGCGAGGCAGGTGGCAGTGAACTCAAAAAAACGTTTTAATAATAACTAACAAAATCACAAAGTACAAACAAAAGGACTATGGATCAAAAGGCAATGTTCCAACAAAACTTACTTAAACGGAGGGACAGGTACACGAGGGCTTGGACGGGACTTGACTTCAACATTGACATAGACACTGACATTGACAATGACGCAACAAGGACTGAAAAGAAACTGGGAGCTTATATACACATGCAGACAAAGGGTAACGAGACAATGAGGAACAGATGGGTGACACAGGTGGACGCAGATTGGAGGATTCACAAGGAGCGGTACACCAGGTGAATTCAATGGCAATTAAAGGACACACTAGGAGGAATCAACACAAAACCTAACAAACGCGCGTTGACCCACTAGTTTCAGTGGGAAAGGGGCATAAGAGTAGTTTTACTAAGCTATAGTTTTTACTTTTACTTTAGTATATTTGAAAAACGCTACTTTACTCCACTACTTTGGGCTACACATGAGTCATTAAATTTTTCTTTTCATTGTTCTACATTTTCACAGCATGGGCAATTGCCCATGCTGTGCAGAGTGTAGCCTAAATAATTGTAAATTGTTGTCATAACATTTATACCATGGATATTATCTGAAATTTAGGCTTGTATGTCCCACAGCATGGCAAGTGGGCATTTGCGTGTTGTTTTCAGCACCATTTTCTGCGTATGTTCTGGGACCTGTGCCTGTCTAGTCATCCCTACGCTGTCATATGTATTCTGCATTCAGGCACCTTATGATTTACAAATTAAGCACTGCTTTCGTGTGTACATCATTGACGATATATGCGTTACAGCACTCTCAACTTTTGTTCAGGATCAGCGTGTTAATCACTAGTTACGGCGCCATTTACTTTTTGTTCATTCGCGCTGTTTCTCGGTCCTTTCAACAGTGTGGACGCTGTGCATCTCCAGAGCTGAGTGCATTGTTCCACTACCGTGAAACGAGACTGTTCGTCCTGCCCATCAGACACTCTGCGTCTCTGCAGGTTTACGGGCAGTTAGTGGGGCTTTGTTGGCCCGGACGCTCTGCTTCTCTGCATATTGATTGGTTGATTTTTTTGAGGTTGATTCCCTTTTTGATTGACAGTGAAATGAGCGAATCAGCAATCTTGTTGTTTAACATCCACAGGAAGAATTTTTCAATTTTCATTCCCTTGTTCTGAGTTGAACTAGAGATTTTCTTAAACATCCTAGAGACACTTTCTTTGTTAAAAATAACCAGTGAAAAATCAAGCTTCTATTTCTGTCTGACTTGTCACTCTACTTTCTTTCCCGACTGAGCAGTGGGTGCCGCTGAGCCAGTCCACAAACGCAAAATACCAGCATCCGCCACTGATCTGGAGGTGTGTGTAATATTTTTGCACACATATTTAGACATTCAATTATAACAAATATCACAGAGACATGTTTAATTAGAGAGAGTGAGAGAGATAAAAAATATCACAACTACAGTGGGGCAAATAAGTATTTAGTCAACCACTAATTGTGCAAGTTCTCCCACTTGAAAATATTAGAGAGGCCTGTAATTGTCAACATGGGTAAACCTCAACCATGAGAGACAGAATGTGGAACCCCCCCCCAGAAAATGACATTGTTTGATTTTTAAATAATGTATTTGCAAATCATAATAAGTATTTGGTCTATACCAAAAGTTCATCTCAATACTTTGTTATGTACCCTTTGTTGGCAATAACGGAGGCCAAACGTTTTCTGTAACTCTTCACAAGCTTTTCACACATCGTTGCTGGTATTTTGGCCCATTCCTCCATGCAGATCTCCTCTAGAGCAGTGATGTTTTGGGGCTGTCGTTGGGCAGCACGGACTTTCAACTCCCTCCTCACCCTGTGGCGTCAAAATGATAACAAGAACGGGGAGCGAAAAAACCAGAACCACACTGGGGGACCTAGTGATTGACGTACAGAGAGCTGGAACCACAGTAACAAAGGTTACTATTAGTAACATAATGCGCCACCAGGGACTCAAATCCTGCACTGCCAGACGTGTCCCCTGCTGAAGAAAGTACACGTCCAGGCCTGTCTGTGGTTCACTAGAGAGCATTTGGATGATCCAGAAGAGGACTGGGAGAATGTGTTATGGTCAAATGAAACCAAAATAGAACTTTTTGGTAGGAACACAGGTTCTCTTGTTTGGAGGAAAAATAATACTGAATTGCACCATACCCACTGTGAAGCATGGGGGTGGAAACATCATGCTTTGGGGCTATTTTTCTGCTAAGGGACCAGGACGACTGATCTGCGTAAAGGGAAGAATGAATGGGGCTATGTATCGAGAGAATTTGAGTGAAAATCTCCATCCATCAGCAAGGGCATTGAAGATGAGACGTGGCTGGGTCTTTCAGCATGACAATGATCCCAAACACACAGCCAGGGCAACAACGGAGTGGCTTTGTAAGAAGCATTTCAAGGTCCTGGAGTGGCCACGCCACTCTCCAGGTCTCAACCCCATAGAAAATCTGCAGAGGGAGTTGAAAGTCCGTGTTGCCCAACAACAGCCCCAAAACATCACTGCTCTAGAGGAGATCTGCATGGAGGAATGGGCCAAAATACCAGCAACAGTATGTGAAAAGCTTGTGAAGAGTTACAGAAAATGTTTGGCCTCCGTTATTGCCAACAAAGGGTACATAACAAAGTATTGAGATGAACTTTTGGTATTGACCAAATACTTATTTTCCACCATGATTCTCAAATAGATTATTTAAAAAAATCAAACAATGTGGTTTTTTTCCCCCACATTCTGTCTCTCATGGTTGAGGTTAAACCATGTTAACAATTACAGGCCTTTGTAATATTTTCAAGTGGGAGAACTTGCACAATTAGTGATTGACTAAATACTTATTTGCCCCACTGTAAATAAACTTTACTATATTGAAAAATCCAAAAATTCTATAACCTAGGTACAGTGCCATGTCATGACCATAAGTAAAATAAACAAGAGAGGAAATAAGAGAGAAATACAGCATGACTGACAAATCTGCTTTTCCGCTAAAGCGAGTTGACTAATCCTCCTTCGCCAAGCCTGATGTGGGCAAACTAATGCCATATAATCCACGCAAGTCGACATCGACATTGTACGTTTGCAATGGAAAGGCAGAAGCATAAACTTCTTAAGGATCACTTACAGTTCAGTCCAGTACTACGTCATTCACAATAAAAGCTAGACACGCACAGATGCATGAATCGTGTTTTCTACGAATGTTGGTCACAAATTAGTACGATAATATTACATAATCAAAAGAGGAAACTGCTCTATCCCAACTATCAGGTATACTATTTGTGTTTTATAACTGCATTATTTCTTCATTAGGCGGAAAACACAGACAAGGCTGAAAAAGCAGTTTCTGCTCTTGCACCCCTCTTTAAAATAAACTGCTGTATTTTAAGCCAAAAGAACTGTTGTGTTTGATAGAACAATATGTCTATATGCTGCCATAGCAGATTCATGGCGCATTAAGCCCCCAAACTATTTTTAATTTATCCGTTTTACCCTGGAAACCCCTGTTTACAGACGTCGTGCAACCGTTTTTGTTTCAAATTAGCCATAAAACGAAGGTAAGTAATCGTATTTATTATTCAAAATGTCTGTTATTTTTAACTTAGAATCATTTATTGATGTCTAATATTTCGTAAAAAAAACAACAACATTAAAAAATAATTCACTCACATATTTTAAACTTTAAACATATTATGTCACAATGAAAAAATTAGCGTCCGTAAATTATCGCTTAATTGTATTTTTTCATAAGTGTTACATTTCTCCCTGTATTTTAGATGATAAATAATCGATTCAAACAAAGAAAAAATTGAAAGAAAAAAAAAAAACGTTTAAAAGGTTAAATATATGAAAATGAAAATCTTGACCACTCCTCGATGTCTGCGATTTTTGCATCGTGACCCTTGTTATATTACCATGTTTGACCCATAAAACCTCCCAAAAATCCGACTGTGGCCATTCACACCTGTGTCTTGACACTCGGTGATACATGCTACATGGAGTTTTTGTATCAAAACAAAGTAACTGCGCGATAATATCTTGTTAAAATCATGGCGTCTTTAATACTGCTCTCGCGTGCTCTCACCTCCATTTAGGGTTTTGCTGTTTATTTTTTTTTCTTTAAATGCCATCCAGTTCAAAATTTTTCTTCCCCCAGAAGATTGAGATTTTAAGCTTTCCAATTATGTATCACACATGCATATAAGGCAATTTTGAGGTTTGGCCAAATTGGGGGTCTCAGAGCGAAGCTTCAAGTCACCTGAGTGTTTTCCGCCATTAACCCTGAGTAAATTATGTTTTTACAAACGCACACTAAATAATTTTATTGATTTTTTCTTTTATCCCAGAATAAGTTTTAGGGGCCATTTACACGTCAACTGGGGTGACGACGCAAAAACATTTCCAGAGAGCCCTAGCGTTTACACAGCGACAGCATTTTGGGGGTTTGGACATGCAAAAATTTAAAGCCTCCTTCCTGAGTGAAAATCCTGAAAACGCTTTACCCCTGTTGTCACCGTCTAAACAGTTGACAATGCAAAAGTGAATTTTGGGTGACACCTTCCGTACTTCCGGGTGAAGATACCGATGATGTCAGTGCACATGGACAGTTCAATTGAGTATGTAAACAAGTCTTCAGGTATCAACCTTATAGTTGCGTTAAGCAATAGATCTACCTACTTGTCAGTCCACATAAAATTACTCTGCCTGATACTCTTTGCCATGTTAAGAAGGGAAGGGTGACATACAGGAATCAAGTTTAGGTGGTGCTGCCACCTACACATTGGGAATGCGTACTACATCGGCAAATTAGAGATTTCATGCACTTTTGCGCTCCGGTGTGCATGCAGTTTTCACCACATACTGTATAATTTTTGGGTGAACGAGGAATTAAAATTACAGCAAAATGCCACTTTTGCGTTAATGCGTAACATCGCTGTCGTGTAAACGTTGCCTAAATCAGTGGATCATTTCACCCATCTTGACACATTTGCCAACATGTTCTTTTTATATTAGATACAGACACCAAAAACACTATAAAATACTTCCATTTTCTTACAGCAAAACTGAAAAGTGCGTTTTAAAATATGTGTTTCCATCCTGTGAGTTGTGCAGCTTGATCAATGGCAAAAATCTGTAAATACTACAAATAAAGTGACTCACTAGACAGGGAATGCTTTCAGTAGTCTGATATTTTCAGGTCAGATTTTACAGCAACCTCCATTATTATTTATGTCTCGTATGGTAAGTGACACTACAGTTGTCACACACTGTGTTGTCAAGACAACCGCTCACTAAACTCTTTCACTGCCAGCCATTTTCAACGCAAGGAAAACCCTCATTCTTGTGCTATACATATTTTAGGGAACAAGAAACACACACCTAACCAAAAAATGATCTATGAGCCTCTTTGGAATTCAGATTCAGATTAAACTTGATTGTTATAGCACACGTACGAGTACAACGCAACAAAATACAGTTCGCATTTAACCAGAGGTGCAATTACAAATATAACTGTGAATAAGGAAACATATGATATTAAATAAGATTATTAAAACAAGGTTGTACTATGAACATACGTGTATTACAGATGGTTATGTAAATTAAATGCCTTATAATATAGGGGCAGAAATTATTCACATAAAGCATTGAGAGGAATGATGAAAGTGTATAAGTGTTCAAAATAAGACTAAGAGGACAAATAAGAGCTGTCACCATACTCAATTCAAATTTGCACGGAAATATCACTGTTACCGCTAATGCCACAACATTGTCATATACATGTCATTACGTAATATGTTCTCAAATGTCTGTTTCAATATGGTTACTTCATAATCTGGGTAGAGTATCTGCAATATTAGCACAGTTACATGATTGCATTTTTGCACTTGTCTAAGTACTATAAATTGTCATATATGCGCTGTTGCGCTCTGGTGCAAAGATTTCAGCAGCAATGAGTTTTGATTAGATGCTTTCTGGAAGTTTACCTAACAGTTCATCAACGCTACAAAATGCTAGCGCAGCTAGCCAGACTCCACAATCCAGCCAATCACTTAACTCACTCCGCCTTACTTATTTGATTGACAAAAGGCAATAGCGTACCGCACGAATGCCATTTTTAGATGTCATCATCGTAAACCAGAAGGGAGTCAACATTAAAGCGCGCATGCATACAACCCATACTAGTACTGCTTGTTTTTCTACCAGTAATTTTTCAAAAAACAACATGCCGAGTAAACACTGCTGCTATGGAACTTGTAGAAACGACTCTAGACATTACGACATAATGTTTTTCTTCATACGTTTCCCAAAGCCAAAACTCAGAGGAAAAACATGTGAACAATGGATCAACTTGTGCAGACGTCCAAAAGACCATTTTAACACCAGCACGGTGAAGCCATTCACCTTCATATGCAGTAAAGATTTTATTTGGGGTCATGGTCCTACAGATGACAATCTTGATACATAGCCTGCCCGAAAGAGGTAAGCCATTTTGGTATTTTTAATAATTTTTTAGCGTGGTGTTTTGCTGTGCTGCTACTGTCTGACAATGAATGACCTGAAAAAAATTACAATGGTTTCTGACTGCCACTGTTGTTACTTCGTCTGTTGTAAAGAAACTATAGTAAGGGGAAGTGTAAATAAATTAACAGAATTAAGATTTAGATTAAGATTAATGAAAACATTAAAAGTGTTTGTTGGCTGTCACTGAGTAGCATTTGCGATCGCTACACAAAAATACCAATATTAAATTATCCTCAAGAAAGGTCAGAGACGTAAGACAACCAGCGGATATAATATACAGTATAAGAAAGACAGGGCATATGGTGGTAAATGATAGCGTGTTGAAACAGGAAAATGTCATTGTCAGTGGCGTAAGGCAATGCAGACAAGAAAAAGGTGTCAATAAAAAAGGTATGTCTGGATCAGGTCGGCTCTTTTTCCCGTCTTTTTCAGCCCTCGACACTCAAGCCATCTCAGATTCAGTAAACATCTCTTTCGTACACTATTTACATGCATCTAGAATGAGGGACAAACACGAGTTTGACCCCCTTAGCAACAGTTGCTAACGTCATGAATAATAATGAGGAAAGGGGACGTGTTCCGTGCGGTACGCTATTTTGTGTGCTGACAAAAAAACATGAAATAAAAAGGCTATTATGGAAAAAGACATTATGAAAAAAAATAATTTGTGCAAAACGTTTTTTATCCTGTGAAATATTTGTCATAATAAAATTTTCTTACTTTAGGATTTTAGGGCCATTTTACACAATTTGTCTGACATTTATCAAAATGGTATTTACTTCAAAATGTTGTTTTTAATTTATTTAATTTTCACCCTTTTAAGGTTCCATACCTGAAAGCGCCATATTTTGGGCTAAAAAGTTACCCTTCACTAGACACGGGGATTTCACCCCGACTCTCTTGTGTTCTTTTGCACGCGTATAGTGCGCCTTGGGTGGCACGAGAGCTGCGCATACCGCCAGGAGGTTCATCTTTGTATTTTCATCCAAACATGCTCAAAAACGATCACAATGGATCGCGCCAAGTTGCTGGGCGGGTTCACACTCGTCACGCTGCCTGAAAGGGGAAGTTCAGAATTTTTTACATCAGGCTTAATCTTCGAGTTAGCGAGGGTTTAATTAGTAGTTAGATTTGTTTTCAACAAATTCTGTGTATTTTATTTTTTATTTGTCAGTTTCAGGGCTCTGGAGTGGCTAAGCTAACGCGAGTCAATTGGGCTGACTTAGCATGCCAATAAAAAACAACATATGCACACATGAAAATCATCGATTACCAATGGAATCAATAGTGTTGGCTATGTTTTCAGGATAAAGTTATTAAAATTTACCATTGCATTTCAATAATTGCAGTATGAACAGCAACATTTGTAATTCAGCAGCTCTGCAGAGGAGCAGAGCGGAGTGATTTCACATCGGTATTTTTCACCGCTGATTTTTTATGTCGTAGCCAGCAGCAAGTAACCAGTTTATACTGTTCCTCGTTCTTCATAGGGAATTTGTGGAAACTTTACTTTGCCCATTTCTTCTATCTGTTTCCACAGCCTCTAAATGCTCATTTTGCCATGTTGCCATCCGTCAGTTAAATCAGCAGAGTGATGCTGCATTCGAGGAAGGTGGGAAGTCAGAGTTTCCAACCTCTGATCTGGAAAAATATCAATGAATGGCCTCCACTAATTGATCACTTATGGGAAGGCAGGTTTGCTGGAGGTAAAATGTCTTTTGATGGCCAAAATTTAAAAAAAGTTGTCATGATCAGCCATGTTTGCTGTTTACATTCGCTTGGAATGCTTTTAGGTCACAACTGGTATCATCCGGGCGGGATAAGACGGGATATGTCCAACTTTCCACCTTCCTCAAATGCATCTTGAGCACAAGTGGCCGAAGCACTCCTCTCTATTGTGGTCGCATCCCCCCCAAAATAGTCCTGCAGAATGAAATGAATTATGGCAGTTTGGTGTGAGGTTGTTTTGGCCACATGCGTGTTTTGGAAAAATGATCTGGATTTTTTAATTTATTTGACTATGTGGGATCTGTTTCTAGATGTGTGTCGTTTTTTTATTGGCATGCTAAGCAGGCAACATTGACTCACGCTAGCTTAGCCACTCTGCAGCCCTGAAACTAACAAATAACTTACAAATTGCACGGAATTTGTTGAAATCATTCCACCGACTAATTAAACCCCCGCTAACTCGAAGATTAAGCCTAATGTCAAAAATTTGCTTTAACGTGCCCCATTTTGGCCATTTATATCCAAAATTAAGTTTCGCCTGAAAACCAGTATTTGAGCGCGCCCATTGTCTTGAAGTCCAAACAATAGATGGTGGGAGGGGCCATAATAATTACGTGTTCTATTAACTGACAGTGTCAAAGGGGGTTTGCGTGAATGCCGTTATTAACACATTAACTGGCAATACTAGTTTTTAGTCCTTAATGTATAAAGTTGTGCAAAAAGCTGAAGTACTCCCTCTGCATTAAAATAATTTCTCAGTGTTATTAATATTGCTTCAATGTATTTATCATTTAGTACTGAAGATGTATAGGTAGAGCTCATTTTTAATGTTTTGACGTACTGTTGGACAGGTTAAGCAAATGTCAAATAGTTGTTGGATCACTCGTCTCTCCTGTGAGATGCAGGCTGTTTTCAGGCTTGTCATGACGCATTTTCCAAACTGGGCCAATATGATTTCATAAGAGGGAAAAGAAAGTGCGAAAAAACAACATGTAGAGGAAGACAACAAGAAAAGAAGTTGCATAAAGAAGGCAAGAAGAGAAAGAAATAATGAGAGATTATGGATAAAAGGCATAGAAGAAAAAAAGATATGACCAAAAAAATTAAAGAAAGACAAAAGGGAGAGGAAGACAATGAATAAAAGGAACAGACAACTTGAAAAAAGGGTCAGAAAGAGAGGACCAAAGGTCAAACAAATGATAGGTGTATAATGTTAAAATGTGTGTGTATAAATATAATTGAGCTGTTGTTTTGTATGTTGTCTTCTCCCTTCAGGAACACAACATGGAGAACAGCCTCTACTGCTTGCTCCTGCCAAGTATGAGATGTGTAATGTGTAAATCATCACTTGCATATACTGTACGTACAGTCATGTAGTCAATAAGAAATTATATAGTGAAATCAATTCAATGTGTCATTCATCACAAAGAGAGATCGCGCAAGTTAAAAGACACATTTTTATTCTAATATGCATCAGTATAAATGACCTGTTGCATTGTGTGTTGCCCCCGGCAAGAAATTCGGCGCTGGAACGGTGCTTTGATCCTGAAAATATGAGAGCAAAAGTCAAAACCCCATGCTAAAAACAACCTACCTGGCTGCCACACAGGCATCTCCAAGAGGAAAACTACCAATGTCCGATTTACATACACAAGTGTTAACAACAATCATAATAAAGTGCTTGTGTAGCGTCATCCATTTCCACCGATATTTATTATTTATTTAATCCACGGACAGCACAGAGTTCTCCCTGCGTGTTTCTGATGTAACGTGGTGCATGCGTTCAGCTTACCGCCCTCCCTTGCTGGGACTCCACTTGCGGGTTCAATTAGCTGACATACTGACATATGATCAGCATAGATACAGTGGGGAGAACAAGTATTTGATACACTGCCGATTTTGCTGGTTTTCCCACTTGCAAGCCATGTAGAGGTCTGTAATTTGTATCATAAGTTCTCTTCAACTGTGAGGGACGGAATCTAATACAAAAATCCAGAAAATCACATTGTATGATTTTTAAATAATACATTTGTATTTAACTGCATGAAATAAGTATTTGATACATTACCAACTAGTAAATATTTCGGCTCTTAGTTCTTTTTTAAGAACCCCTCCTGTTCTCCACTCATTACCGGAAGTAACTGCACCTGTTTGAACTTGTTACCTGTATAAGACACCTGTTCACATGCTCAAACAGACCCGGCTGCAGAAAGAAATTACAGGGGGGGCATTACATTTTTTTGGGGGGGGCACACTTCTTCAATGTAAATTTAGCCGTAACAGTGGCGTTTTTACCCGTTATATTTTCTGATGATAGTGTCAGTCAGTGAAACTGCAGGAGGTGGCAGCGCTATCCCTTCATGTTGACTTTCGGCCGCGTCTTTGTCATGGCTTGAGTTCGTCTTTAGTTTCTTGAAAAAAAACCACGGATGTCCATTCCAATTTGAATTAGCAACGGAGGAGCCGCTCAATCGCCATTTCTGTAACCGGAGCAATCCCTATCCAATCGCAGTACACAATAGCAGGTGTTGTGCCGAAAAATAGCCGCCCCGCGTGAAATGTCCCCCCTGACGGGAACGCTTATTTATAACACTTTATTGAGGTGAAAACATCAAATGTTTTCATAGACTCGTTACAGTAATGGATTTACGACTGTAAAATCACTTTTAAATAAATAAATTAGACAAAATACTAGTACTTTATTTTACTAACAAATCGTGGACTGGGCCTTCTTTGAACAGAAATGTATTAGTCTACAGGTTTTCACGACCATATCTCAATGACAATCACACAGTTATGACATTTAGTTCAAGCAGAGTAAAATAATACATATATTCACGGTATAAGAAAATCGTTTCCATGTCCATCGATTGGTAAGAAAAAGCTGTACGAGTGACGTGTGGGCGCTCAACAATAAAATAAATAAACAAATTAATCAAATAAACGCTCAATAAAGCGTTATAAATAAGCGTTCCCGTCGGAGGGGGACATTTCACGCGGGGCGGCTATTTTTCGGCACAGCACCGGCTACTCAGCCCGCCCCCCTTATCTGTGATTGGCTAGAAATTGCCTACATTCGCTGTTGTGATTGTGACGACAGATCAAGATAGGATGACTGGAGCAGTGTTTTTCAACCTTTTCTGAGTCACGGGACGTTTTTACGTTGGAAAAAATCTCGCGGCACACCACACCAAAATGTTCCAAAATAACTTTCTGTATAGTATATTTAATTATAAAATAATTTCTCAGTATTTATACTTACTCAGTGTGAAACGTTTAGCAATTAGGCTTGAAAAACTATCAGACAGGGGACTTGAGCAATGCATTTAAGCACATAAGGGCTGGTCGTCTCGCTGACAATGGCTTTGCAGACAGGTAGTATTAACGTCTCTGCCACAGTTTGGGACTTTTGGGATTTAGCAACAAAGTAACTGGCTTTCAGGGCGTTCTTATTTACCTTTGTAGTTTTCCTCAGAAAAGTTGCCCATTTCTCTGTGTTTTCACGAAGGCGTACAAAATAATCCATCGACTTGTTCTGAAGCGACGGGGGTTCATTTGGAGATGAGTTTAAGCTTGTATGGCGCCATGGCGCAAGATAGCCGCTCGTGTCGCGTTCAAGAACTGCTCGGATTTCTAGGTATCTCCGACCTAGCTGTCCTCGATAATGTGTTGGAATAAAACAAAGAGGGAGGATAAACGGTCGTCACATATGGATAAAATGGAAAGGACACTTTTGTATATATCGACACTTGACGAGTCAAATAATGAACAGTAGAAGTGCTGGGGTCCACATTGTTTCGGAGAGCAAGGTGGCTGACGGTTAGAAATCCAAGCAGTTCTTGAACGCAACATGACTCATCTGCACACAACCGAGAACTTTTTCCACATTCCTTCCTTCCTTCCTACTGCAACTTTGCCCGACGATGTTAAAAAAAGCGACATTGGATAATTTCTCGCGGCGGCGGCACAATCGATTGAAAAACACTGGAATATAGGGTTCATTCTCCCCGTGTGTGTGTGTTTTTGTGGAAGATTTAAAAAAAAAAAAAAAAAAAAAAAATTACACAGTACAGTTTAATCGAGCTAGGGCGGGCACAGCCGTCCCTCAGGGCGGGCACGGCGCCCTAATGCCCGCCCATGCCGCCGGGTCTGTAACCAATAAACGTGAAAGTTAGTACAAGTCATTACAGATTTATTTTGCATTGATCATTTAATCTATCAATTAATTAGGTACGTTGTAGTGGACCAAACATACACAAGGGACACTGGTGTTTAAACTTAGGTGAAAATTCAACTTAATAAAGTCACACACACACACACACACACACAAAAAAAAAAAAAACAGTTTAACAAAAATGTCATGGCTCCAACATAAAAGAGGTCAACATAACAATAGGCTTCAACCAAAACTGACCTCCAAACACATCTCTGTGGCCGTTTAAATCAGGACGGAATCGACTAACGAACACCTGAGGGAGGTTTGATAACAAATTAACCAAACATTGTCAACTTAATTAAACAACAACAGATGGAAAAATTAAATACATTAACTTCAAACAATAAATCCAGATGGTAGGTGCCAGGTCTACAACAGTAGTGGTCGTTACCTCAAATTAGAAAAATCAAAATCAAGTAACATTCAGACAAATATTAACTAAAGTGTGTACCTGTTAGAAAATGTCCAAATAACTAAAAATAACAAATAAATAATTAATTCACTAGATCTAGGCACAACACTAAATTGTAGTGGTAGTGGTATCCAACACGTTTATGTTCGTGAGAAATGTAGCCCTGACCCCTGTTCACCCAATCTGTTTGGTTTTATGAATGTCCTGACTCCAGCAAAAGGTGTACATGCAGGTTAAAATTGTGTGGCTATTCTACCCAATTCTGGCCAAATTTCTTCAGACATCGAATTGACCGACCTTGCTGTTCAAATACTTTTGTAAGGGACTGGAAAGTCCTGTATCCTGTAAGACAGGAAGTCAAAAGGGCAAGAATGTGAAGGTCAAACAATTTTGAATAAGATTTGAAACAAATGTTTCAACCTGAAGTTACAGGGTTTACAAAATTTTATAGGCAGGAGTGCACATAATTTTTTTGCCCAGGTTCTCAGAGGAGGACCTGGAGATGTGACTTGGTCCTCATTCAGCTTGAGAGCCGACCCGCCTGATGCGATAAATTTATGACAAGCTTTACTTAGAGCCAATTAACTTTAATTAATTATATTAACAATTAATGCTTGATTAACATCAACTGGCACAACAAAATTGCCATTACTTTGAAGTGAAATGTAAAGAAATAAAAAGCACCATTTCAAAATAAAGGGCATTATGTGGCTCCCACATTAACTCCAAGCCTTTTTAAAAGTGGGATGTCCTCCTCATAAGACCTCATTGAACGTGCATGTTTAGCTTTGTAAAATGCGAGCAAAAACACGTTTGTCAGTGCATGTCGCTGTTCATTACCTTTATTCCGCCCTATTCCGCCACTTGTCCATAGGGCGAGTGGGGTCCTGCTTGACATCGATAGTTTGCTTAATTCCCACATGCTGTCTGTTTTTTTCGTGCTTTTCAAAGTTTGGATGGCTGAAATTCTTTGACCCTACATAAAATGCGCTGCTCTTATCGGCGACATTGGGATTCTCACGGCACATTTTGTACCGCATTTCCGTGCGAGCATCATTTGCTTCTAGTCATGGTACCTCCTGTAGCCACTTTTCAGCAAAAGCCATTTTTTTCGGTAGCTCCGGTGACGTCTCTGTCGTCTGTCTGTCTTTAGACGGGGGTGGGGGAATACGGAAGTAATTACTCATTGTGGCCTGCCTCTTCGAGATTTTGAGAAGTTATTTTCTCGTGTCCGCCGCAAATACAGCCATCGGTACGCAAAAGCGTATGGAAGCCGTTGAGGGCCAGCGCGTTTGTCTACGTCCAGTACGCATGCGCGCATGCGGACCACTTATGTGCACCCCTGTTTAAAGGCAAGTTTCCGAGATACTTCCGCAGCCCCCCCCCTCTGGTGTCCGAAAAGTGTCATTGCATGTAATTGACTTTCCTAGATATATAAAAGTTGAAAAGCAATAAATCTGCAACAAAAATGAATGAAATGAACAAAAATATATATTTTTTATAATCGGTCAAAATTATTTTTCGAGCACCTTAGACGGTCATTTGCTTTGCATATAATTAAAAAAAATTTTTTTTTTTTTGAAAAAAAAATGTTTTTAAATAATTTTTTTCTTTGACCGAATTTTTTTTTTTTTTTGATTGAAGCAACTGTTTTGGGGGATTGAATGATTTAGACACAAATGTCCTAATCATAATATGGCCCAAACACAAAAAGGATTGCTTCAATGAAAAATTAAGTGTTCAAATGCAAATATTTCAATCGCAAATATTTTTTCGCATTCCAAAACTTTTTCTATGATTGATTTTTTTCTTTTTTTTTTGATTGAAGTGATCTTCTTTTTTAAAATCTCTATTTTTTTTCAGCAACTTATTTTTTCATTGAATAATATAGACACCAATGTCCTAGTCAAAATGTGGCCCAAAAACACATCAACATTACTTCAATCAAAAAAGTTGCTTCAATCAAAAAAAACTTGACTTCAATTTAAAAAAAAAAAGAAAAAAAAAAAAGCTCTCACATGCATTTTTTTTGGGGGGGGGGGGGGGGGGGGGTTGAGTATCAAATTTATTTTTTGCATTCAAACATTTTTTTTTTTTTTAAATTGAAGCGACATTTTTTTGGTTGAATAATAAATACACAAATCTACCTCTATATGGCTCTGCCCAGGGGATAAAATTTTTGACTGGGGTAACTACATTAGCACGACACCGGCGGGCGTACCATATTCAATGTATGACAATCTTGGCGAAAAGTATTGCCTAAGCGGCCTGATTTAGAATTCCCTTTAAGAATTATGGGAAAAAAACACTCATTGTCAACTTATGACTATAAATATTCTTATAAGTTAATTTTATTGCTGACACTACGTTTCGGGGTCATCAACATGTTGTGCCCCCCGTGCCCAAAAAGCAGGGGTGAAAGTGGGCCAGAACGGTCAGGAACGCAGTTCCGGTATAAGATTCAGGGCAGGAACGCAGTTCCTTTATAAGATTAAGGGCTGGAATGCTGTTCCAGTACACAGTGCTTTGATTCCAAAAATATGACGGCAAATGTCAAAAAAGAAAAAAAAAAATGCTAAGCTGCCACACATGCATTTCATCTCCAAGAAGAAAACAATCTACCAACATCAGATATACATACACAAGTGTTAAAAACAAGCATAATAAAGTGCTTGTGTAGCGTAATCCGTTTCCACCGTTATTTATTATTTATTTCATTCCACGGACGGCATGGAGGTTTCCCCATCTGCTGGAGTTATCTGAGTCTGACAATGATAAGTCAGGTCAATGTGCGAATGCAAAGCAAAATGCCTTGACTCATTTATCTGTTCAATTGGCTGACATACTGACATGTGATCAGCAGAGATAGTTAGCTCTGATTGGTTCAAATGTGCATGTTTTCTGGAACAGCAAAAAAAAAAAGTTTGTTGAATTGATGCGACAAAAAAGGGCAATGCAACGTTAAATGGATCAAAACTTTAAGAGCAGGGAAAGAGTTGAGGAGGGTTATTTATCATGTTTAGTTTTATTTGCTCTAATGGGGAGATTTAGAACAAGGTTTTAGCTGTCAATGTGCTCTTTGGACTTATATTTGTTTATTTATGTTAGGCTACTTATTCATTTCCTTGCGATTTAAAAAAAGTCGATGTTTGCACGATCCTCAAAATATATTCCTTTTCACTCTGCATCATATAAGTCATTTGTACTTATTTTTCTGAATGTATGTTACGCTAATTCAGTACAGTGATACCTCAGCTCACGAACGCTTAAGCTCACGAACTTTTCGCCTCAAGAACATTACATTCGCGAGCATATAGTCTCTGCTGACGAACTAGTTTTCGGCGGACGAACCTAACCACGCGGTCGAACAGCGCCACGAGAAGCTGACGCACGCTCACGGCGTCCCAGTTCGTCCCCTCCCTTTCGTTGAGTGCGGACGTGGTTTGTGTTTGATAGACATTTTGGACCATATTGAGTGTACTTTTGCTATTATGGGACCGAAAAAGACCCCACCACAGGCTAGTGTTAAGCCTAAGAAGACATAAAAGAAAATAAGATATATTTTTGTGTAGTTTTAAGACTTATTTAGTAGAAAATTATGTTTTATGGGGACCTGGGAACGGATTATTCTCATTTTAATGGTTTCTTATGGGAAATAAATGTTCGGAAGACGAACTTTTCGCCTTACACACACTTTCTGGGAACCAATTTTTTTTTTTTTTGCCGTACTGGAATAAAGTACTTGCACATCCACTCAGTGGGTGGCAGTGGCGCTCTCATTTTCAGAGTTCACGCAGTATTTTTGAACTAACGAAGAGCACTCAGCTCACACAGAAAACAGATATGAAGAGCAGTGTGCCGCCGTCGTTTTCGGAAGCCGTTTTCCGACCGGACTCACTCACGCAGCGACCCACTGTCTTGTCCGATTCTACCTCGGCTGCCGAGAATGCGCTTTTTTCCAGCCGTTTGCCTTTTAGCTTTAATTTTCAATACAGCGGGTGATGAGGAAAGACCACTGTTTACTGTGTCTAAAAATAATTATAGCGGACAGCCAGAAGCCAAATCAATTAAGACGCCACTTAAAGACATTAGACCCCAATCTCATTGATAAACCGCTTGATTGTTTTTCAGCGAAAACGTGCCGAATATTGCCAACAATCGTCCTGCTTTGTCAGTGTTATATCAGTAAACCAGTGAGCATTGTTAGCGTGCTCAATGCAAAATAACTCCACACCATTGCAAAGGAGGTAATATTGTGAGCAGCAAAAATAAAAACTGTCCTTCTGCCCAAGGACACTCTTTTTTTTCTTTTATTCAGTTTTGTTTTTCGGTCAAATTTTTTGGCATATTGTCCTCATGAGTGAATGTTTCTAATCAATTTTATGTTGTAATTATTTACTGATTTTATTACATTTTATTTTTCTGTATCAAATGGTCAAAAATGTACCTTGAGTGTATTTTTTACAGTTTGGATGTGACTTTTGAAATTCAGGCAAATTGATGCGCGTCAAGTCTTCTCTGTTACAAACAAAACAATGTTAATAAAGTTATACTTTATTATAAGTTGATCTATGTTACTTTTTTTCTTTATTAGAAAAAAAAGACACAATGTTAGGCAGATGCGTATTTATAAGAGTAATTTTATAGACAAATGATACTATTTACAGCGGCCGCAGAGAGTTTGAGGGGGGCGCGAAACATTTACGTCTTCCTGGGGGGGCATAACAGAAAATAATTGAGAAGCACTGCGCTAATGTATGCTATTATTAAAAAAAAGAAAGTAATTGTTTACATTAACTTCAATTTTAATATAAATCCTGTTTTTAAGTAGTTAAAATTGAGATTTGGCATTTTAGTATTTGAGGAAATGAGCGAAAATAAAAATTAGGAAATGGAGGTTGGGGTTATTGCTGTTTTTGTTAACTTTTATTTAGCAAATTATTGAAAAAATACCATTTTGAATGAAAATGTTTGTATGTGTTTACAAATAACTGCCAAAACAGTTTTAATTTGCATTTCAGTAGTTTTAGGAGTTTTGACCCCCAACCCCTCCAAAAATAAAAATAAATAAATGAATAATTAAAATTTCTGGCTCCGTGGCAACCTTCACGTCGGGAAATTCTAGCCACTTTCACCCCTTCCCAAAAGTCATACTCCGCCTGGGCCCCCTCCCCATGTTTTATGACTGATGTCATGTCTCTTCTAAAAATGACACCAGATGGCGCACAAGGATAGGTCGCAAATAGAAGCGCATGCAGTGACTTCCCAACATGCACACACCGGTTCATCCTCGCTCTCTTTGCACCTGCAGCCTCCCCCTCGGGTCCTTCTCTTCGCTGCGCAACGGTGGTGGGCACCGAGCGGCGGGTGGTAGGCGCATGGCGGCCTTAAGCACCTGGACAGAGACCGAACGGCATCTATCATCAAGCCATTCACTGTCTCTCAAAGCTAAACCGATACTATGGGTATCGTAGTAGGCTATTAGAGGAGCACGGTGTGGTTCTCGGAGCCACACAGCACCCTAAATGACAGCGAATCAGATAGATCAGAAAGGACGGACTGGGGAACCCGAACCGGACTGGGTAAGAGTAGCGTTTTGTCCTTCTTAGGATTTCTTTTGGAGAATACTTTTTTGGTTAGTTTGCAAGGATGGAGAAAAGCGCAGGACACAAAGCACAGAAAAGGACAGAGAGTCACGACATCGCCAAGGTACCCGATGAGGAGCTGCTTCTGTGGGGCAAAGACGAGCTGGTCCGACAGTTGCGGAAGACCGAGGCGGAGAAGAGGGGCGTCATCGTGGAGCACAGTAACCTGATGCGAGAAGTGAACAGAAGGCTCCAGCAACACCTTAATGAGATCCGGAGTTTAAAGGTGAGATGCAAGGGCGTAGGTTTGCATAGGGATGGTAGGGACATGACACTATCAACTTTTCAGGATGCTGAAATTGTCCCCACCAACTTTTAAGCAACCTTATTTGCATTATATAACGACTTCAGTTAGATAGGTAATTTAGATTATCTTCTCATATGTTGTAAGGATAGAACTGACCCGACCATTATTAAGTGAATTACAGTACTTTCATTATGTTCAGACTTAAATTGACCCCTTTTCACTTGCTGAATGTGCCATTTCTTTTTTTTCTCGCTCAAACGCACGTTTGATTGGCTGATGACTTGATCCCCCCCCCCCCCCCCCCCACACACACACACATTCACAACTCAAAAGAATTACAACAGACGAGGGAAATCATTTTTTTTCACCAGCAGCAGCCACTGTAAGTAATGTAAAAAGACATCAATGTTGTGGATGTGGGGAACACACCACTAATTTTGCTACTGAAAGTCCGACCTGCATCAGAGTTAGCATAACACTAATCAGTGTGAATTTCTCAAACAAGAAGGAAGCTGCGTTGAGAGAAATTTCCTCCTGTATGTTTTCTACTGTTAACATTAATTAGACAGTATGAAATGTCGTGAACTAAGGATCACCCCCTTATAGATACTAGGTAATTGATAGGGCTGTCAAAATTATCGCGTTAGCGGGCGGTAATTAATTTTTTAAATTAATCACGTTAAAATATTTGACGCAATTAACGCACATGCCCCGCTCAGATTAAAATGACAGCACTGTAATGTCCGCTTGTTACTTGTTTTTTGTTGTTTGGCGCCCTCTGCTGGCGCTTGGGTCCAAATGATTTTATGGGTTTGGGGAGTGAGCATGGTGTAATGACATCAACAATGGCGAGCTACTAGTTTATTTTTTTTATTGAAAATTTTACAAATTTTAATAAAATGAAAACATTAAGAGGGGTTTTAGTATAAAATTTCTATAACTTGTACTAACATTTATCTTTTAAGAACTACACGTTTTTCTATCCATGGATCGCTTTAAGAGAATATTAATAATGTTAATGCTATCTTGTTGATTTATTGTTATAATAAACAAATACAGTACTTTTGTACCGTATGTTGAATGTATATATCCGTCTTGTGTCTTACCTTTTCATTCCAACAATAATTTACAGAAAAAATATGGCATATTTTAAAGATGGTTTGAATTGCGATTAATTACGATTAATTAATTTTTAAGTAGGGCTGTCAAAATTATCGCGTTAACGGGCGTTAATTAATTTTATAAATTAATCACGTTAAAATATTTGACGCAATTAATGCAGATGCCCCGCTCAGACAGATTTAAATGACAGTACAGTGAAACACTCACTTGTTGTGTTTTATGGAGTTTTGCCACCCTCTGCTGGCGCTTGGGTGCGACTGATTTTATCGGCTTCAGCACCAATGAGCATTGTGTAAGTAATTATTGACGCATCACCAGTAGGTAGATGGCAATGTAGTGTAAAGTGCTTTGAGCGCCTTGAAAGGTGGAAAAGTGCTATATAAGTATAACACCATTTACCATCAACAATGGCGGGCTACTAGTTTATTTTTTGATTGAAAATTTTACAAATTTTATTAAAACGAAAACATTAAGAGGGGTTTTAATATAAAATTTCTATAACTTGTGCTAACATTTTTTTTTTTAAGAACTACAAGTCTTTCTATCCATGGATCGCTTTAACAGAATGTTAATAATGTTAATGCCATCTTGTTGATTTATTGTTATAATAAACAAATACAGTCCTTATGTACCGTATGTTGAATGTATATATCCATCTTGTGTCTTATCTTTCCATTCCAACAATAATTTACAGAAAAATATGGCATATTTATAGATGGTTTCAATTGCGATTAATTGTGATTAATTACGATTAATTAATTTTTAAGCTGTAATTAACTCGATTAAAAATTGTAATCGTTTGACAGCCCTATTTTGAAGCTGTAATTAACTCAATTAAAAATTTCAATCGTTTGACAGCTTTAGTAAGTGATGATTAACAAGTTTGTATTTCTTGTGTATGTTACTATAATTTGTGTTCAAATATTGCAATTTAAATTTTCGAGGGCTGTCAAAATTATCGCGTTAATGGGCGGTAATTAGTTTTTTAAATTAATCACGTTAAAATATTTGACACATTTAACACACATGGCCTGCTCAAACAGATTAAAATGACAGCACAGTGTAATGTCCACTTGTTACTTTTGTTTTTTGGTGTTATTTTGCCCTCTGCTGCCGCTTGGGTGCGACTGATTTTATGGGTTTCAGCACCCATGAGCATTGTGTAATTATTGACATCAGCAATGGCGAGCTACTAGTTTATTTTTTGATTGAAAATTTTACAAACTTTATTAAAACGAAAACATTAACTTGTACTAACATTTATCTTTTAAGAACTACAAGTCTTTCTATCCATGGATCGCTTTAACAGAATGTTAGTAATGTTAATGCCGTCTTGTTGATTTATTGTTATAATAAACAAATACAATACATATGTACCGTCTGTTGAATGTATATATCTTTCTTGTGTCTTATCTTTCCATTCCAACAA
Organism: Corythoichthys intestinalis; assembly: GCF_030265065.1. Classification (NCBI taxonomy): domain Eukaryota; kingdom Metazoa; phylum Chordata; class Actinopteri; order Syngnathiformes; family Syngnathidae; genus Corythoichthys; species Corythoichthys intestinalis. The sequence continues at coordinate 46,672,933 of NC_080404.1, read as the reverse complement.
TAATTTACAGAAAAATATGGCATATTTTATAGATGGTTTGAATTGCGATTAATTACGATTAATTAATTTTTAAGCTGTAATTAACTCGATTAAAAATTTTAATCATTTGACAGCCCTAAAATTTTCCAATAAAATCCAGACATTTATTCTGGAAAATCTCAGCAGGTTATTTCGTCCCTACCAATGCTGAGACCAAACCTATGCCCTTGGTGAGATGACATGGGAGGTGAGGGCTAGTAAAAGCCTCGGAAGACTGCCAAGAATATTTCTGATTTGACTATAACAACAATAGACTTTGGAGAGATGGAGGCGGCACTTTGCTGGAATAGAGTATAACAGTTGATGACAAGTTTTTAAAACCGCTGTTTGTTTTCTATGAATGTTGGTCCAAACTGAAAAGTTCTACATGAAATTTTAATGTGGAAATCTAGTGCAAATGCAAATCTAAACAGAAATATTTTTATTAAAAATGTCTGAAATTGATTTGAATGATAAAAAAACGGGCATCACTATAGGTTTTATTGACAGGGGTGGGAGGGGCGCTTTTGCAACTCACAAGTGATGCACAGAATGTGAGAAAATGTAGTGCGCAATGTTGTTAACAACGGTGTCAGAGTATGTGTTACTAACGGTGTTATTTTTGTCAGTAGAGAGCAGAGGTGGGTAGAGTAGCCAAAAATTTTACTCAAGTAAGAGTAGCGTTACTTTAAAATAATATTACTCAAGTACAAGTAAAATATTCGTCCAAAAAATGAACTCAAGTACGAGTAAAAACGTATTTGGTGCAAAGAATACTCAAGTAATGAGTAACATTGTGAGCAACTGCTTATATTTTTGGTGGATTTTTTTTTTTTTTTTTTAACAATGGCATTTTTTTTTTTTTTTTTTAATGAGCACAGTTATTTATATGGACTGTTGTTATCATGATACTGTACAATAACCAGTGTTGTTAATCTTACTTTCAAAAAGTAATTAATTACAGTTACAAATTACATCTCCCTAAAAGTAATTGCGTTAATAAATCAGTTACCTGAATGTAAGAGTAATTAGTTACTTGGCAAATTAACTGGTGATAATTTTCTTGTTTTTTTTCCCCTCAAAAAAAAAAAAAAAAAAAAAAAAGGTCACACAATGTAAAATTTAAAGGGTTTTTGGGACAACTGGCCCTAGCCCAATTCTTTACCTTAAACTTAACTAGACACAGGGGTATTGCGGATATTACGATAACTAGATAGTAACCTTTGCTATGTGTGGAAGTCATTTAATGTTGTGAAGCAACCGTTAAAGTTGTTAAAGTTGCTCCCATTATTGCATTAGTTCCCTTCTATCTACTTTCGACATGTGTAAGTTTTAAAACTGTTTCATCATTTAAAGATAGATTTAAGTCAAGATTTTGCCGTTTTAGGAGGATTTTAGATAAGAAGTTACTTAGGTTCGCTAGGAAGGTTCTCTACAACAGAGCCTTCCTGAAAAGTATACTGCTTTAAGATGGTGGCTGTTTACTAACGCATCTAGTTCTTTATACATGTTGCTAATGCCACCGTGTCTGTCATTTGCATCTAGTTCAATTTATCTGAGATATCTACAGTTGGATCATGTGGGCGTAGTTTGTAGGCTATCGGCTACAGTCAGGTATTATTGGAGCCACCTAGCATCGCATTTGTAACCGCGTCACAACTTCCTTGCCTCCTCCCCACTCCTGCTCTGCTCTCTCGTCTCCATGAGTCCATCTCTCTCAGACTTTTCTCGCGTCATTCAACCAACATGGTAACGCTTAGTAACGGATGCCTTTCCCGCCTCAGTAACAGTAACGGCGTTGCCAAGATGAGAAAAGTAATTAATTAGATTACTTACTGCTGTAAAAAATAACGCTGTTAGTAACACCGTTATAGTCTAACGCCGTTATTAAAAACACTGACAATAACCCATTACATAACCACATTAAGCCAAATTAAAAAAATAATTTTTTAAAAATCATTGAATTCCGACCAGAGGAAAAAAAATTACAAAATGAATCCTTATTCGTCCAAAGAGCATAACAGCCCTCTGGTGGAGAAAATAGTTTGAATAGTGAAGCGTTTCTTCATAATTACTATTTTGAAATTAAAGGGATCATATATCACGTCGAAAGTTGACAAAAGCTAACTAATGGAATAACGGGAGCAATTTTAACAACTTTAACGGTTGATTCACAACATAAAGTGACTTCCAAACATAGCAAAGGTTACTATCTCGTTATCACAATATCCTTAATACCCCTGTGTCTAGTTAAGTTAAGTAGGGTAAAGAAATGGGTAAAGAATTGGGCTAGGGCCAATTGTCCCAAAAACCCTTTAAACTTCACATCGTGTGACATGTTTTTTTTTTTTTTGAAAAAAAAAAAAAAAAAGAACATGAAAAGTAACTTCCAGGCACTTTGCCTAGTAACTAATTACTCTTAATTTAAGTTAACTGAGTTAATAACTCAATTACTTTTTGGGTGAAGTACTTTGTAACTGTAATTAATTACTTTTTAAAAGTAAGATTAACAACACTGCCGATTGTAAGAAAACAAAAGGTGGCTACACATTTTGCATTTAAAATGTTTGAATAGGAATTGCTTAACTTGTTCAAGTAGTCATTTTGGCATTTTTCATTTAACCACATACTAACCTAATAGTTACTTGTGTGAAACAAACTGAAATAAGGTTCTCGCATAAATATGTTTCATTTTTTGAGTGTTGACTGTACCTGCATGTGTGTCCATAGATATGTGATTAATTACACACTGCATTCTTTCCCACAGCTAAATTACCCTTATTTAACTGCACATTAAATACACAAGAAAACCACTAAGCAATTATTATTCGTCGTCCTTCACTAGATATGACCTCTGTGTTTGAGCTTTTCTCTTTCTTACCTCAAAACTAGGATGTGAACCAGAAATTACAAGAAGATAACCAAGAGCTTCGGGACTTGTGCTGCTTCCTGGATGACGATCGTCAGAAAGGGAAAAGGATGACGCGAGAGTGGCAGCGCCTGGGCCGCTACAGCAGTGGTTTGATGAGAAAGGAGGTGGCTATCTACCTACAGAAGCTAAAAGAGCTGGAGCAGCGGCAGAGTGATGTCGTACGAGATAATTTGGAGCTGAAGGAGGTGTGCCTCATGCTGGAGGAGGAGAGGGCATCTGCTCTTGCATTAGGGAGAAGTGGCAGTGGGCAAGAGGTGCCTGGCTGCAGGACTTCCATTGACAGTCAGAACAGCTTGTCTCAGCTGGGGGGAGGTTTACCTGCCCCTGGCCTTCTGCGTGATGTTGGTGATGGGAGCAGCACCTCCAGTGCAGGAAGCACAGACAGCCCTGATACTGCTCAGCACAAAACCTCTCCTTTGGGTTCATCCGCTAGCCCTGGATCAAGATATGCCACCCTAGAACCTCCCAGTCGACTAGGAGATGAGTGTGATTCCACAGGCAGGAGACATAGCTCCTCCCCAGAATACCACACCTTCCCTCAGTCATGCCGCCCACGAGGGGGGTCGCTTACTGAGCTGGAACCGCAAGGATTTGGAAGACACAGCCCTGAAAAACAGAACAGGCATCCCAACAAGCAACCCTGCGACTCCTACCGTAAAGCCTGCAGCTCTGACCTACTTGCCCAGAAGCAGTTATTAATTTTAGGACAAGTATCACCAGGTTGTGGGAAGGGCATAGCCAAGTCCAGCCCGGAGTTGAGTCAAAGACACTGTCCAGAAAAGTCCATGGGGGCAAGCTGTGGGAGCCTTGAGTCAAAGAAAGTTCTAGGAACACCTGAGCATCTTCGAAAAGCACGAGTGATTGTTGGGAGTCCAGAGTCTATACGACACCATCATCACTATCAGATCAGTCCTGGGCTGGAATATAGCAAGGGAGGGAAGAGTGGAGGGTCCCCAAACCGGGATGGGGTTCACAGGAGGGCTGCTGGAGAGGAGATGTCACACCACCACCAGAGTCTGTACAACGGTAGGCACAGGGTAATATTAATTTGTATTTAAATTCACACTGTTTACTTGCATGTTAATGCATAATATAGTCTTTTACAATCAAAAGAACAAAACAGCTTACCTTTAATCATACATTTTATTTAGAAGCAGGCAATTATGGCTGCAATCTTTTATATTCTGATGAGGTGTATGTACTGTTTGTGTGGATATTCCTGAAAAAGAAGCAGAAAAATAGTTTACATGCTGTTTTTGGAATTGCTTCTGTAAACAGAAGCAAATCAGAACTAAAGATTGTCTGAGATAATTATGAGCATTTTGATTGATTGAGGCTTTCGTGCTGCGATTATAACACTTTGAATGCAAAATCACTGCTGGAAAACATTCATTTTTTCCCACAATTAACACACTTCCCATGTGTCTGAATAACATATTAAGTCGCGTTCAGTAATATTATTTTTGGCTCCTGACATAATATCGATTCCGACACTCGGCTGTGTAATATTGACCAATAATGTACTGTACTGGACACCTCTTTAGAAGAAAAACTTCATATTTACTTGAATGTACAGTAATTGCTGTCACGGCTTGGTCAGACACGACTTAAAGCAACACTAGTTAACTTTCCAACCTTTATAAAATATTTTTATAACATTTGTGGTAATATGTCGACTGACAACTAGTTGAACGACACCTCTTTTATATCTTGTGGGGGTCTGTATCTCTTTCACAGTCACTAATTAACTTTGAGGTGGGTGGCAGGAACCCTGCCACACAAAAACACTACATGTGCTAAATTGTTGATTGCGTTACGGCATACGTCAATTCCCCCTTGCCCCATTCATTATAAAGACGGAAGTCGACGCGAAAGCTTTTGCGCGAATTTTGCAAAGATGGCAGAGCAGCAAAAGAGACAAAAAGTTTTGTCTGAGGAGGAAAAAAAGGCAGGCGACCAGGATATACAGAATAAAGATTGGCATGGCTTTCACTCACTGGCGTGAGTTTTGGTAGGGCAGATGGTGGCTGGAAACTAGATCTCGAAAGTACATATTGCACAGCATCGGCACATTATTTCTTCGTACTCGCCGACACCAATGACGTCCTACCAATATCATTACAACAATAACATTAAAGCAACACTTGATAACTTTTCAGTTTTGGTCGATTTTAGCGGCGTGGATGGACAAAAGCGGTAGTGTTTTGCGTTAAGGAAGACTGAGTTTCCCATGAGGACCAGCGCTGCTTTTTCCAGGAGGACCAGCGCACACCCGCACTGTGTTGTAAAATCACCACTCAATCAAAAATCAATCTCCTGGTCGCCTGCAGATGGATTTAACAACATTTCTGTTTCCAGCGGCTGTGTGAAGGATGAAAAGTAATATGGTAATGAATCCAGCTGTGGCTAAACAATAACATATGACGGTTAGCAACCGTGTGGCTTAGTGTGACTTGCCCACCCACCTCACCCGAACTCCCCAGCGCTGCCGAGTTCGGTTGTGGGGGGGGGCGTCACGACAGCGAGCGAATGCCGGGCCAATGTTTATTCTGTATATCATCGTAGCAGGGCTGGGCGATATGGCCTTAAGTACGTATCACGATACATTGAGCAGATTTACCTCGATAACGATAAATGACAATAAATTCACCCAAATGGACTGTTCTATAATTTGAAAATCTGAATAAATGCATGAAATACAAATTAACCGTTTCTCGTAGATTTATTTACCAGCTTTCAATTTAACATATTCGACATATTAAATGCAGACTAAACTAATTATATAAAGATTTCTTGTAAATAATAAGAATTCAAGTATGAACATTTACGTATAAAAGCTTCTATGATTGGAACAATGTACAACATTATAAAAATCAATACAACGACTGTGCAAACATGTCATTGTAACACAAATGACTTACAGCTTGAACAGTATACTTCAAACAGACAACTTATTGTTAACGGCTGCTGTGACATAATTACTCAAAAAAATTACTTCAAGGTTTCAATTTTTTTTTTTTTCCAGAGCCTTTTTTTAATACATGCACACACACATGCATTTCCCACACAGACACACACACATTAAAGCTATATTGCTTTTATGCCAATGAAACATTTAAGATTTTGTGATGATGACACAGAATAAAGCAAGCACATACAGAAAACTAGCTGTGGCTATTAAACGGTCATATTATAGGCTTCACTGTTGGATTATATTTTATGCTGAATGCTTTACCATCATAAGAGCTATCAGAAAAATAACACAAACACAGATGCAAAATAACTGCTAAATACAGTCCGTTCCAAATCCACTCTTTAAATTCAGCCGTTTCGAAAAGGTTAGAGCCGCTATCCGACTCCATCACGTTCATTTGTAGTGCTAGCCGCTAGCGTTAGCCTGTGGTCTGGCTAACAGTAGAAAGCACTGAAAGCACCCTCTCCTGAAATCGTGAAAACCAAGGAGGACGGGGTGAAAGCGCGTCTGGAGGCCGCCAAGAGTCTACTTAATGTCGGGTGAAAGATGGCGAAGCTCCCTTGAGCCCGACTCCATCACGTTTGCTTGTAGCGTTAGCCGCTAGCGTTAGCCTACCGGGGTTCTGACTGCTTTCTTAAAGGGAAATGAAAAAAAGCCGAATAACACAGAGTCAAAGCAGGAATGAAAAACTATATTTTCTTGTTTTATTAAATTACCGAATCTACCGACATGGTCAAAATTACGTTGGTTATCGTGAAGAATTTGGGTAACGGTAAATTTTCGGTGTACTGCTCGGCTTTACCTGTTAGCCTCCCTTTTTTCCTCCTCTGACAAAACTATTTGTCTCTTTTGTTGCCATGCCATCTTTGCAGAATTCGCGCGAAAGTGTTCGCACCGACAGCCGTCATTATAATAAATTGGGAAAGAGGGAAGTGACGTATGCCGTAAAGCAGTCAGCACATTTGTATTTTTTTTGTTACTTCAACCCTCCTCAAAGTTAATTAGTGCCAGTGAAAGTGATACAGACCCCCACAAGATATAAAAGAGGTGTCATTCAACTAGTCGTCAATCGACATATTATCACAAAATATGTTGTACAGGTTGAAAAGTTACCTAGTGTGTCTTTAAGTGACACGTATTTATCAAAATGCCCTAAATAACAGCTCACATTTTACCCTCCTTTTTTGTAGCCCTACTGAGTTCAGACTGTTTTGCTGTTTTGAGGTTGAATTTCTGTCACATGCAAGTAGGCCACTGTTCACCTCAGATTTACTCCACGTCCAAAGCTGAGATGACATTTTATCATGACGACCTGAGGTAGCAATGATATGAGTGGCTATATTGCAGCCTAGAGTCTGTAAAAAAGTAGCTAAAATTTCACTAAGAATTTAATTAGTTTGATAAATTCAGTGGTTTTCATGTGCCAGAGTTCCGTTTCAACCATGTTCTCATTTGTTTTTCTGGCAGACCGTTCTAGTTGTCAGATCACAGCTTCATTGCTCTTTTTAAGGTGACTCTGAGTCCAACACCCAGCTTCACACAGACTGCCAGTTCCTTTGGTCTGGCTGCCATACCACTTAATCAATTCTATCTACCTTTTCCTACCGCTTCATGAAGTGTTCTTTTCATTTACCTAGAAGATGCAATTTCTGAAGAAATTGCGTGGGGATGTTTTGCCCCTCCCCATGGGTCATTATGTAGATTTGTGCTCAATTCCTATTAATTTTTGTGGATTTTTGGGTCACTTTTTTATTAACTCATTGGCTGCCATTAAAGGGTGCTAGACGTCCAATTCATTTTGACTGCGATGAGGGAATGAACTTTCATCATTCGTAGTCAAAATAGATTTGACATCTAGCTCCATCAATGGTACTCAAAGATGAGTATTCTCAGCCAGTCCAGTCCTCCTAGTTTAAATCAACTGAATGGCTATCATTTTCAATTGCGGGCAATGGGTTATTTTTTGGGTCACTTCATTGTTAATTTTAGAGAAGACTACTTAAAGATCACTTCACAGTTTGGGGTATTCTGTTGGCACGTCCTGCACATTTTGGATCATTTCCTATTGATTTTAGGGATTTTTTTTTTGGGTCACTGGGCTTCTCAGGTTGGTCTCAGGCAGTGTTGTTAATTTTACTTTAAAAAAGTAATTAATTACAGTTACAAATTACTTCTCCCAAAAAGTAATTGCGTTAGTAACTCAGTTACCTGAATGTAAGAGTAATTAGTTACTTGGCTAGTGATAAGCCTAGTGATAATTTTCTTTTTTTTTTTTTTTTCTCAAAAAAAAATAAAAAAAATAAAATAAAAACAGGTCACGCAATGTGAAGTTTAAAGGGTTTAGGGGACAATTGACCCTAGCCCAATTCTTTACCTTCCACTTAACTAGACACAAGGATATTGCGATAACTAGATAGTAACCTTTGCTATGTGTGGAAGTCATTTAAAGTTGTGAATCAACCGTTAAAGTTGTTAAAATGGCTCCCGTTATTGCATTAGTTCCCTTCTGTCTACTTTCAACATGTGTAAGTTTTAAAACTGTTTCATCATTTAAAGATAGATTTAAGTTAAGATTTTGCCGATTTAGGAGCATTTTAGATTTAAAAAAAAAAAAAAAAAAAGTTACTTTGGTTCGCTAGGAAGGATCTCTACATCAGAGCCTTCCTGAGAGGTCTACTGCTTTAAGATGGCGGCTGTTTACTAACGCATGTAGTCCTTAAAACATGTTGCCAATGCAGCTGTGTCTGTAGTTGCATCTAGTTCTATAATATGATATCTACCGTGTCATGTGGGCGTAGTTTGTCGGCTATGGCTACAGACAGGTATTATTGGAGCCACCTAGCATCGCGGTTGCAACGGCGTCTTCCCCACTCCTGCTCTGCTCTCTCGTCTCCGTGAGTCCGTTTCTCTCAGACTTTTTTTATTCAACCAACTTAGTAACGCATAGTAACGCACGCCTTTCCCGCCTCAGTAACGGTAACGGCGTTGCCAAGATGAGAAAAGTAATTAATTAGATTACTCATTACTGAAAAAAATAATCCCCGTTAGTAACGCCGTTATATTCTAACGCCGTTATTAACAACACTGGTCTCAGGTCAACTCATGTTGATATTCGATATTTTCTTTTCTAATTGGAAATGAATTGGGCCATTGGAAATAAAGAGGCAAATTTTTGTCCAATTATGGTGGTGTTTTTTTTGTATAAACTGTGTACAATTTTTCAAACGCTTTGTTTCCTGAAAATGTTTTTCATATGTAAATTATGTGAATTGGATAAAAAATATAGGATCAGCAGAAGTGGGTAGAGTAGCCAAAAATTGTACTCAAGTAAGAGTAGCGTTAGTTCAAAATAATATTACCCTTATTTTCGGACTATAAACCGCTACTTTTTACTCTCACTTTGAATCCTGCGGCTTATAGTCCAGTGCGGCTTATTCATTGATTTATTTGGGTTAATAGATAGGACTTTATTTGACACTGGCGTCATAAGACTGCCATAAGACAGCCATAATTAGGACATGACACTAATATGAGCATTAATGAATGCTTATGACAGATGTCATTAAATGTCATCCGGCAAATTATATCACCAACTCCATTTATGTCAATCCTGGATCTTTTACATCCTTTCAAAGTGAGATAATTTGACATCTGTCATAACCATTCGTTAATGTTCATGGCAGTGTCATGTCATAATAATGATGGTTTTATGAAAGTCTTATAGCGCCACCGTCAAATAAAGTAGCTAACTAGCAATTAAGGAAACAACTGGACCAGTAACTGAATAAATAATTGGCACAGAACATGAATTTTGATATTTACATATGAAGAGCTGCAATGCATGCTAGGAGGCATGTTCGACAACAACAGTGTTGACAGCAGGTGGCGGCAGAGGTTGACTATCTCCCCCAAGTGGCCAGTGATGGCAAAATGATGCTTCTTGAATTAATGAAGCTTTGGAGCCAGTGGTTCATTTGGTTTTATGACAGATTTATGATGCCGCTGTCAAATAAAGTGTTACCGGTTAATATCTTTTGGTGTAAAGATCCCATTCTACATTGAGCACAGCTGCGGCTTATAGTCCAGTGCAGCTTATCTATGACCAAATGCCTTTTTCATGTCAAATTTGGTGGGTGGCGGCTTATAGTCAGGTGCGCCTTATAGTCCAGAAATTACGTTACTCAAGTAAAAGTAAACTCAGACATCCATAAAATGCACTCAAGTTCAAGTAAAAAAAGTATTTGGTGAAAAGAATACTCAAATAATGAGTAACATTATGAGTATCGGTAACTGATTAAAAATGTGTTAGTTTTTTTTTTATGTGTAAAGAATGGTAATTTTTTTTCTGCGCACAAAGTTATGTATATGAACTGTTGTTACAATGATACTGTACAATAACCCATTACATAACCACATTAAGCCAAAAAAAAAAAAAAAAAAAATCACAAATTCCGGCAAGAGAAAAAATGACAGAAATTAAGCATTAAGCCTGAGTTATGCTTCTGCGTTGCGGTGACGGCGAACGCGTTGCTCCCTAATTCACTGCCAAGCAACTAGAAGGGTGTGGCGTTGTGTTTGTAGGGATTTGGGGGACTCTTGTCGACTTCCTCTAGTTTTCTTCAGGTTACACAATGCCAACTGAGAAAAAAAAAATAATAATGCCAACGGAGATGGAACACTTGAATGTGGATCTTCAGCTCATCAACATTGAACAACAAATGTTGATAATACAAATGTTGAGGCGCAGGCAACGCAGAAGACGGCTTCGGAAGTGGTCTGTCCGACTGTTTATGTGCTGCACATAGACTTTTAGTCTCGGGTGGAAGCCAGCAAGGTGTGGCGGCTAGCTTCACTGTGAATTACTGCACTTTATTATTGTCTGTCACTGGAATTTTATTTTATTATCAATCCCATCCAACAAAATGACGGTCATATAGTAAGCCTTTTTTTTTTTTTTCATAAAAAAATAAAACATCGGTATGAAATTTTTTGTTAGATTTTGCTATTAGAAATGTGGTACTTTTTAAATGTTTAAAATACTGTACAAACACACACAACAAATGTTTACTATCGTATCGTTTTCACTCTGTATCGAACCGTATCGTTCTTAAACTGTATCGAATCGTATCGAATCGCTCGGCCTTAAAAATGCATCGTTTTTTAATCGAATCGTAACCTGTGTATTTAGATACATATCGAATCGGCTTCATGCCAGAGATTCCCAATCGAATCGGCTTCATGCCAGAGATTCCCATCCCTAGTTACTACCTACTTCTGAGGATGAGATACATTTTTAAATTTGAAAATATGCTAGCTATTTTCTTATGGTGGAACATGACCACTGACCTTAACTGAGGCAAGTAAGGCCTGCAGTTCTTTGAATGTTGTTTTGGGACCTTTTGTGACCTCTTGGATGAGTTGTTGCTGCACTGCTGGGCAATTTTGGTTTGCTGGCTGGCCTGTAAAGGTTCACCACTGTTCGCTGTGGTTTGTTGGAGAACCAAAGTTGAAGTGAAATTAGGTGTCAATTACAGTATTTCCCCCTCAATATTAAACACCTTCATTTAAAAACTGAATTTTGTGTTTACTTCAATTTTTATTGCCTAATATTTAACTTGTTGATGATTCAAAACTTAAGCTGACAAAGGGAAGGAACAGACATTAACAACACTGCATATGTACATAAGCATTTTATTCCTGTTTTAATTGCTTCCTCACATTTAATTATTTTGTTTTTTATTCTATCTCTAGTTATTGGGAAGAAGTAGGTCATCAAGCATTCTGTTTCAATATCATTAAAAATGCTGCTTATAGCATCACGTCATTGCAGTTCTAAAATTACAGGAAACAAATAAGAGGATTTTTGGTGCTTACATCACACCTATCGTTTTCAGTTTGACAGACGATTTAGGAAATGAGAAAGGCCTCTTTGTTGTCATTCATCTGCTAATGGGGCTATGCTCGGTTCCATGAACTGAGCTACGCTATCTTGATGAGATGATATCTGTTTCCTTTTTTCATACAGACACGAACACGCACATTACAGATAGTCTCTGTGCAGTTGTGGAAGCATGTGTGAGGTGTGTGGCCTGTGTGAGAGGAGTGTGTGCAGGGTATTATTTTTAGCATCAGGTGTTAGGGATGGGTAGGCCTACCTTTCGCATTTGAACCGTGGCATTTACAGAGTAAAGTTGCTCTAAGAGAGCTTTTTTAAGCCAGCAAAAGTGCACTAATATGCTGCAATGAGTGTAATTTGTATCTCGTTTGGAAAAATGGAGCCATACTTTTGAAGGCTTTGATCCTTGAAATTTCAGAATTGCTTACATTCCTCTGGTGTATACTATACGTTATCTCCCTGAGCCCACGGGATTCTGATCTGATTTCCAAAATGTGTCTCCTAAACGCGCAATGGTGTCATGATGACAGTACAGGAATTCCAAAGAGACACTAACCTGGATCTTATCACAGTTGGGGAATCCATGACGTGTTGTGGGTGGAATTGACATTTATAACTAAGGTTGTTCCGATCATGTTTTTTTGCTCGCGATCCGATCCCAATCGTTTTAGTTTGAATATCTGCCGATCCTGATATTTCCCGATCCGATTGCTTTTTTTTTTGCTACCGATTCAATTCGATTCGATTCGATTCAGTTTCTTGACTATTTTTCTCCACTTCCTTTCTTGGCCTGAGTTCTTACCAAATGGGCTACTGACCTCCTGTGGCCAGTTTTAGTGCTTTAAAATGGGTTTTGAGCTTTGTGCATTGTATCTAAGATAGATCGGAACTAGAGGCGTGCGAAATTTCCGACTCTTAGATTATTTGCGATTCGGCCGTGGAAGAATCGAGAACGATTCCCAAAAATCCAAATTCCGATTATTGAATTATACCAGGTGAAGCGGAAGTAAAACACAGTCAGCGCGGTCTTTGGGACGCAATGAGAAACGGACCGAGAGTAAATATCATGTTCAACTCATGCCGCTAGATAAAAAAGACAATCATACCTGACTGCGGCTGACAGCCGCTACAAACAACACCCAGTTGCTAGTTGCTACAAACATACGGCTAGAGTAGATTTCATTTATATGTAGAACTAGATGCAAAATGATAGACGATGTCGGTGTTAGAACTTGTATTGTTGAACAGAGATGCAAAATGACAGACTTTCCGGCGTTGTTAGGTTTTGTGTTGGTTTTCTCCTAGTGTGACTTGTCTCTGTGATTGCCCATTGATTTCACCTGTTGTTCCTTCTCTTAGTGTCCTGCAATCTGCCTCCTACTGTGTTACCCAGCTGTTCCTCGTTGTCTCGTTACCCCTTGTCTGCATGTGGGTATATAAGCACCTAGTTTCTTGTCATTCCTGGTTGCGTCATTGTCAATGTCAATGCCCATGTGCTCGTCAATGTCTGTGTCGGTGTCTGAGTCAAGCCCTGTGCAAGCCCTCGTGTATCAGTCCCTCCGATTTAAGTAAGTTTTTTTTTTAATCTTGCCCTTTTGATCCTCAGTGCTTTCAGTTGTACTTTGTGTTTTTGTTAGATATCATTAAACGTTTTTTGAGTTCACCTGCCTTGCCGCTTTTTGTTTCCCTGCAACTGGGTCCACACAGCCTGCCTGCCTGCCCGCGTCCCTGACAGGCGTAAGTAAACAGCCGCCATCTTAAAGCAGTAGACCTCTCTAGAAGGCCTGTTGTAGCGAACCTAATTAACTTTTTATCTAAAATACTCTAAATCGGCAGAATCTTGTCTTGAATGTCTTGTCTTTGTCTTTAAATGATGAAATAGTTTTAAAACTTTGACAAAAGTAGAAGGGAATTTATGGAATACCGGGAGCAATTTTAACAACTAACAGTTGATTCACAACATTAAATTAATTGAATGTAGTTTAAAGCTGCTGATACAGAATGGGGACTGGAGTTTTTTATTTAATGTTATTTTTGTATATTTGTTTACTGCTATATGTTAACTTGATACTGAAATAGTAGTGTGGTTTAGCCTGACAGTATTTTTGAACAATTTTGGAACTAATGTACAAAACATTAAAAAAAAAAAAAAAAAGGAGGGGGGTGCATCAATAATCGTTTTATAATCGAATCTGGGCCTCTGAATCGTAATCGTAATCGAATCGTTAGGTGCCCAAAGATTCCCAGCTCTAGGAGGTACCATGGCTAGAAGCAAATGATGCTCGCACGGAAATGCGGTACAAAATGTGCCGTGAGAATCCCAATGTCGCCGATAAGAGCAGCGCATTTTATGTAGGGTCAAAGAATTTCAGCCATCCAAACTTTGAAAAGCACGAAAAAAACGGAGAGCATGTGGCAATTAAGCAAACTATTGATGTCAGACATGACCCCACTCGCCCTATGGACAAGTCGCGGAATAAAGGTAATGAACAGCGACATGCACTGACAAACGTGTTTTTGCTCGCATTTTACAAAGCTAAACATGCACGTTCAATGAGGTCTTATGAGGAGGACATCCCACTTTTAAAAAGGCTTGGCGTTAATGTGGGAGCCGCATAATGCCCTTTATTTTGAATTGGTGCTTTTATGTTTATTTCTTTACATTTCACTTCAAAGTAATGCCAATTTTGTTGTGCCAGTTGATGTTAATCAAGCATTAATTGTTAATATAATTAATTAAAGTTAATTGGCTCTAAGTAAAGCTTGTCATAAATTTATCGCATCAGGCGGGTCGGCAGGCGTAAGTAAACAGCCGCCATCTTAAAACAGTAGACCTCTCTAGAAGGCCTGTTATAGCGAACCTAATTAACTTTTTATCTAAAATACTCTAAATCGGCAGAATCTTGTCTTGAATGTCTTGTCTTTGTCTTTAAATGATGAAATAGTTTTAAAACTTTGACAAAAGTAGAAGGGAATTTATGGAATAACGGGAGGAATTTTAACAACTAACAGTTGATTCACAACATTAAATTAATTGAATGTAGTTTAAAGCTGCTGATACAGAATGGGGACTGGATTTTTTAAATTTACTGTTATTTTCGTATATTTGTTCACTGTTATATGTTAACTTGATACTGAAATAGTAGTTTGGTTTAGCCTGAGAGGATTTTTGAATGATTTTGGAACTAACGTACAAAACATTAAAAGAAAAAAAAAAAAGGAGGGGGGTGCATTAATAATCGTTTTATAATCGAATCGGAGCCTCTGAATCGTAATTGTAATCGAATCGTTAGGTGCCCAAAGATTCCCAGCTCTAATTGGAACCCACTGATGCCTCTTGTAAAAAAACAAAACAACAACAACAACAACAACAAAAACCCCGCAAAAGACCACACTGAAGCAATTGAAAATAGAATGTATTTATACGTTTTTGGGCGCAAATGAGTTAACGTATTTCTTGTTGTTTTTTGTTCTCCTCCTCTTCTGTCTCTGTCTCTCCTCTTCTATTTTCCTTTCTGTCCCCCCATAACTAGAGATGTCCCGATCGATCGGCCTCCCGATCGATCAGGTCCGATCACGTCATTTTCAAAGTATCGGAATCGGCATAAAAATATCGGCCATGCCTTTTTTTAACATATATATATTTATTAATTAAATCGTTTTCTAATTGTATTTAACTTTACAGACATAATATGTTTCACTCATCCAGAATCTTTAGTTTAGGATTAACGTAGGGTTATTAAAACTATCCCGATGACGGCGGCAATTAATTAATTGATAAATGTGTCACGTTAAAGTGTTTATAGCTATTAATATTTGCGCTGCACGACCCTCTCACTCATTGTCGCGTTCAGTCTGTTGTGACGCCCTTTTACCTACATAGAGAGATAAGAGGCAGCACTAAAGTAGTAGAGTGAAGTTAGACAGCCTTTGAAACGGTCCCTCATTCGACTAAACCTTGCAAACCCTCTCCCTATGATATTGTCATGGGAAGCAATGTGGGAAAGCAAGGTGGCAATAGATCTTTGTTTTTACACCTTAACTTATTTCCCAAAGCAGAGATGATATATCCATTGTTAGCACGACTCACAGTCATGGTTTTACTTCCCATCATGGTTCCACTTTCCCATCGTGCCTTGGGGCATGCTGCTGTATCATTTACTGAAAGCTCAACAAATACACTAGATGGCAGTATTTAGTCACAATACACAAAGTCCCAAGTCTTTCTATCCGTGGATCCCTCTCACAGAAAGAATGTTAATAATGTAAATGCCATCTTGAGGATTTATTGTCATAATAAACAAATACAGTAGTTATGTACTCTATGTTGAATGTATATATTCGTCCGAGTTTTATTCATTTTTTTCTTAATGCATTGCCAAAATGTATATGATCGGGAAAAATTATTGTCATGTTTATGTGCCTTCTCAGTTCTTTTCTTTCCTTTCCAGCACATTATGCAGCTGGATGGGCGGGGCTGTGCTGCACACCTGTGGCACATTTGGAGCGCTCATTATTTAAGGACTCCTGTCACCGTCTGCGAGTGTCGGACTATTGCATTTGCTTGTTACCTGCTTTGCTTACCGCTGTGTGCTCATCGTCACCCTTGGTGCTTCCCGACATTCTTCGATCGTGTTCTGGTTTGATCTCATTTACTTTTGTGTTTTATTGGGATTTTGTAATTGAAATTTTGTACTGTTATATTCACGCCATTTTGGCGTGCTCTCTCAGTTGTATTTTCTTACTCGCGTTTTCTAGCGTGCTCTCTCAGTTGTATTTTCTGACCCGCGTTTTCTAGCGTGCTCTCTCAGTTGTATTTTCTTACTCGCGTTACTTTGGCGTGCTCCCTTTGTTCTCGTTTTTGTAATAAATACTTCTAATTTCAAAGTCTGTGTTTGGATCCATATTGTAACATAACAATTATCGGGAATGATTGGAATTGAATCGGGAGCCAAAAAAAGCAATCGGATCGGGAAATATCGGGATCGGCAGATACTCAAACTAAAACGATCGGGATCGGATTGGGAGCAAAAAAACATGATCGGAACAACCCTACCCATAACCCCATCCTTCTGATTTCTCCTAATTAACAAAACACAATGAATAATCACATTGGGAGTCTATGACACTCCCATATGATACATTTAAATTGTTCAGACAATAAGGACACTCAGATTCCTATCCTCCATGTCAAAGCAGCTGAACAGGACAGGTTAAAAAAAAATCTACAGTAGATTGTAAACATTTGTACGTGGCTTGTTGGAAAGTATTCATAATATCTACCAACGCTAGAGCTTTTATCTTAGACATGTATAGAAACAAGAAAAGGTGTTTCAATGGCCCCATGTACATTAATATCGGACAACTATCAGCTCATATATTCCTCTTGTGAGCCCGCCAAAGAGCATTGACTTTCTGTTAACTCAAGGCCAATCCGCACCTTACAACAAAGACAAGTGGGAAAAATGTGAAGTGACATGAAGTGGATGTATTCAAATTGAACAGCACATCTATTTTGTTGAACAAGATCAATGAAAAAAAAACAAAGATAAAAAAATATATTGGTGAGAATATACGATCACTCACTTCCAACATCTATGCTTGTAAAAACGGTCGTCAGAGAAAACATCAGAGAGCTCTGCCAATTTTTTTTTTTTTTTTTTAAACTAGGAAACATTACCCAATAATTTATACAAACACTGTACATTCATTTATCCATATATCTTCTTCCAAGTTGATTGTAATAGAGAACTGGTGCATTGAAAGCAGCCCCGCCCTTCAATGATGAGTAAGGAGACAGGTATTTTTATTTTTTGCACATGTTCAGAAAAAGATATGTGCAGCCAGAAGGAAGAGCGGTGCATAAATTGACAATATGTTGTCATTGGAATCGCTGGAGTGCGTTCAGGTCTCAAATTTTGCAGTAGCAGGCAAGTTAGTTATAACCCAGTACAGTCAGCAGTGGTAGCAGCCACTGAAGCAGCCGTCAGCTGGAAAGTATGTCTCTGTATCACCTCCATAATAAGTGGTGTTTCTAAACCAAAAAATAATTAAAAATACAGTATGTTATTAATTTTTCAGTGCTATTGATAATGTAACACGTCCAATCTTGTGGCTTTTTTCATCTTTCAGCTGTGAATTTAAGTGAGCAGTAAACGTCTAATCCATTGGTTCTTAACCCCCAGTTTTATATGTGGATTCACCGAACCGCTCGGAATTAGATAATCAAGCCTTTTTTTTCCCAATTTCAAAACCAATATATCTCCTGTTCAAAATTCTTCTCATTTTGACAGCATGTTTTATAAACAGGTCGAAATTTGAGACCATTGGTCTGTTGTATTCCCTCATACCAAGTGCGAGTCAACCTTCCACTGAGCAAACCAGTTCCTCCTCCCATCAGATCGAGGAGTAGCAGTTAAAAGAAACGGATTAAGCCTGTAAATTGGAAGGAAACCAGTCCAAAACCTGGTCTAAAAAGCCACTTTGCTTAGATTTAACCAGCGTACGAAAATAGGGCTCTGTGTTTCTTTACCTTCGTCGAACCCCTTAGACCAGACATGTCCAAAGTGTGTCCCGGGGGCCAAATGCAGCCCGTGGTCAAATTTCATCCGGCCCCCAGCCTCTGTCATAAGATCAATACTGTCTGGCCCATACACAGACTTAATAAATTGGTCAGCAGTACTGCTACCAGCATATGAAGTAGCCTACACAGTAAATGCTGTTCCTCATTTACCCACAAAAAGGGAGCAGCAATCTAAGCAACATTACCCCGTGTGATCCTTGACTTAAAATTGTCTAAAATGGCGACAATCAACAAAAAAAAAAGTTGACTGCGACGGCTGACCCTTCAAGGATAGGTGGAAATTGGACTATTTCTTCAATAAAATATGCAACAACTGTGTCTGCCTCATTTGCAAAGAGACAGTCGCTGTTTTTAAAGAATTCAATGTGAGGCGATATTACCAAACAAGACACGCTAACATGTACGACAAGATTACAGGGAAGATATGCAGCGAGAAATTGAAGCAACTTTTCAAGCTAGTTTAATTTCACAGCAGCAGTATTTCGCAAGAGCCCGAGAGTCGAAAGAGAATGCTAGTTGCGAGATTGTTGAAATTATTAATTAAAAAAAATATAATAAAACAAATGTGACACACAGAATGGCTTGCTAAAATTTGCTTAAATATATTGTTCTGCGTAAAGGACGTCAGCCAAGGTCGGCCCCCCACATTTTTACCACACAAAATCTGGCCCCCTTGGCAAAAAGTTTGGACACCCCTGTTTTAAAGGATGACGGTCTCACAGAACAAATTGTAGCTATCAGTGAAGTTTGTTTCAGTTCTGAAAAATACACACACACACATAAACCATGTGTGAACCGTTTCATCCATGTCATATTTACCTAATCGTCCAATCAAAATTATCTAAACTTGTCTATTCCGCCAATTTTTCCTGAATAAAATTATCAAATAGGTTTTTGTAACCAACACAATTTCGCTCAGCCAATACAGCCTATATAGTTGATATGCGAACAAATTTGTCCCAGCTTTTTGCCATTGCACTGAATTGCATTGTATTTATATTAGGGCTGTCAAAATGATCGCGTAAACGGGCGGTCATTAATTTTTTAAAATTGATCACGTTAAAATATTTGACGCAATTCAGTGTTTCCCACTAATGGACGAGACTGTGGCGGCCCGCCACAGTCTCGTTTGGGCCCGCCACAGTCTCGTTTGCGCCCCCCCCCCCCCCCCGAAAAAAAAAAAGATACTAATCAGATGCGTCAGTTAGCCGATTACACAGCTGTAGCCCACTCCACTCTACTACCCGCGCGAGCGAGAGCAGCATTTTAGAGCAGTATTTTATTTATTTATTTATTTATTTATTTATTTATTTATTTAAGAGACGCAAGGGGAACGAGTAGGAAGAATGGGAGAACGAGCGAGATAGCGAGAGATAGCGGTCGCATGTCGTAGCAGCCCGCTGTTATTTTGTTATTGTTTCTCTTTATTATTGTTACCACAATCGAGTGGTTAAACAAATACAGACTTCTCTCCTTCTTCCCCATATCCGGGGCATTACAATAGTTTCGATCGGACTTTTCGGCGAAAGTGAGCGGTGGACGGAAAGAAAACTTTGATTGAACTTGCGCGGAGAGGCGGGGCCCAAAATAAAGCCTTGCTCTATTTTCAGAGCGTTGGTCACAGTAAAGTATTTATTAGTTCAAGCAGAGTAAAATGATACATATTCACGGTGCAAGAACGTCGTTTCCGTGTCCATCGATTGGTAAGAAAAGGCTGTTTGTACGAGTGACGTGTGGGCGCTCCCGTCGGGGGGACATTTCGCGTGGAGTGGCTATTTTTCGGCACAACACCGACGCGCCAACTTCAGACAATTATGGCTGACGAAAGTTGGATAAATGCGCCCCCCCCCACACACACAATTTCGCGAGCTCTGGGACACTCGAAAAATGACTCTCTTACCTCTCCTTGCTAAGTTAATGGTACCTCGATGTGCGTTTGTGTGGAAATTTAGTTAACGAACAACGTGGAAAAAACTATTCACCTTCTCACCGAATCAAGAAAAACTCTTTACACGGCCATTAGAATTCCCCCTGTCCTGTAAATGGGTCAGTTGACAGAAGGACTGTTATTGTTGTGGTAATGTAGTACTTATGAGGGTCAAATAAAAAGAAAAAAGGAGGGCTACGACGGCGGTCTGAAACCCGCGGCTCTTGGGCCGCATGCGGCTCTTTAGTGCTGCTTCGGAGCTTTTTTTTTTTTTTTTTTTTAAATGGAAAAAGATGGGGGAGGGAAATATATTTTTTGTTTTAATAGGATTTCTAGGAGGACAAACATGATACAAACATTCTTTCAATTCATTAATATTGTAATGAAGTTAAACTTGTGGTGTCATCGTACAACAGAGTAGTCACATGGTGCGCTATAGGATCCACTGCAGGGAAAATAAACATTTAATCATGAAGGCTAATTATGTATTTCTAGCCAACTTAGTCATTTTTATAGTAGGCTAATATTGCTAGTATTGATAATTATAAGGCTTGTACAAGGCTTTTAATTTTTTGCTGCTCCAGACATACTGTATCAGTTTTTCTTTGTTTTTTTTTGGGGGGGGGGGGGGGGGGGGTCAAATATGGCTCTTTTCAACAGTTTGCCAACCCTGAGTCACTACGAGATGTAAGTCGTACTATTGCTACGAGAAAAAAAGTCGCATTATTACATAGGGTAACGTAGCTGTACTCAGCAACGCATTTTACATACATGTACCGTAGCTGAGAGCTATAACATTAGCCTAGCTAATGAAATATTTCAAATATATCGTTGTTATGGTTCTTCTTGGGGGGAAAAAATAATGAAAAAAAAAAAAAAATCGCCGTGGCATGACATGGTGTGGCTGTCCGACTCCGATGCAGCCCACCACCACAGTTTCAAAAAATCCTATGGTCAGAGACCCTCCCACCACAGTCTCCTAAAATCCTGTGGGAAACACTGCAATTAACACACATGCCCCGCTCAACCAGATTAAAATGACGGCACAGTGTCATGTTCACTTGTTACTTGTGTTTTTTGTCTTCCTCTGCTGGCGCTTTGGTGCGACTGATTTTATGAGCATTGTGTAATTATTGACATCAACAATGGCGAGTTACTAGTTGATTTTTTGATGGAAAATTTTACAAATGTTATTAAAACAAAAACATTAAGAGGGGTTTTAATATAAAATTTCTATAACTTGTACTAACATTTATCTTTTAAGAACTAAAAGTCTTTGTACCCATGGATTGCTTTAACAGAATGTTAGCTAATGCCATCTTGTTGATTTATTGTTATAATAAACAAATACAGTACTTATGTACTGTATGTTGAATGTATATATCCGTCTTGTGTCTTATCTTTCCATTCCGACAATAATTTACAGAAAAATATGGCATATTTTATTGATGGTTTGAATTGCGATTAATTACGATTAATTAATTTTTAAGCGGTGATTAACTCGATTAAAAATTTTAATTGTTTGACAGCCCTAATTTATATAAATGGCTTATGATAACGTATAATATAATTCCTGACAACCTAATATTTTTATTTTTATTTATTTGTCATTGTTATTATTAGTTTTTTTTTTTTTTTTTTCCAAAACATGGTGGGCTGCAAATGGGTTTCTCTACCACCAGGCTTTGCAAGTTTTGATGCTGTTTTGTTTTACCTTGTTGCTCGTTGTCGTGTCATCTCCTTTAGGTGGAACGTGTATGCTAGAGCTAATTGTACTTGACGCCAGCATTTAATTAGGTCTGCCATAATCAAAATACAGCATTTCAATTAGGCCACATGAAACTTGGTTCTGTTTTGGATTCAAAGGGTTTACACAAAATCGAGCGCTCCATGCCGACTTGGGCTAAAAGTTGGTGAGGCTAATGAATATTTAGTAGTAGAGTCATACGTCGGTGACCTAGAGGCTTGCTGGATAATCAGATGGTAGATTACAGTGAGAAAAGGGGTCTAAAAATAAAGGTAGTCCAGGTATAGCTCATAAGAACATCAAGATGCTGTCTGTGACAGTGCAGCCTGAGGTTAGCAAATGTCTGGCAGTTTGTGCAGACTTACGTTGAGCTTTGTGAGTTTTTTTTTTTTTTTTTTGGAGGAGCTTGCTTTTGTTATATACTTCTGTGTGCGCACGCGTGTGTGTATAATCAGATGTCCTGTGTTAAGTACCGTCTTGCTAACTAGGCCAACAGCTGCTTTCATGGTCATTTATCTCTAGTCAGCTTTGATGCCCCCTTTTTGTCCTCACATTAAAAAAAAAAAGGATGCTCTGTAAAATTGGTAACACTTTATAATAACTATCCGTTTGACTAGTTAATAGATCATTAGTAAACCGTTGATAAATGATTTATTGTTGATTTGTGAAGTATTTGTTAACAGTTTGTTAAAGTGATCCTCGATTTTAAAGACATGTAGGCTCTAATAAATCACAATTGTTCTCTTGTATTAAAATATGTCGTTAGAAACACATAAAATGTTAAATCAATGGAAATATTTTATAATATTTAGTGCATATTTTGACCGATAGTTGGCGCCATGTTCTGCGGGCGCGGAGTGATGACGTAGATGATATTTTTCCAATCGTGTAGCGTGTGTACAACAACTGTGTATTACTGGCTTAACTCGCGAAGTAAAATGCCACGATGTGCTGCTTATGGATGCAATTTCGAGTCAAATGGAAACAAGGAGAGTGATGCGAGTCTCCACAAATTTCCTGTTGACAAGAAGAGGAGAAAGGTTTGGGAAAATGCCTGTAGACAAGCAAATCTTCCTAAACAACCAAGGCTTTGTTGTCGCCATTTTTCTCCTACCGCGTTTGAGGATTTCAGTAGATGACAACTAATGAAAGATCTCATCGGAGCGGCTAGATATAAGCGCAGACTAAAACCAAATGCTGTTGCAACTATTGTCCCGCACAAGAAGCCTCAGCCTGCTCGGATATCGAGTGAAATGCGCGCAATGAAGCGAGACGGACGAGACACTCTGGCCGCCCTCTTAAGCACCCAAGCCGCTCCTGTCGCTACAGCGGGAGGCGAACCTTCGGGTGTACCGCTAGTCACAGAGGAAACTAATAATTCACCTCTACTGTCAGTTCATCAGGCAGTGTGTGTTCAGTATTCAGCTAATATGAGTGATGCTGCCACTCAAACTGATCAAAGCACGTCCAATGCAATTCATTCAATGCAACACAAATGTCCCAACCCCATTTATAAAGCAATAAATTCTCATCGCCGGAATGGCATACATGTGAAGTCAAAATCCATTTTAGGGGACTCCCTCTGAAAGCTCATCGCGAGAATGGCAAGAGTGCCAAACAGTAATCAGAGAAAACGGTGGCTACTTTGAAGATACTAGAATATCACACGTTTTTAGTTATTTCACCTTTTTTCTAAGTACACAATACACACGTGTGCATTTGTAGCAAGTTATAACAGAATTCACCGGCGGAAATTATGTTGGCACGTTGTGTGGTTGGGGGGGTACTTTGTGAAGGGAACAGCTGGAAATAACTTACCTTCCGCGGGTCGCATGCCAGACAGACATTGCTATTTCTTGCAGCCTAAATGTCAATAAAACAACGCGGATTAGTTCCGTGGTTTGATACTCCGCATCCTTCCCTAGCTCGCCACACATTCATAGTTTTATTGCCTTCAGTGAGAGTTTATAATGTCAATGGTCAAGAAAATAAAAAGGCACGAATGCCAATGTGTTTTGGCCTGTACTGTATGTAAAGCATACGACAGCTCTGGATGCTAACAATCTACACAATTATATTGGAATGAGTTTGATGACGCAATAACTCACCTTGAAGATCTGCTGACAAAAACCTGAGTTCTCGACAACATACGCTCTCTCGCTCCGTTGTCATCGAGATGCACTTGCCGCAAGTACACCAGAAGTTTAGCCCAACTCTTGCCTCATCAGGTATTTCTTGCTCTGCATTTCGCCTTTGCTGCTCGTCTTGTGAACGACCGACAGTGCTGTCCTGCTCTTCACTTTTCCGCTCTGGTTCAAATTGGAAGGGACGAACTGACGAGATGTTGCTAATGAATGACACGCTGAAGTCGAGAGAAGTCCGGCAGCGGGATTTGTGACGTCACAGCACTGCGACGTCAACAACCATGGCGAACAATCAGTTAAAATAATTTTACAAATTTTATTAAAACGAAAACATTAAGAGGGATTTAATGTCAAATTATTATAACTCATACTAAGATGTATCTTTTAAGAATTACTTGTCTTAAAACTAGAGGATCACTTTAAGCATTTACAGGGTGTTCCAATATGGTGGACCCCATTCTAAATGCCCATGCTAGTTGATGGATCTTAATAAAACTATATACACTTTATGTTGAAGGCCATAAGTTTTATTGGTTAAATATACAAAGAAAAGTACAAATATTTTTTGGTTCTATGGTAGATTTTCATAAATGTGCAACATGAGCCCTGCCTGCAAAATGCCTTATCAAAATGGCTTTTCTTTTGAAGTGAACGGCATTTCTTAACCTGAAAAGATAGAAATGCCAAACGTTACACACAAAAACTTGAAACGTTTCTACAAAAACTGTGTTTCAGGTTAAGAACACCCTGTAAATGCTTAACAAACTGTTCACAAATACTTCACAAATCAACAATAAAACATTTATCAACAGTTTACTAGAGCTGGGAATCTTTGGGCACCTAACGATTCGATTACGATTACGATTCAGAGGCTCCGATTCGATTATAAAACGATTATTGATGCACCCCACTCCTTTTTTTTTTTTTTTTTTTTTTTTTTTTAAATTTGTTTTGTACATTAGTTCCAAAATTGTTCAAAAATCCTCTCAGGCTAAACCAAACTACTATTTCAGTATCAAGTTAACATATAGCAGTAAACAAATATACAAAAATAACAGTAAATAAAAAACTCCAGTCCCCATTCTATATCAGCAGCTTTAAACTACTTTCAATTAATTTAATGTTGTGAATCAACCGTTAAAGTTGTTAAAATTGCTCCTGTTATTCCATAATTTCTCTTTTGTCTACTTTCAACATGTGAAAGTTTTAAAACTATTTTAAAGATAGATTCAAGTCAATATTTTACCGATTTAGGAGTATTTTAGATTAAAAGTTAATTAGGTTCGCTTGGAAGGTTCGCAACAACAGCCTTGCAGGGAAGTGTACTGCTTTAAGATGGCGGCCGTTACTAACGCCCGCATCTAGTTTTTTGTAGATGTGCTGGTAACGATACCGAAGCTATAATGCATCTAGTCCTATATAAATGATAT
Organism: Corythoichthys intestinalis; assembly: GCF_030265065.1. Taxonomy (NCBI): domain Eukaryota; kingdom Metazoa; phylum Chordata; class Actinopteri; order Syngnathiformes; family Syngnathidae; genus Corythoichthys; species Corythoichthys intestinalis. The sequence continues at coordinate 46,647,282 of NC_080404.1, read as the reverse complement.
CTACCGTAACATAATGTGGCTTGTAGCAGCTTTTCGGCGGCAGTCAGGTATGTTGTTGGTTTTTTTTTTATCTCGTGGCATGAGTTGAGCATTGGCGTTACCCGAGGGGCTGGGTAATGAGAAGCATGATGTTTAGCTACTCTCGCTCCGTCCCTAATTGCGTACCGAAGACCGCGCGGCGCGCTGAGTGTGTCGTACTTCTACTTTACTTGGCATATTTCAATAATCGGAATTTGGATGTTTGTGAATCGTTCTCGAATCTTCCACGGCCGAATCGCGAATAATCTAAGAATCGGAAATTTTGCACACCTCTACAGTTTACTAGTGATCTATTAACTAGTAAAACGGATAGTTATTATAAAGTGTTACCGTAAAATTTATTTTATTGCACTAAGACCATTAACCATTTACAGGGCAATCATTTAACTCATTGGCTGCCATTGACGGCGCTAGACATCCAATCATGTGGTGCATTTTATTCTTCTGCCATGAATTTTATTGAGCTTGCCACTAGTAGACGTCCAATCCATTTGAACTGGGAGAATCACCCCTCACAGTTAGTATGGCTTGGACATCTACTAGTGACAAACTCATTTAAATTCACAGCAGAATGATGAAAAAAGCTACACAATTGGACGTCTAACATCGTCAAGGGCAGCCAATGAGTTAAAATGTTATTAATGTGTACTTTTATTTATTCATTAAAAAACATAAAAATTAGATTAAAAAAACAAAACTAAACATGTATAATAATAATTGAGACCTGCCGCCCTCAAATGTGGTACTCACGTGGAGTTGTTAAAAAAATAATTCAACTCCTACTCCAATATGGTGTTGTAGTAAGTCTGATATTTTTTCCTTCATTTTTAAAATCTCATTTATATTTATATTTAATGAGAAGTAAAGTGTAATTCTGGATAGAAAATCGGTTTGTTAATTTGATTGATTATGAATAAGATAAGATAAAAAATAAATATGATAAAAACATAAATACAAGTAGGACCCAGTTTACGAATGAGTTCCGTTCCCTTTAAGTAGTATTATACACCATACTAATAAAATAAAGTAAGAATTTAGAAAGATGATAGATTTCTTCCCTCCCTTAACATTGATCACACCATAGTTCTTACGACATAAATTTATTTGTCACCGTCAAACTGTGAACACACATTTAGAAAACACAATCATGACAAAGCGTACTATAATGCTGTAAAGTAAATTAGTAAAAGCATTTGTTTACAAAACTGGCTGCACATTAATACCATGAGAAACAAGGTCATAATCTTGGGCAATTCAACAAGGAAAACGGCAGCTATTAGTAGCATCGGTCCAGCGGTGAAAATGAACGCTGCTCAATAAGCTAGCAGGCTAATAGCGAGCTAACGGGGGGCATCGCCGAGCCTGCGCCGTTTACCCTTTTTCTGCCTTCTTGCAACGTTAACTGGCGTTTAACCCCGCTTCCCAATGTGAAAGCAATGTTCAAAACTAACAAAAAGACAACAACAAAAACTACAAAAATTGGTCAGTGAAGAAAACAACTGTTTCGACATGAAGGTTATGCTGTCCTGAAAAAAAGGGACCCGACTAGGCTTTTGTGAACAATCTTTTTCTTTGAAATATAAAGGCAACATCAAAGGCATGCAAATTCATAATATGCTCAGCTAAAGTTGTAATATTATGATTTAAAATAAATTAGGGCTGTCAAAATTATCGCGTTAACGGGCGGTAATTAATTTTTTAAAATGAATCATGTTAAAATGTTTGACGCAATTAACGCACATGCCCCGCTCAAACAGATTAAAATGACAGCAGTGTAATGTCCGCTTGTTACTTGTTTTTTGTTGTTTGGCGCCCTCTGCTGGCGCTTGGGTCCAAATGATTTTATGGGTTTAGGTAGTGAGCATGTTGTAATTATTGACATCAACAATGGCGAGCTACTAGTTTATTTTTTGATTGAAAATTTTACAAATTTTAATAAAACGAAAACATTAAGAGGGGTTTTAATATAAAATTTCTATAACTTGTACTAATGTTTATCTTTTAAGAACTACAAGTTTTTCTATCCATGGATCGCTCTAAGAGAATGTTAATAATGTTAATGCCATCTTGTTGATATTTTGTTATAAAAAACAAATACAGTACTTATTAGAGATGTCCCGATCGATCAGCATCCCGATCGATCCCGATCAATCGGGTCCGATCACATCATTTTCAAAGTATCGGAATCGGCAAAAAAATATCGGCCATGCCTTTAAAAAAAAAAAAAAAAAAATATATATATATATATATATATATATATATATATATATTTTTTTTTAATTAAATCGTTTTCTAATTATATTTAACGTTACAGACATAATATGTTACACTCATCCAGAGTCTTTAGTTTAGGCTTAAGGTAGGGTTATCAAAGTTATCGCGATAACAGCAGTAATTAATTTTTTTTAGAATGTATCACGTTAAAATATTCAACGCAATTAATGCATGCGTTGCACGACCCACTCACGCATTGTTGCGCTCAATCTGTAATGGCGCCGTTTTACCTACTGTATATAGAGAGATAAAAGGCAGCGTAAAATGAATAGAGTGAATTTTGGCAGCCTTTGGAGCCTTTTTTTAATTAGCTAAAGCCTTACAATCCCTCTCCCTCCGATTAGAAATATCATGGGAAGCAATGTGGGGAAGCAAGGTAGCAATTGATCTTTTTCTTAACACCTTGTGTTATTTCCCAACGCAGAGAAGATATATCAATTGGTAGCACTACGCACAGTCATGGTTCCACTTCCCATCATGCATTGGGGCATGGCTACAGTATCATTTACTGAAAGCCCAACAAATACAATAGATGGCAATATTTAGTCACAATATACAAAGTCCCAAGTCTTTTTATCCGTGGATCCCTCTCACAGAAAGAATGTTAATAATGTAAATGCCATCTTGAGGATTTTTTGTCATAATAAACAAATACAGCACTTATGTACTATATGTTGAATGTATATATTCGTCCGAGTTTTATTCATTTTTTTCTTAATGCATTGCCAAAATGTATATGATCGGGAAAAATTATCGGGAATGATTGGAACTGAATCGGGAGCAAAAAAAAGCAATCGGATCGGGAAATATCGGGATCGGCATATACTCAAACTAAAACGATCGGGATCGGATCGGGAGCAAAAAAACATGATCGGAACAACTCTAGTACTTATGTGCCGTATGTTGAATGTATATATCCGTCTTGTCTTATCTTTTCATTCCAACAATAATTTACAGAAAAATATGGCATATTTTATAGATGATTTGAATTGCGATTAATTATGATTAATTAATTTTTAAGCTGTAATTAACTCGATTAAAAATGTTAATTGTTTGACAGCCCTAAAATAAATATGATGTATGGTTTTGTGTGTTCAAATTGTATAGCATACTGTTATTCCTTCTGGTATGGAGTTTATCCAAGCCAGGTGACGTTGAGGTGATACTTTCATGTGTACGTGTGTGCGCGCATTGATGAAAAATAGCCCCTGTCTAATTCAAGATTCCTGTTTCTTCGTTCCTCTGTGTCTTTAGAATAAAAATGCAGAACTCATGGAAGTAAACACACAAAGTGTACGCTTACATAGACATTCTCTTCCTTCATCCATCCACCCTTGTCCATCATACTCGCTGACATGCACAGTGAGTGAAGTGAACCAGAGGACACAGCTGTGTATCAGCCCAGAGGCTTGTGTTTCAGTGTGTATGTGTGTGTCTCTCTTTGCTAGCCTGGGCCGCTGGGATGCTGCTCGAGGTGCAAGCAGGTCACTGTGTGAATGAGGGCATATTGAGTTTAGCAAGTGGAAAGGAGTGACGTTTGGAGCTGTACACAATCCAACGAATTTTCTGGATGTCATTTTATTGCATGACTGCTGTTCTCACACGCAGGGTCTCGTCTGCTCGGTGACAGAAACATTGAGAGGATGAAATTCACATAGGTGGCTCGTGAAGTTGTCACATGGTCGAGTTCACACGAGTGTTGAGATGAGCAGTCTAATATTAGCTCGGTTTTCCATTTTGTTCTGAAATTAGAAACGTCATTTGGAGTAAAGTCCTTTTTTAGGTTTTATAATTTGCAGAGAGGAGTTTTCGGAATTTCAACTTAACTCATTTGTTTCCATTGACGGTGCTAAACGTACAATCCATTTTGACTGTGGGGGGGAGTTGAGCATGTGCCCCTCTGAGTCAAAACGGACTGGACGTCTAGCACTGTCAGTGGCATTGAAACATGAGCAATCACAGCCAGTCTTCCCAGTATAAATGAATAGGATATAATAATAAGCAGTTAGTAGTTAGCAAGATTCAGCAACCAGCATGATTAAACTAATTGTCAGTCAGTCAATATTTACTTACAGTGGGGCAAATAAGTATGTAGTCAACCACCAATTGTGCAAGTTCTCCTACTTGAAAAGATTAGAGAGGCCTGTAATTGTCAACATGGGTAAACCTCAACCATGAGTCACAGAATGTGGAAAAAAACTGAAAAATCACATTAATTTGAAAATTCTTTAAAAATCAAACAGTGGAAAATAAGTATTTGGTCACCTACAAACAAGCAAGATTTCTGGCTGTCAAAGAGGTCTAACTTCTAACGAGGCTCCACTCGTTACCTGTATTAATGGCACCTGTTTTAACTCATTATCGGTATAAAAGACACCTGTCCACAAACTCTGTCAGTCATACTCCAAACTCCACTATGGCCAAGAGCAAAAAGCTGTCGAAGGACACCAGAGACAAAATTGTAGACCTGCACCAGGCTGGGAAGACTGAATCTGCAATAGGTAAAACGCTTGGTGTAAAGAAATCAACTGTGGGGGCAATTATTAGAAAATGGAAGACATACAAGACCACTGACAATCTCCCTCGATCTAGGGCTCCATGCAAGATCTCACCCCATAGCGTCAAAATGATAACAAGAATGGTGAGCAAAAACCTCAGAACCACACGGGGGGACCTAGTGAATGACCTACAGAGAGCTGGGATCACACTAACAAAGGCTACTATCAGTAACACAATGCGCCGCCATGGACTCAAATCCTGCACTGCCAGGCTGAAGAAAGTACACGTCCAGGCCCGTCTGCGGTTCGCTAAGAGCATTTGGATGATCCAGAAGAGGACTTGGAGAATAGGTTATGGTCAGACGAAACTTGTGGCGGGGCTCTTGCTCACAATGAATGGCAACCGAAGCAGTGTGAGTTTTTCAATGTTTCTTTTAACAACGTTCCCAACAGTGTTCTGTGACAAAGTGCAAAAGTGATTATGTACAAAACTTTAAACAAACATTCACCATATTTACAAAAACATTCATTGCATGACAAATAAAATAAAAAGGTCTGTTACCTGATCTGCACTACTGCGTGACTCTAAATGACTGAGGTAGGAAAGGTAGGTCTGTCCTTATATGTCTCCTGGCCCCTCCCCTCAAACCAATTAACTCAAAAAGTTCAGTTATCTGCTTAATAACTCCTGTTTGTTTAATATTAGCTTAATAGTAAATTAAAGAAAAATACAATAAACAAAATACTGGTACTACTATACCGAAATAACATTTGGAAAGAAAAATAAATTTACGTAGGCCAGAAAACGTCACACGCTGATTCCCTGCCCGCGACGTCATAAATGCAGGAAGTAACGGAGCGCTCGGTTTTAACAGTCCAGCGTGTGAATGGAGGATGAATACTTGTGGAAATGTTTGTGAAGAGTGAGTACAGCATCATGATGTTGTAACGGCAGTCTAGTGTGCACTCCAGACCCCCGCGATGCCTAACAAGTTAACAGGTACAGTGTGAGTGTACACGCACACGTGTGTGTGTCAAATGAATAATATTGAAAACGCCGAATTTGCTGTGTCTCATGCGTTATATTGCGGACACCGAGTTTTCCGTGTTTTATGTATTATACCGAGGACGCAGTGTTTCCCCCATGATCTGACGGGGCTACTCCGTCACAAAAACAAAATAGAGCTTTTTGGAAGAAACACAGGTTCTCGTGTTTGGAGGAGAAAAAATACTGAATTGCATCCGAAGAACACCATACCCACTGTGAAGCATGGGGGTGGAAACATCATGCTTTGGGGCTGTTTTTCTGCAAAGCGACCAGGACGACTGATCTGTGTAAAGGAAAGAATGAACGGGGCCGTGTATCGAGAGATTTTGAGTGAAAATCTCCTTCCATTAGCAAGAGCATTGAAGATGAGACGTGGTTGGGTCTTTCAGCACGACAATGATCCCAAACACTCAGCCAGAGCAACAAAGGAGTGGCTTCGTAAGAAGCATTTCAAGGTCCTGGAGTGGCCTAGCCCGTCTCCAGATCTTAACCCCATAGGAAATCTGTGGAGGGAGTTGAAAATCCGTGTTGCCCAACGACAGCCCCAAAACATCACTGCTCTCGAGGAGATCTGCATGGAGGAATAGGCCAAATACCAGCAACAGTGTGTGAGAAGCTTGTGAAGAGTTACAGAAAACGTTTGGCCTCCATTATTGCCAACAAAGGGGACATAACAAAGTATTGAGATGAACTTTTGGTATTGACCAAATACTTATTTTCCACCATGATTGGCACATAAATTCTTTAAAAATCAAACAATGTGATTTTCTGTTTTTTTTCCACATTCTGTCTCCATGGTTGAGGTTTACCAATGTTGACAATTACAGGCCTCTCTAATATTTTCAAGTGGGAGAACTTGCACAATTAGTGGTTGACTAAATACTTATTTGCCCCACTGTAACACTTTCACTATTCTGCAACACTCCATTGTTTTGTTGGTGGATGAAAAACATTTCAACATCGCTAACATAGAGCAACCCTGCAATCGCCCCCTAATGAGCTGCATTTCAATTTGTTTAAAAATAAGATGTTCACGGTCATAAAAGATTGCATGAGGCAGACTGACACATCTATGGGACTGTCAGCATAGGAAAAGACAGGAAAAGATGACTGAAGGGGAAAACTACTGCCAGTGGCTGTCCAACTGTGACAGGAATCAAGAAGGATAGACAGAAAAAAAAATGTTTCCTATGAACAACTGGAGTTACACGTTGTACTCTCAAGGTGTATCACGTGTCGTTTGTCTGTGAAAAGGTTGGATCCGTAGTCATCAAAAGACATTTTTTGTATCTTTACTGCAGTGGTTGACATTTATGCAAATACTTCTGCAGTCTGCAGACTCATGAATAAAGTGTCATCAATGCTGTCATTGATAATCTTGTTTTTTCCCCCCTCCTAGTTCTGATATCTGCTGGCTGCTGCACCAACTCCTGCAAGAGTGTAAAGATTTGGGATAGGTGAGCTTCTTACGACAAGAAATCTGAATAGGCCTCATTTCATGTTTTTCAAGAAACATTAAACATAGCATAAGGATTTACATCCAGTCCTCCCAGTTTATATGAGTTAGACAATGTCTATTGTTGTCAATGGCAGGCAATGAGTTAATGTAAATTTCCTCTTAAAACACACTTTAAGAAAAACTTTTAATGTGTTTTTAGCAAGGGCGTAGGTTTGTTCGGACTTACATTTACTCCTTTTCAGTTGCTGAATGTGCCGGTCCATTTTTCCCCTTCAAAAGCACATTTGACTTGCATTTATTTGTCAACATTCATTTGACAACATCCCGCTTCCTCCGCCCCCTTTGCCATTGTAAGTAATGCAAAAAGTAGGGCTGTCAAAATTATCGCGTTAACGAGCGGTAATTAATTTTTAAAATTAATCGCGTTAAAATATTTGACGCAATTAACGCACATGCCCCGCTCAGATTAAAATGACAGCAGTGTAATGTACGCTTGTTATTTGTTGTTTGTTATTTGGCGCTCTCTGCTGGCGCTTGGGTCCAAATGATTTTATGGGTTTGGGGAGTGAGCATGGTGTAATGACATAAACAATGGCGAGCTACTAGTTTATTTTTTGATTGAAAATTTTACAAATTTTAATGAAACGAAAACATTAAGAGGGGTTTTAATATAAAATTTCTATAACTTGTTCTAACATTTATCTTTTAAGAACTACAAGTTTTTCTATCCATGGATCGCTTTAAGAGAATGTTAATAATGTTAATGCCATCTTGTTGATTTATGTTATAATAAACAAATACAGTACTTATGTACCGTATGTTGGATGTATATACAGTGCTGCTCGAAAGTTTGTGAACCCCACAGCGATGGTCAGATTTTTTGTAAAAAAAACTAAAATAACCTTATTAAATGTTAAGTTATACCCAAATCCACAATACTGACATTCCAAATAATGGACTGAAACAAAAGAAATAGTTATATTGTCATTCTTTATTTAACAAAAGTGGTTGATTTAAGAAAAACTCAGATATCATGTGTGCAAAAGTATGTGAACCCCTTCAGTTAATAGGATATTGCGCCTCCTTTTGCAGAGATTACCTCAACCAAACGGTTTCTGTAGTGACTAATCAGCCTCTCACATCTACTTTGGGGGATTTTTGCCCATTCTTCCTTGCAGAACGCAGTCAGTTGAGAGAGGTTTGATGGGCGTCTGGCATGAACTGCTCGCTTCAGGTCCCGCCACAGCATTTCAATGGGATTTAGGTCAGGACTTTGACTGGGCCAGTCCAGAACACGAATCTTCTTCTTTTTCAGCCATTCCTTGGTTGTATTGCTGGAATGCTTTGGATCATTATCATGTTGCATGATCCACCTTCTGCCAAGCTTTAACTTCAAAACAGATGGCGTCAGGTTATGTTCTAGGATTTGACAATATTCCTCAGAATTCATGATTCCCTGGACTATGTGGAGTTGTCCAGGTCCTGAGGATGAAAAGCAAGCCCAGATCTTGACATTCCCACCTCCATGCTTCACTGTTGGGAGAAGGTTCTTTTGGTGGTATGCAGTGTTGACTTTTCGCCAGACATGGCGGTTTTGGTTGTGACCAAACAGTTCAATTTTGCACCTACATCAGTTGATGAAAACTCTTTTTAATTTAGTCTCGACAACACAACTGTTAAAAAAACAAAAAAAAACTACTGAATTGATTGATTAGGAAATCAGGTTGAAATAATAGAAAATTCCAAAATGTTGAGGGGGTTCACAAACTTTTGAGCAGCACTGTATCCGTCTTCTTTCTTATCTTTTCATTCCAACAATAATTTAAAGAAAAATATGGCATATTTTATAGATGGTTTGAATCGCGATTAATTACGATTAATTAATTTTTAAGCTGTAATTAAATCGATTAAAAATTTTAATCATTTGACAGCCCTAGTAAAAAGACATCAATGTTGTGGAGGTGGGGAGCACACCACTAATTTTGCTACTGAAAGTCCAACCTGCATCAGAGCTAGCATAATATTAAACTGTGACTTTGCTAACCTGCAAAACTCGAGTAGGAAGCTGCTTAGAGAGCAGTGCCCTCCTGTATGTGTTTTCTACTGTTAACGTTAATTAAACTGTGAGAAATGCAGTGAACCGAGGTTTACCCCCTCCTCCCTAATTTTCATTTTATTTACTGTATGTGTTCTTCAAGCAGGGGTCGGGAACCTTTTTGACCGAGAGAGCGAAAATACCTAACATATTTTAAAATATGATTCCACGACAGCCATACAATGTGTGTGGGTGTGGATGTCTAAATACCGTATGAATACAATGTATCACAAAACTGAGTACACCTCTTGCATTTCTGCAGATATTTAAGTATAACTTTTCATGGGACAACACTGACAAAATGACACTTTGACACAATGAAAAGTAGTCTGTGTGTAGCTTATATAATAGTTAATTTATTTTCCCCTCAAAATAACTCAAAATTTAGCCATTAATATCTAAACCCCTGGCAGCAAAAGTGAGTACACCCCATAGAAACTACGGACATCCCTAAATGTCCAAATTGAGTATTGCTTGTCATTTTCCCTCCAAAATGTCATGTGACTCGTTACAGGAGTGCTGTCAGCATTGCTGCAGAGATTGAAGAGGTGGGGGGTCAGCCTGTTAGGGCTCAGACCAAACACCGCATTCTACATCAAATTGGTGTGCATGGCTGTCACCCCAGGAGCCTCTTCTAAAGACGGTACAGAAAGCCCGCAAACAGTTTGCTGAAGACATGTCAACAAAGCACATGGATTACTGGAATAATGTACTATGGTCTGATGAGACGGGTGGGCTTTCTTGTGTACCGTCTTCAGAAGAGGCTTCCTCCTGGGGTGACAGCCATGCACACCAATTTGATGTAGAGTGCGGCATATGGTCTGAGTACTAACAGGCTGACCCCCCACCTCTTTAATCTCTGCAGCAATGCTGACGGCACTCCTGTAACGAGTCACAGGACATTTTGGAGGGAAAATGACAAGCAATACTCAATTTGGACATTTAGGGATGTACGTAGTTTCTATGGGGTGTACTCCCTTTTGTTGCCAGGGGATTAGATATCAATGGCTATATTTTTAAAATAAATTAACTCTGTTATATAAGCTGCACACAGACTACTTTTCATTGTATCAAAGTGTCATTTTGTCAGTGTTGTTCAATGAAAAGATATACATAAATATCTGCAGATATGCACTCACTTTTGTGATACACTGTATATATATATATATATATATATATTTGCCTTTTTTTCCATGAGCGCATTTGAACACATCATGCAGGAGCAAGAGTAAATGCACGCTTGGCTTTCATGAGCAGTCGCCGAGTTGTGATTGAAATAAATCTTTAGAAAACAACAACGAAAGCCTGACATCATTACTTGGTATGTTACAATCGTTGCGCACTCACCACTTCGAAAATAACTAATAGAATCATGGTGTGGGACTGCATATACAGCGCCCTCCATAATTATTGGCACCCCTGAAAAAGATGTGTTTTTTAGCTTCTAATAACATTTTTTTTAAATTCAAATAATATGGGACCTTAATGGGAAAAAGAGAAAAATCCAACCTTCAATGCAAGTGCATTCATTCAGTGGGGAAAAATCCCACATAAAGAAAAAAATATTTGACATCAAATAATGTGTGGCACAATTATTAGCACCCCTGGTGTTAATACTTTCTACAACCCCTTTTTGCCAACAAAACAAGGTCTGGGGACTGAGATGGCCATGGGAGGAGCTTGATTTTGTGTCTGGTGAACCATTTCTGTGTAGATTTGGCCATATATTTAGGGTCATTGTCTTGCTGAAAGACCCAGTGACGACCCATCTTCAGCTTTCGGGCAGAGGGCAACAGATTTTGATTTAAAATGTCCTGGTATTTCAAAGCATTCATGATGCCATGCACCCTAACAAGGTTCCCAGGGCCTTTGGAAGTGAAACAGCCCCACAGCATCACTGACTCACCCCCATACTTCACAGTGGGTATGAGGTGCTTTTCAGCATGCGCATCTTTCGTGGCATGCCAGACCCACTTAGAGTGTTTGTTGCCAAAAAGCTCAATCTTGGTCTCATGCAAAAATACACACGGTCCCAGGCTTCAACTGGGACCGTGTGCTTTGGTCAGATGAGAAAGCTGAAGATGGGTCGTCACTGGGTCTTTCAGCAAGACAATGGCCCTAAACATATGGCCAAATCTACACAGAAATGGTTCACCAGACACAAAATCAAGCTCCTCCCATGGCCATCTTAGTCCCCAGACCTTGTTTTGTTGGCAAAAGGGGGTTGTACAAAGTATTAACACCAGGGGTGCTAATAATTGTGACACACATTATTTGATGTCAAATAATTTTTTCTTTATGTGGGATTTTTCCCCACTGAATGAATGCACTTGTATTGAAGGTTGGATTTTTCTCTTTTTTTCCGTTAAGGTCCCATATTATTTGAATAAAAGAATAATTATTAGAAGCTAAAAAACACATCTTTTTCAGGGGTGCCGATAATTATGGCGGGAACTGTATTTCCCGGAAGTGGAAACAGCAACCAGGGAACTTGAAAATAAGTGGCCGAGAAAGGTGGAGCATCTTGGAGCAGTTGTTTCGCGAGTCTCGCTCGCAGACAAAAAAGTAATGGAACGCCAACCCCTCTGCTGGCTGGGCAAGACGAGCACTGTACTAACGCCCATCTCCGGGCAATCCGCGGCGGGAGGACCACCAACGGGCACTGAATTGAAGCATATTATTGCGACGTATGTTGGAAGGTCCAAGAAAAATGTGTGAATGGACCATCAGCTCATCACAGCTCGTTCATGTCAAACGAGCCGGCCGGTTCCACATTTAAAATTTCGGTTGGTGGAGAGCCAGATGCACTCATCAAAAACGCCAAATATGGCTCGCGTGACATAGGTTCCCGACCTCTGTCGTAAAGCAACCCAGAGGAGCTTTCTTTTTTGTTGAGTTTGGCTGTGCTTGTAATAAAAAAACTGTTGTGTTTACCTATACCAATTTTTTCCCCCAGTTATATTTAATTTCTTGATTTAGACACAATGTTGAATGATCTTAAGGTAAATGTTTATTTTTTTGCATTCAGGGATCGTTAAGAGATGATTTGCAAATTTTTATTGATTGTGTATGTTAATATAATTTCAGTTATGTTCAAATATTGCAATTTAAACTGACTAATAAAATCAAGACACTTATTCTGGAAGTTTTCAAAATGTTTCTTTAGTAGTTTTTTAAAACAAAGGTTTGAATCGAACGGCGAACCAATACATATGAAAGTTAGTATAAATCAATACAGATTTTGCATTGATCATTTAGCCTATCAATTAATTGGGTTCATATTCGTGAAAAATGTAGCCCTGACCCCCTTTCGCCTAATCTGTCTGGTTGTATTAATTTCCCGTCCCCAGCAAAAAGTGTACATACAGATTATGCTGTTATATCGTCCCTACCAATGTTGAGACCAAACCTACGCCCTTGGTTTTTCACACACCAAACAAAGGTTGTGGTCAGCTCTCTTGTCGATGGATTAATACTTTGTAGTTTATATGTCACTATAAAATATCCAGGTTTGTAACCATAAAGTTTAATATGACTAAATACCCTTACCCCGGTGTCTTTGCGTGTATGTGTCATGACGATAGGTCACCCTGGTTTTAATGCACTGACCGCTAGTGAGTGATGGTGCGGGTTAATATTTAATGACAAAGTAGCTCCTAATGGCGGAATAAATCAGCCACCATCTTTACCTCGGGAGTAAGGATCCTTGCATTCTGCTGACCACACACGAAAGCTTGCAGCCCCTACATTCCTTGCATAAATATGCAGTAATTGCACTGTTTCCCCTTGTGTCTTCCAGCTTTGATGGCTCCTGACCACACATGCCTCTTGATCAGATGCTGCTTGACAACAGACACTCCAGAGAGAGTGTGTTACTAGCACATGTATGGATGGAAGGACACGTGGATCAATGCACAACTGAACGGTTAAATGAGGTTCTTAATCAATCACTGGAGGTTGAAAGAACTGTTGCCCTATCAGCTGCTGCTGTGCATTTCTGTAGACCACCACAAAAGACTGAAATCACTATTTTCTTTTAATGTATTGTGAAACACCCACTTCTAATTCTCATTCTGAAAGAATCCTACATTGTTGTGAAAAAAATGTATGTAAGTTACTAGAGGTGTGCATCGACACTGCCCTCACGATTCGATTCGATTACGATTCGGAGGGCCACAATTCGATTTGATTCGATTCAGAGGGTCACGGTTCGATTCGGCAATGCATTGCGATGCATAAAAGCCTGGGATGCATTAAAATTCTAAAGCAAAGCATATTTTTCGTGGATCATGAGCCAACACAAGCGGACAGACATTAAACAACTTTTTATTGGCTCTTGTGTCACTCCTGGTTGAAGTCAAATGAAAATAGTATACTTTCATATATATTTAAAAAAAAAAAATCAGATCACAGCATTTAATTAGTGCTTTGAATGAGACCAGGGCTTTCTCTTTTTTTTTTTTTTTTTTACACACAGTAGCAGCCTTTCACACAGTGCAACATCTGAACTCCTGTGCAAAATCAGTAATAACAGTCACTGTATTTTAGTCACAACGACCCATCAATAAAAATATTCAAGTAAATATTAAAGAAAACGACAAAGAAAATATTGTAGTGCAGCAGCATCTTTATTGCAATATCAATCCAGGGATCAGTTCAGTTGCAAACAAAACATCAACTAAATTGCAATGTAGAACAAAAGTCAAATGTAGGCCTAGCCTATCTTATATCTAATATTTCTCGCTCCCTCTTTCTCCGTTTCAGCCATTGTTATGTTATGTCCTATCTCTCTGCTCTCTCGATTACAACTGCGCTTGTCTGTGACGTTAAACCGGTGAGGAAGTGGATTTGGATTCCTCGTCCCCCCTGCATAGAGGTTAGATCTTGTGCCCGAACCCGACCCGACCCAAAATCTTAAGCATTCACGTTTCGGTGGGTCGGGTCGGGCCGCCGCGCCGGACTAATAAATTATTAAAAAAAAAAAAAAATGCGCAGAGGGCTGTGGCGCAGCCCTCTTTTTCTTCTTCTCCTCCCGTTATTTCGTTGTGTGAATGCTTTTATAATTCTCATAAAAATATGTAGACTATTTAAATATTGAGTAAACTTGCGTTTTTTGTCTGCCACCTGAGAATTTGTTAGGAAAGACACTTTTATTTATGCACACAAAGGCAAACGTGATCCTTTCGAATCTTCTCCTCTGTGTGTCTGCAAAACCGTGTTTTTTTAATATTAAACTTTCCCAGCGTTATTTCATTGTGTAAATGCTTTTATAACTCTTATAAAAATATGTAGACTATTTAAACAGTAAGAAAACTTGAAGAAATGAAAATAAATTGCTGCTGCGTTTTTTTTTCCCGCGTCACTCGGCTCGGGCATGCAAATCTATAGTTAATTGATCTGGCCGGTCGGGCTTCAATACCAGCGGGCCGTGTCGGATTGGGCTGGAATTTTTTAGGCCCGATCTAACCTCTACGGGCTTGCTTTGAATGTAAAGTAGCTCTCTCTACAGGTAAACATGAGAATAACAATACAAATGGGGAAACCAAATCCATTGCATCACCGGAATTGCGCAGGGAAGATTTTTGAACGTACTTATGTATTTTAAAATACGCTGAATCGATTCAGCGTGTTGCCCGCATCGAATCGAATCGTCCCTGCCCCGCATCGGGATGCATCGCCGCATCGATTATTGTTGACACCCTTATAGGTTACTTTGACTTCCAAAAGGGGAACACTGCAACATGCAGTAGAACAGCTAACATGACAAAACAAAGTGCATTCGGTGTCAATACTGCTGATTGTAATGAACACAATGAGTTAAAAATCTTTATAATGCCAATTATTAGGGTAGTGGTTCACATTTCTGGGGCAAATTCAAATTCCAGACATGATCCAATTCACTATCATCCTGGAATTGACAGGTTATTGGTCAAAGTAGGTTGTAAACTGACCAGAAAAATTTAGTTTCTGAATGGAAATCAGTATTAAATGAATCCAGGCAGCAGCAACTTTGACCATACATTTTGCCCTCTTTGTAGTTCTGATCAATAGCAACATTACATACTGTATATATTTGGGATGTACTGATATCTGAATTACATGGTTTGATATTGTCATAGTATCGATCTTATGGCACAGTAATTATTGCGATACCTCAATAGGTTTTAGTAGTTTCGGTAAATTAAACACCTCATATCAAAATGCACTTCAATTCTCAATGGTAAGTCCAATGTTATTGTTCGTATGCCACCAAAATATTTTAGCTGCATCATTCCACTGTTGTAGCCTTGCTAATCACATGGCTTACTATGCTATAACGAACACCTGGATAAATTTTATGCGGACAAAAATCCAAAATAGTTGTACAAAGAAAAAAGATAGTTAAAATGCTGGGAGTTTTCCATTAAGTGTCCATTTTAAAATGAACACTTAATAGAGCTGTTCAGATTTAATTCAGTGGAATAACACCAACTCTTTTGAGGGACTAACTTTCAGTGTGTTGAATTTAACAAAAGTGTTGAATTGACACAATCGTTTAACAGTAACACTGCAAATCTCACACTTTTGAATTTGCTGTGCACCTATCACCTGACATAAGCGGTACAGAAAATGGACGATTACTGATGTACAAAATAACTGCAAATTTCAATCCATCGAATGTGAGAAATTATAAGTATAAATACAGAAGTATAAATCCAGTATTTCAAATGCTTTATGTTATGAATAAAGTGCCAAAACTACTGTTGTAAATTTGATGTATAAATGTAACACTTTGCTGGGGTTGATACCTTGACAATAGTGAGAACATGGCTTCAGATATACAGTTGTTTGCCATTAAGTATTCTTTTTAGTTTGGGGATAAGTGTCTATATTCAAATGAAATATGATATGCTATAATATAAAAATATATATTTTCAATTCAAATTTGAGCTTAAAGTGAACCATGGATAGAAAGACTTGTAGTTCTTAAAATATAAACGTTATTATGAGTTAAAATAATTTGATTTTGAAACCCCTGTTGATGTCTTCGTTTTTATAAAATTTGTAAAATTAAAAAAAAAAAAATAATAACCAGTAGGTCACCATTGTTGTTGACGTTGTGCACTGGGTTACGCTGCCGGGCTTCCAGAGTATGACTCTCCCAACATGCACATGTCATATGTTCAGCCCTAACAATTTGAACACGAGAGGAACATTAATGAGGATGACAGCACTGTTGATATTTCACAAAAACGAGCAGCAAAAGAAAAATGAAGAGGAAAGACGGGATGAGAGTAGTACAAAACACGTGTTCTCCAAAAATGTGCAACACCGGTGAAACGTCCTATAAGAGGCAAATTTGACACCCAAACTACTACAGTGCGCTTTCAACTTGTTTTGGTTTAGATGCATACAGGCAGAACATACGAAAGATGCCTTAAGAAAATACTTAACCGATACTTAACTGCGCATGCGTTGGACGTCTCGCCGTGTACAAAGGAATTGCAGAACATCGTTAGTGTTCGTCTAGTGACAGTGACAAACTACAGTGGGGCAAATAAGTATTTAGTCATCCACTAATTGTGCAAGTTCTCCCACTTGAATATATTAGAGAGGCCTGTAATTGTCAACATGGGTAAACCTCAACCATGAGAGATAGAATGTGGGAAAAAAAAAAAACATAAAATCAGATTGTTTGATTTTTAAAGAATTTATTTGCAAGTCACGGTGGAAAATAAGTATTTGGTCAATACCAAAAGTTCATCTCAATACTTTGTTATGTACCCTTTGTTGGCAATAACGGAAGCCAAACGTTTTCTGTAACTCTTCACAAGCTTTTACCACACTGTTGCTGGTAGTTTGGCCCATTCCTCCATGCAGATCTCCTCTAGAGCAGTGATGTTTTGGGGCTGTCGTTGGGCAACACGGACTTTCAACTCCCTCCACAGATTTTCTATGGGGTTTAGATCTGGAGACTGGCTAGGCAACTCCAGGACCTTGAAATGCTTCTTACGAAGCCACTCCTTTGTTGCCCTGGCTGTGTGTTTGGGATCATTGTCATGCTAAAAAGACCCAGCCTTGTCTCATCTTCAACGCCCTTGCTGATGGAAGAAGATTTTCACTCAAAATCTCTCGATACACGGCCCCATTCATTCTTTCCTTTACACAGATCAGTCGTCCTGGTCCCTTTGCAGAAAAAAGGCCCCAAAGCATGATGTTTCCACCCCCATGCTTCACAGTGGGTATGGTGTTCTTCGGATGCAATTCAGTATTCTTTCTCCTCCAAACATGAGAACCTGTGTTTCTACCAAAAAGTTCTATTTTGGTTTCATCTGACCATAACACATTCTCCAGTCCTCTTCTGGATCATCCAAATGCTCTCTAGCGAACCGCAGACGGGCCTGGACGTGTACAGGCTTCAGCAGGGGGACACATCTGGCAGTGCAGGATCTGAGTCCATGGTGGCGCATTGTGTTACTGATAGTAGCCTTTGTTACTGTGGTCCCAGCTCTCTGTAGGTCATTCACTAGGTCCCCCCGTGTGGTTCTGGGATTTTTGCTCACCGTTCTTGTTGTCATTTTGACGCCACGGGGTGAGATCTTGCATGGAGCCCCAGATTGAGGGTTATTATCAGTGGTCTTGTATGTCTTCCATTTTCTAATAATTGCTCCCACAGTTGATTTCTTTACACCAAGCGTTTTACCTATTGCAGATTCAGTCTTTCCAGCCTGGTGCAGGTCTACAGTTTTGTCTCTGGTGTCCTTCGACAGCTCTTTGGCCTTGGCCATAGTGGAGTTTTGAGTGTGACTGATTGAGGTTGTTGACAGGTGTCTTTTATACCGATAATGAGTTAATACAGGTAACGAGTGGAGCCTCGTTAGACCTCGTTAGAAGAAGTTAGACCTCTTTGACAGCCAGAAATCTTGCTTGTTTGTAGGTGACCAAATACTTATTTTCCACTCTAATTTGGAAATAAATTATTTTTTAAAAAATCAAACAATGTGATTTTCTGTTTTTTTTTCCCTACATTCTGTCTTTCATGGTTGAGGTTTACCTGACAATTACAGGCCTCTCTAATGTTTTCAAGTAGGATAACTTGCACAATTGGTGGCTGATTAAATACTTACTTGCCCCACTGTACTTCATCACCCCAAGCGTCCATTGCGTACATAAAACATGGCGCCCTTAGTAGGTCAAAACATGTACTAAATATTATAGATGTTTCAATCAATGGCAATATTTTATGTATTTCTAATGACATATTCTAGTAAAAAAATAATAATAATAAAAGACAATTGTGGCTTACTAAAGTCTACACGTCTTTTAGTCCGAGGTTCACTTTAAAAGAAATAAATCCTCACTAGTGTGGTTGGGTTGCAATCAAACAACACAGGAAGATGTAATGAAATTAATCTGAAAACAAAATAAACAGGGCTTTTTTCACATTAGGATTGCAAAAGGTTCTGCAAGCCTCTCTTTTTTAGAGGGTGATTTTCTTACTAGCATGTCAACATCTGGAAATGAGCAAAAAACAAATGCATCATGATCAAGCCGAGTTCATCCTGTATTACTTTATAATCTTGTGTCTCATTTTCATTGATGATCAAAATGTAGAGAAATATTATTGCTATCGATACTATACATATAATAAGTCAACAATTGTAAACTGTACCATTTTATAAATATATACGATAAATTATTATTTTTGCCTTCTGATTATATGATGTTGCTAGAACTAATATATATAAATTGTAGGTAGGAAACAATAAAGTGGCTTTAGATAAATGACTGTTTACTGTGTGATTTTCCTATACTGTTACTGTATTGCTTTTTCTCATTAATATGTTTATTTAAAATGGAAGTCATGAATGATTACTCATATAAAAATTTAAAGTACATAAAAATATCAAATGACAGTGTGAGTAAACAACATTGCTGCAAAGAACAACAAACAATGCACCGAAGAAGATGATGCCTCCAAAATACTGTATGAGATTCATGTCTGCCTGCAGCTGGTGTGTGGGTGGAATATGTTGGTTTTCTAGCTACAGCTTTTATGAACCAGAGGATGTTTTGGACCACACGACTGTTGTACATAAACAGATCAAATTTCCATCACTCTCATTGGAAAACTACAAAGGTACTCAAACCTCTGCCGAGATGAAAACATTGCGACTGGTACCTCAACACAAAAGGGCGCATGGATGAGAGCAGCTTTGATCATTTGCTACACATTAATTATAAAATCGGCTTCACTATAAAATGATTAAATGAAGATATTATTATGAATTGAAGCAAAACAAATGAGTTTAAAGAATAGAATGGAGTAGTTGAGCTTTATTATACAGTGGGGCAAATAAGTGTTTAGTCAACCACCAATTGTGCAAGTTGAAACTTGAAAAGATTAGAGAGACCTGTAATTGTCAACATGGGTAAACCTCAACCATTAGTGACAGAATGTGGAAAAAAACAGAAAATCACATTGTTTGATTTTTAGAGAATTTATTTCCAAATTAGAGTGGAAAATAAGTGTTTGGTCACCTACAAACAAGCAAGATTTCTGGCTGTCAAAGAGGTCTAACGAGGCTCCACTCGTTACCTGTATTAATGGCACCTGTTTTAACTCATTATCGGTATAAAAGACACCTGTCCACAATCTCTGTCAGTCACACTCCAAACTCCACTATGGCCAAGACCAAAGAGCTGTCGAAGGACACCAGAGACAAAATTGTAGACCTGCACAAGGCTGGGAAGATTGAATCTGCAACAGGTAAAACGCTTGGTGTAAAGAAATCAACTGTGGGAGCAATTATTAGAAAATGGAAGACATACAAGACCACTGATAATCTATCTCGATCTGGGGCTCTATGCAAGATCTCACCCCGTGGCGTCAAAATGATAACAAGAGCGGTGAGCAAAAATCCCAGAACCACACAGGGGGCAGAGAGCTGGGACCACAGTAACAAAGGCTACTAACAGTAACACAATGTGCCGCCAGGGACTCAAATCCTGCACTGCCAGACGTGTCCCCCTGCTGAAGAAAGTACATGTCCAGGCCCGTCTGCGGTTCGCTAGAGAGCATTTGGATGATCCAGAAGAGGACTGGGAGAATGTGTTATGGTCAGATGAAACCAAAATAGAACCTTTTTGGTAGAAACACAGGTTCGCGTGTTTGGAGGAGAAAGAATACTGAATTGCATCTGAAGAACACCATACCCACTGTGCATGGGGGTGGAAACATCATGCTTTGGGGCTGTTTTTCTGCAAAGGGACCAGGACGACTGATCTGTGTAAAGGAAAGAATGAATGGGGCCATGTATCGAGAGATTTTGAGTGAAAATCTCCTTCCATCAGCAAGGGCATTGAAGATGAGACGTGACATGATTTGCAAATAAATTCTTTAAAAATCAAGCAATGTGATTTTTTTTTTTTTTTTTTTTTCCCACATTCTGTCTCTCATGGTTGAGGTTTAGCCATGTTGACAATTACAGGCCTCTCTAATATTTTCAAGTAGGAAAACTTGCACAATTGGTGGTTGACTAGATACTTATTTGCCCCACTGTGGGGCGTGCAATATTATTCGGCCCCTTTACTTTCAGTGCAGCAAACTCACTCCAGAAGTTCAGTGAGGCTCTCTGAATGATCCAATGTTGTCCTAAATGACCGATGATGATAAATAGAATCCACCTGTGTGTAATCAAGTCTCCGTATAAATGCACCTGCTCTGTCATAGTCTCAGGGTTCTGTTTAAAGTGCAGAGAGCA